>NC_040040.1:24743292-24991334 GCF_003713205.1 Coffea eugenioides | reverse complement strand
TGAAGATATGGTGGAGAAGGCTATCAAGATTGAGCAAAGGCTCAAGAGGAGGGGTACAACCAGAAATTATAACTCTCATCCTCAACCATTTACTCGACCATTCCAGCCTAGAAGGGAAGAGAGAGGTTCGAATACTTGGACCACTCCAAAGCCGAAGCAAGATCAAGGGTCAAGCTCGCGGCCACCTTTTACTAAAACCGACTCCAAGGTTGTTTCAAAACCAACAATTGAAACTTCAAAACCTAGGAATCGTGACACCAAATGTTGGAGGTGTCAAGGAGTTGGGCATATTGCAAGTCAATGTCCAAACCCAAGGACCATGCTTGTCCTACCAAATGGAGACATTGTCACTGATGATGAAGAGGAGGATTACAAGGACATGCCTCCCTTGGTTGAAGAGGAAGATGAGATAGAGGAAGTTCCAACTCAAGACAAAGTTGGATTGGTAGCAAGAAGGGCCCTAGCTACGCAAGCTAGTAAGGATGAGCTTCAACGTGACAACATCTTTTACACTAGGTGCCATGTGACCAACAAGGTATGCAGCTTGGTGATTGACCCCGGAAGTTGCACTAATGTTGCTAGTGCATTGATGGTGGAGAAACTAAACTTGCCAACTAGTGAGCACCCCCGTCCCTACAAGCTTCAGTGGTTAAACAACAGTGGAGAGGTACGTGTTCTTAAACAAGTTCTGGTTACTTTTCGCATTGGTAGGTATGAAGATGATGTTATGTGTGATGTAGTACCAATGCAAGCTGCACATATACTCTTAGGGCGTCCTTGGCAATTTGACAAAAGAGTCACTTTTGATGGTTTCTTGAACAAATACTCTTTTATGCATAATTGTAAAAAGATTACACTTGCACCTCTTACACCTCAACAAGTACATGAGGATCAAGTTAGTCTACAAAAAGAGTATGACTTGCATGCTACCACCAAGAAGGACAACGCCAAAGCTAAGAAATTAGTGTTGGCCGACCCTTCTTCAAGCAAGTTGGATCACTCTCATTCGGTCTTCGTACCCGCACAAGAGAGAAAACCCAGCATGCTTGCCAAGGTGAAAGATGTGAGAAAGGCCTTGCATTCTAATCAGGTTTTATTTATTTTATTTGGCAAGGAATCCTTACTCACTAATGCTCTTGATGCTTCTTTGCCTAGTGTTATTACTAACCTCTTACAGGAGTATCAACATGTCTTTCCTGAGGATATACCTAATGGATTGCCTCCATTAAGGGGAATTGAACATCAAATTGATTTCATTCCTGGATCTTCCCTTCCAAACAAGGCACCATATAGGACCAATCCTGAGGAAACCAAGGAGCAACAACGACAAGTGGAGGAGTTGCTTGGTAAGGGTTGGATTCAAGAGAATCTAAGCCCTTGTGTTGTACCAGTTCTACTTGTTCCAACCAGCACTAGTCGGGTTACAATGGCCTTTGATGCCGCTTTTGCACGTCTTGATGCGTACAACGCGCAGCCCAACCAAACCTTGGTTCACCGGGCGTCCGCTCACGGTCCACCCATAGGCTTGAGACGTCACTTGTGTAACCATTATCATGGAACTCTTGCTGTCCGCAACATGTATCTACCACCACCACAAGTTTTCCTGGTGTCCCACAAGGGTGTCTTGATCTTTCTTTGCTTGAGAAGGCGACATGCAGGCTGCTTGGTGACTATACACATGCTCTCATCACCTTTGTTTTGTAAGAAGAGTCATGATTTGGGGACAAATCGCCTTTAAGAGGAGGGGAATGATGAGAATATAGAGACCAAGGCCCATTCCATTCAAGCACATGAGGAATTGGAAGATTCAAGTAAAGACTAGTTCGCGGAGTACTAGCTTGCTAATTAGGGTTTTAGTTTCCATTATTAGTTGTTTGTTAGCATTAATAATTTCGGACAATTTTCACTTCACTTTGGCCGAATTTGGAGTCTTAATTTTAGTCAATTAGTTGTTAGACATTTTCGCCCTTAATGAAGGGCAAGGTCGTCCATTGGACATTCTAGGGTTTGAGTCCTGTAAGGCTATATATAGCCTAGGTTTTCATTCATTAAAGGATAATTCAGATTTTATAAGATATATGTGAGTTATTTCACTCTCTCTTGCCTCAAGAGAATTTCCTTTGAATACTTGAGAATTAATCTCAAGTTGTTCATCGAACTTATCAATCAAGTAGTCTCCTTGATTGTGGCGTTCTTCTATCCATACTTTTGGTTCACTAAATTTGCTAGTCGTGGGTTAAGGAATCTCCTTAGTTCGTGGCTCGTGATTATAGAAGGGTCAAAGTTCCGCCAATCACCCCAACTTGGTGTTCGTCTAGATCCGTCTCACATCAGGCATAACTGGAGGAATGAGACTCGTAGGTAAGGTAATTGACAAACTACCTTCTTGATTATCAGATGGCTTGCCCTCGCCGCATCTACCAATTGTTAATACCGTCAACTGAGGTTCAACAATGGCCCACCTTCATGTTACCTAGTGAGCTGAATCAAGTAGCCCAATTTTTAGGATCAATTGGAGACTTTAAGCAGATCAAATCCAGCAATTATTTGGTAGAGGCTTTAGTTCATCTTTGGGACCCCGAGTGTACTGCTTTTAGAATAGGCAATAGGCAAATGACTATAACACTCGAAGAAGTAGCTGGCCTCCTTGGTTTACCCACACGTGGAACTGCCTTGGTGTTTCCATTTGCTTCCGACAAGGCCGAATTTTGTCAAATTATAGGATTGAAAGAGTCCGTGCTACGAGGGTCAGATCAGGGTGTCGCCGTGAATATTCTGTTTGAACGATTTGCGCCACGCGACGGATTCGAGAGGCATCTGACGGATTTTGTGTTCACTTCCAAGGCCTTATGGGAGCGCAAAAGGTCACTAGTATATGGGGTAGCTATGGCGGGGACCTATCTCTTTCCGCGAAAAGATCAAAAGATAGCCTTTAAATCAGCAAAAATTGTGAATGACCTTTTCTTAGGAATTCAGGGTAAGCAATGTTCTATAGTCCCGACCATTCTCGCAGATATTTTCTTAGCTTGTACTGGCTGTCGCAAGGGAGAAAAGTTTTTCCATGGGGCGAACTTGGTTTTATACATATGGGCTACGGGACATTTTAAGAGACAAGCATCAGTTGCCGATAGTTTGCCGGTGGTTGGATATAATTGGGTAGTCACACATCCCAAAAGAGTCAACGAGGGAGATCTACCAAAGAATGCATCCGAATGTGTGGACTACTTGGAAACATTGCAAGATTTCAACATTAGGTGGGTATTAGATTGGACAGACTGCTTTGAGCCGATACTTCGCACTAAGGAATCCGAACGTGTTCTCTTGTTGGGTACTCAAGGAGTCATCTCGTATACCCCGAAGAGATTTCTCAGACAACTAGGTCGCATTCAGGGGCCGCCACCGATTTTCGAGTTTAGTGAAGTCACCATTTTCTTTGATCGGGGGGTATGCCCAAAAGAGATCCCTATGAAGAGCCAAATCACTGAATCTTGGAGAACAATATCCGACGATAGAAGCATTCGCTATCTTCCGGAGCTCAAACAGAAGGGGGTAATGACCGCACTATACGAGGATTGGTTGAAAGATTCCACCACGCAAGGGTTGCAACATGAGCCGTATGAGGAAATTGAGAAGCTGAGAGCCATCATTAAAGCCAAGGACATGGAGGTGGTACAGTTGAAGAAATCCATCGAATCGCACAAAGAAAAGGCAGAAGAAAACAAGAGGTTATATGAGAAGGAGCGAGAAAGGCGCCAAGAGATGAAGCGGAAATGTGGGGAATTATATGATCAAGCCGAACGTGTCAAGATGCCATATGCAAGAGAAAGTAAAGACTCTGTACTAGATAGGCTTAGGAATTTTGGTGATCTTGTACGAAATCGCCTTCGCGATATGATGTAAACAGATGTATCTGGTTTCTGCAATGAAATGAATCTCTTTTCACAAAAGTGTTTGTCAAATAACAGGTTTGATTAACGGGTCTCATTCCGAAAGTATTGCATCATGCTAGGCCTACCCTTGGCACAAAAAGGGTCCCCCCATAGGACATGCATCCGAGTTGTTTGAATAATTACTAACTCATGCCTTTTTCTTTTTCCCTTTTGAATAAATTGCAGAAAGCTAATAACGATTGGTTTATCTAAAGAAGTCTTTTGCATTCTCAGGTAAAATTTCAACATAGCTTCTCGACGAAGCCCCATTATAACGCGATCCCGAAGTAAGGCCCAAAGGAATCGTGTAGACATGAGTACCCAGCAAGAGTCATCGGAAAAGACCGTTGCAACGACCCAGCCGGAGATTGCAAGTCCCGGGGTTCAGTTGACCGAATTGCTCACTAAATTTGGGGAGATGGCATCTGAAATGGCCGCCCAAAAGAAACTGATCGATGAGCTCGTTAGTAGCGGAGTGCAACCCGAGTCTCCGCCCATCAAACAAACACAATCCGAACCATTTGTTATTCCGCCAATTCAAACCACGTTACCATTTGTTATTCCTCCAATTCAAACCACGTTTGAGGGAACTTTCAACCCGCAATATGCTTATACTCAAAATCCTCCTTTCTATCCCCCTTATGGGCAAGGATTCCAGCCTCAGGGTGATCCAAACATGCATGTAAATCCACCGACTTTTTTCCAAACTACCGCAGAGCCCGTTGTGCCGGAGCACGTTTTTCAAAACAAGCCAGAAATGGGAGAGTCATCTGCCCCGGTTGATCTAAAGTTGCTTAAGCGATTGGATCGTTTCGATGAATTCATCCGCAAGAGCCAAGGTTTAAGCAAGCAAGGGGTGCTGGACTACGATGATTTGTGCCTATTTCCAAACGTACAACTGTCGGTGGGGTTCAAGACCCCGAAGTTCAACAAATATGATGGTACCAGCAACCCTAAAACGCACCTGCGCTTGTTTGCTAACAAGTTGGGCAAGCCAGTGGATGACGAGAATTTGCCGTTGAGATTATTTCCAGAAAGCTTAGAAGGGGATGCTCTCGATTGGTACTCCAACCTAAAGCCAGAGGAAGTGAAGACCTGGCTCGATCTGTCCAATGCCTTCATTCGACAATATGAGTATAACTGTGAGCTAGCGCCAACCCGGACTACTCTGGAAGGAACGAAAAGGAAGCCTTCTGAGGACCACAAGACCTATGCTAAGAGGTGGAGAAAGGTAGCTGCTAAGGTCGAGCCACCAATGACCGAGGATGAAATCATACGTACTTTCATAAAGGCCCATGATCCGCCGTACTTCGAAGAGATTTTCCGTATGACCGGATGTTCGTTTGCTGCAATTGTAAATAAACTTGAAGAATTTGACGACTTTGTAAGAGCTGGGAAAATTGTTAATGTATCTGCCCTGAAATCGCAAGTAGAAGCTTTGCAAGGGCGAGGAAGCAGTGAAAAGAAACCACCATTCAAAAAGAAAGAAGGAGATACAACCTTTGTTTGGAACCACAACCTTTCACCCCGACCCCGATGCCAACACAACCCAACCTACCAACAACCTTACCCTTACTACTATTCAAGCCCAAACCATGTATATACTACCAATATCCACCACCCTCGACCTCGCCCAAACTATACTAACCCACCTTCAGCCCCTTTCCAAATTTCCCAACCAAATCCACCCCAAAACCGACTTCGTCCACCATATAACCCAAGATTTCCTCCTCCAAATAGACCTGTTTACAATCATCCTCAACCTCATGAACCTTACAACCGACCCCCAAGCCGTACTTTTACCAATTTAGGTAGGCCTTTAGACCAACTGTACGACCAGTTAAAGGTCTCCGGAAAAATTGGTACAGTACCACCTCCTACCTATCCGTATGGCATGCCCGCTTGGTATAACCCGCAAGCTGTTTGCGCATATCATTCAGGGGCACCTGGGCATGCAACTTTGGATTGTAAGGCGCTAAAGCATAAAGTTCAGGATATGGTTGAGTCTGGAGAAATCGTGATCAGAAAGAGGGAGCCGCAAGGGCCAAACGTAAATCAAAACCCCTTGCCAGAGCACGTTGGGGTTATTATGGACGATGCGGAGTACGAGGAACAAATTAAGAAATTGGCAATAGAAGCTGAAGTGTTTGGGGTCACGGACCGACCGTTTGTCATAGAGTTGCCATTCGAAGAAGATAACAAGCCTTTTGTCTTAGATCTCACGCCAGCGGAGAATGAAGCTTTGAAACCAGTAGTCATCGAATTCCCGAAGCAGGAGCCCGTATTAAGTCTGCAACAAGTGCCGTGGAATTACGATGAGCCTAGCATACAGATCGGGGAAAATTCAACTGCAAAGAAGGAAGTGTCAGTAGTTACTAGATCGGGGAAGACTGTAAATCCATTTGAGACTACTACTCCAATTCAAGCCAATAGTTCTGAGCCACCCCTCAAACCAACAATTACCGAGAAAGAAGCCGTGGATTTCCTTAAACGATTCCAGAGAAGTGAATACAACATAGTGGAAAAGCTAAGCAAATCACCTGCCCAGATAACCATGTTGGACCTACTTTTCTCCTCGGACGTGCATAGGGATGCATTGATCGATGTATTAACAAGAGCTCAAATTCCGAGAGACATTTCTGTTGATAATTTTTCAAACGTGGTGGGGAGTGTATTATTCAAGAAGCAAATTGCTTTTTCTGATGATGAATTGCCGACGGAGGGCATTGGACATAATAAGGCGTTGTACATAACAGTGAGGTGCAACGGAAAAATGCTGCCTAAGGTGTTAATCGATAATGGATCCGCACTGAATATCTGTCCGTGGAGTACCTTAGAGAAACTAGGATTGCAAGACGTCAAGCTGAGGCCTTCAGGGACTATCGTTCGAGGGTTTGATGGAGCTCAAAGGGAGCCGATAGGAGAGGCAGATTTAGTAATCGAGATGGGGCCCGCCCAGTTTCAAATAACTTGCCAAGTCATGAACTTCCCGAGCATTTATAATATCTTGCTTGGAAGACCATGGATTCACAAGTCTGGGGCCGTGCCGTCTTCGTTGAATCAATTACTCAAGTTCGTGGTAAATGACAAGCTAATCACTATCTTTGCTGAAGAGGACTGCCTGGTGATCACCGATTCTGGAGTTAAAGAGGAGGGTAGTCAAAGTGTTACCATGTCCCCTCACAGCACATCCGATATAGTCTCCGTAAGTTGGATAACCACGGAGGAACAAACTCCCTCAAAAGCCAGTGTAATGATGGCCAGAGAAATGATTCGTGGAGGATACAAATTCGACAAGGGGTTGGGGCGTGAACTACAAGGGATCCTGAAGCCAGTGAAGATAGTAGAAAAGAGAGATACCTTCGGTTTGGGTTTCAGACCAACCGCCAAGGATTTCAAGGAGATGAAAGAGCGTAAAAGAGCAGAAAAGGAGGGCCGGCAAAGGGTTTTCGATATTCCACCACTGTGGTATACTTTTCCCCGGCCAACTGAAATAATCACATCAGAGGGTAATTCAACTGAAGAAATCGAGAATAGTTTGTCCCAGTTGTTCGTTGGGGCAATATTTGAAGACAATTTCCTGAGCGAGGCCGAATTTCCTGACATCCCTGAGGGGTCTATTTCTAATTGGACTGCCGAGTTCCTGCCTGTTCAGAAGGAGTTTCGGTAAATCTAGGGGGTTTGTCATTTATATGGATTCATGGAAAAGTACTTTTGCATCTGTAAATAGTTAATGAAAGCATCTTTACTTTCGGCTAAAATTTGCATATGTAAATATTGTTTCCGTTTGCTTTCTTTTGTTTTGCTTTCAATCAAAGGTTTTATGAAAATGCACAAGTTGTTCTTGACATGTTGTTGTTTATTCGTTTGTTTATATTCATATTGCTTGTTTCATTTGTTTGTTGTATGTTTATTTGCTTATTATCCCACATTCGTTAATTCTTTCAGATGGCCAAAAATAAAATTATTTGATCCTTTGGATATCACAATTCTGGAATTCGATAATGGCAATCTCTATATCACTCATGACTTGGAGGTTTGTGAATCCGAACTCCAAAGCGAGAGTGATAATGAGGAAGTATCCGATTCGTTTGCAAAGGATCTTGAACAATATGAGGAAAAACCGAAACCGAACCTGGAAGAAACAGAAAAGGTTAACATTGGAACTGAGGATGAAGTTAAGGAGGTGCAGATTAGTATTCATTTGAATAAGAGCCAGAAAAAGGAGATGCTTGAGTTCTTGACTATGTTCCAGGATGTATTTGCGTGGTCCTATGATGATATGACTGGTATTTCAACTGACGTGGTAGTGCACAGGTTACCCACAGACCCTTCTTTTCCACCCGTAAAGCAAAAACCCAGAAAATTCAAACCAGATATGAGCCTCAAAATAAAAGAGCAAATTGAAAAACAACTCAAAACCAACATTATCATTGTTTCCCATTACCCAATTTGGCTTTCAAACCCAGTCCCTGTTCCAAAAAAGAGTGGAGAGGTGAGAGTTTGTGTTGACTATAGAGACCTTAATAAAGCCAGTCCTAAAGATGATTTCCCTCTACCAAATATTCACATTCTCTTAGACAATACTGCCGGACATGAGATTGAATCCTTTTGCGATTGTTTTGCTGGCTACCACCAAATTTTGATGGCAGAAGAGGATAGGGAGAAGACTGCTTTCATTACCCCTTGGGGTACCTTTTGCTACCGAGTCATGCCTTTCGGTTTAAAGAATGCTGGAGCAACGTATCAGAGGACCATGACAACCCTATTTCATGATATGATCCACCGGGAGATGGAGGTCTACGTGGATGACATCATAATCAAGTCTAAAAGGACGGAGGACCACTTGGATGATTTGAGGAAGCTATTTGAAAGGCTGCGAAAATACAATTTGAAGTTAAATCCTGCGAAATGCGCCTTTGGGGCACCAGCTGGTAAATTGTTGGGTTTCATCGTGAGCAAGAGAGGCATAGAGATAGATCCGGCAAAAATCAAAGCCATTCGAGATATGCCAGTGCCAAAGACTCAGAAAGACGTGAAAAGCTTCTTAGGAAAGATCAACTTTATTGGGAGGTTCATTGCCCAATTAACGGCCACATGTGAGCCGTTGTTCAAATTATTAAGAAAGAATGTGCCGTTGTACTGGAATGAGGAGTGTCAACAGGCTTTCGACAAGATTAAAGATTATTTGCTGCAGCCTCCGGTCCTGGTGCCACCCAAACCGGGCCGACCGCTGATCATGTACTTATCTGTGCTCGACGGAGCCGTAGGTTGCGTTCTCGGGCAACACGATGACTCTGGAAGGAAAGAACAGGCCATTTACTACCTAAGCAAGAAGTTCACGCAGTACGAGGCTAATTATTCATTCATCGAGAAGAGCTGCTGTGCATTGGCCTGGGCGGCTCAAAAGCTGAGACATTACCTGTTGAGCCATACCACTTATCTTATTTCCCGATCTGATCCTTTGAAGTATCTTTTGGAGAAGCCGATGTTGACTGGGCGTCTAGCTAAGTGGCAGATAGTTCTCTCAGAGTTCGATATTGTTTTCACTTCTCAGAAGGCCGTCAAGGGGCAAGCTATAGCTGATCATTTGGCGGAAAATCCGAGGGATGATGACTATCAACCACTTCACACCTATTTCCCTGATGAAAAGATCTTATTTGTAGGCGCCACGGACGATATAAGTGAGCAGAGCCCTGAATGGAGGCTTTTCTTCGACGGAGCTTCAAATTCGCTCGGAGCTGGAATTGGAGCCGTTCTGGTTTCGCCTGAAGGAAAACACTACCCTGCCGCTGCCAAATTACAATTTCCTTGCACAAACAACATGGCTGAGTATGAAGCCTGCATTTTTGGTCTCAAAATGGCTTTGGAAATGGAGATCAAGGAGTTGGTAGCTTTCAGTGATTCCGATTTACTCGTGCACCAAACTTTGAAGCAGTGGATAACCAAAGATTCAAAAATTCTGCCCTACCATTGTAGTTTGCTCACTCTGGCCAAGCAATTTCAAAATTTGGAGTTCAGACATCTCCCACGAGCCCGAAACGCATTTGCCGATGCTTTGGCCACCTTAGCTTCTATGATTCAGTATCCAGATGAGTTGAAGATCGAACCGATCCAGATTCAGTTTCAAGACAAGCCAGCCCACTGTTGGGCTGTAGACAAGTCTTCTGACAGTATTCCTTGGTTCAATGATATTAAGGAGTTCCTCAAAACTGGGTCTTATCCTCTCCATGCTGGTTCAAAAGACAAGAGTTTTCTGCGTAGAATGGCTTCTAAATTTTTCTTAAATGGTGAAGTGTTGTACAAAAGAACCTCTGATTTGAACCTTTTAAGGTGCGTTGATGAAGATGAAGCTCAGTATATGATGAAAGAAGTGCATAGTGGCGTTTGTGGACCTCACATGAATGGCCATTTGCTAGCGAAGAAAATCATGAGAACCGGATACTTCTGGCTTACTATGGAGCATGATTGTATAGACTTTGTCCGGAGATGTATAAAATGCCAAATGCACGGTGACATTATACGCGCTCCACCCACTGAGTTGCATAGCATGACCGCCCCGTGGCCCTGTTCAATGTGGGGTATGGACGTGATTGGTACAATCGATCCTCCTGCTTCAAATGGACATCGATTTATATTGGTGGCGATTGAGTATTTTACCAAGTGGGTTGAAGCGGAATCATTCAAACATGTGACGAAGAAGATAGTTGCCAATTTCTTGAGAGATCACATCATCTGTCGCTTTGGGGTACCCGAAACGCTTATCACTGACAATGCCAAAAATCTGAACAATGACATGGTGGATGGACTATGCGAGCAATTCAAGATCAGACACCACAACTCCGCCATTTATAGGCCTCAGATGAATGGAGCCGTAGAAGCCGCGAACAAGAATTTGAAAAAGATTATTCGCAAAATGACTGAAAGGCATCGCGATTGGCATGACAAGTTGCCTTATGCACTAATGGCGTATCGGACTTCTATCCGGACATCGACTGGGGCAACGCCATATTCACTGATGTATGGAATGGAAGCTGTATTACCAGCCGAAGTTGAAATTCCTTCGTTGCGAATCCTCATGGAAGCTAAATTGGAAGAGGCTGATTGGATAAAGCAGCGCCATGAACAATTGACGTCGATCGATGAAAGGCGATTCAACGCTATCTGTCATGGTCAGTGCTATCAGAAGCGTGTGGCCCGGGCTTACAACAAAAAGGTCCATCGGCGGGCATTTGAAGAAGGTGATAAGGTACTGAAGCGGATTTTGTCGATGCAAGATGAAGCTAAAGGCAAATTTGCTCCAAATTGGCAAGGGCCGTTCATTGTCCAAAAGGTATTACCTGGCGGAGCTCTTATCTTGGCAGAAATGGATGGACGAGCATTCCCTCAACCCATCAACTCAGATATGTGCAAAAAGTTTTTCATTTGATCATGCAAATTTTCTTTAGAAATTCATGCAAATGGCGAAATGCAAGTCAGGCCATCTTCTTTTACACTTAAAAGATATTTTATCCCTACTTGTCCCCTTTGAGCCATCAGAATTGACAAAATTTTCGTTTGATAACCCCTGAGAATTGCAAACCCCACACTGGGGCAAAATTTTAATTTTGAAAGAGAGATGAGCAAAAGAAAGAAAAAAGAACCCCACACTGGGGCAAATTTAGTTTTCAAAGAAAAGTGCAAAAGTAAGGAAAATGCAATGAAGAAAATGCAAAGAGTGAAAGTCCGACCAAACTGGGGCAAATTTTTCCCGGTTTCGTTCAAAATCGGAAATGATTTCGAAATAGGGCAATCCCAGTTTATTTTACCCCTGGCATCGAATTTGCTTTCAAGCCTTAACCTTTCTGGAAAAACACCCTACCTGACCTCATTACAAAACCCAAAGTCCTGGCTTCCGTCATTTGTTGCATTTCTATTAGCAAAATTTGATAATCAACTGGCAAGTGATGTCCGTAATGCCTTCGCCAAATCTACGAGGGAAGTGCATTTTACTGATGCCTGAAACCTTTTAACTCATATTTCTGAGTCGATCATGGTCGAGATGTGTTTTTATTCTTTAGGTGAAAACCCGAAAGGGCGCCTTGTAAAAGAAAAAAGAAAAAGAAAAAAAAAAGGAAAAGAAAAAGCAAAAACAAAAAGGGTAGGGGCAACCTTGGTGAAAACCCGAAAGGGCGCCAAGGCGGGTTTTTCACAACAGACGAGCGCGAGAAGGAACAGCTGATGACCTGGTTCGTTTGGGGTTTTTCCTCATGTTTGTGATACTTTTGCCAGTATCGGATTCCGTAGCAAAATATCCAAAGTCTTGAATATGATTTTCGTTGGCTAAAATTGTATTGTTCTTTACAAATATTCTTTTGCAAAATGTATCTTTATGAACCTTTTGGTTGTTCTCAATTATTTGTGTATAACTGCTTATGATTGTCTACATTCTTTTGCATGCTCATCTTTGCCTGACATAGGAAATAATCTTGCATATACATTGATTGTTATAGGATAAATTTTCACGCCATCATTCTTTCACCATTGAATTCAAATGAATGATAAACCCAAAGGTTTGCGCAAAAATAGGGGATTCAATCATCAGTTACAGGGAGTAACATGCAACAAAGCTACCACCTGGATTGGGTAACGTGGTCAATCCGTATTTTATCAGTCTCAGAATTTGCAAAGTCACAAGTTCGACCAAGACGGATGCCGCAGAACAGAGGCAAAAATAGTACGAGACTCATGTTTACACGATTCTCAAGGCAAACCGGATCAAATAATGGTGGCAAATCCATTATTATGTATTCTTTTCTTGCAGGAACACTGCGGTCACAAAATGAAAGCGATCATTCTCTTTTTCAAATCTAAAGCAATGTTATTTGCAAAGTTGGATTATAAGGACCAACACCAGCCATCGCTTCAACTACAGAGATCCAACCTCCCTCTAGGTACCAAAAATTTGAACTACTCTCAGGTAAAAATTCAATTTTTTGTCTCAAACTTCCCCAGTGAAGTCCATTTAATTTCTGTTCGGGTCAGTCCCGTTTAAATTCCTGTTCGGGTCGGGTCCCGTTTAAATTAAATTCCAGTGTTCGGGTCAGTCCCGTTTAAATTCCTGTTCGGGTCAGTCCCGTTTAAATTCTGTTCGGGTCAGTCCCGTTTAAATTTCTGTTCGGGTCAGTCCCGTTTAAATTCCTGTTCGGGTCAGTCCCGTTTAAATTTCTGTTCGGGTCAGTCCCGTTTAAATTCCTGTTCGGGTCAGTCCCGTTTAAATCTGTTCGGGTCAGTCCCGATTTTCTGTTCGGGTCAGTCCCGTTTAAATCTGTCGGGTCAGTCCCGTTTTAAACTCTGTTCGGGTCAGTCCCGTTTAAATTTCTGTTCGGGTCAGTCCCGTTTTAAATTCTGTTCGGGTCAGTCCCGTTTAAATCTGTTCGGGTCAGTCCCGTTTAAATTTCTGTTCGGGTCAGTCCCGTTTTAAATTCTGTTCGGGTCAGTCCCGTTTAAATTCCTGTTCGGGTCAGTCCCGTTTAAATTCTTGTTCGGGTCAGTCCCGCTTTAAATTTCTTGTCTCAGTCAATTCCTTGTTAAAATTTTCTTTCAAAAGAGGTCAGTCCTCATTTTCAAAAATGGCAGTCGTTCGAGTCGTTCGTGACCGAATGAAACAGGTAAGTATTTGGTGTCCACTTCTTTGTCTCAAGTTTTTTCAAAACTCAGACAAAGAGGGGCAAACTGTAGACACCAAATTTTGAATGATTTTATGTAGCATCTATTTCATGATTTTCATTTTAGATTGCTTGCATTTTAGTTGTTATGATATTTTAGTTTTATTCATTTTCGCCCTTTTAGTTGACCTATTTCATTTGCTATTTATTCTTGTTTACTTTTAGTTTTAGTTTTTAGTTTTAGTTTTTTAAATTAGCATAGAGTTTTTAGAAAAAGAAAAGGGAAACATAAAAATATGTTTTAGTCATTTTTGTTTTATTCAATGCTTTCTTGAAGGAAAAATGAAAATGAAAAAATCATAAAAAAGGAGAAAAGGAGGAAAAAGAAGAAAAATTCAAAAAATAGGCTTTAGTTGGATTGGAAAATTGAAAAAAAAGGAAAAAGGGAAAATTTGTTCACAAAAATATGTTTATTTCTTTCTTTGGGCACTTTAGTTAAGTTATTTTGCGAAAAAAAGAAAATGAAAAATTTAAAAATTTAAAAATGGCCGTTTTTGTTTAGTTTTTTGTTTAAAATTATTTTTGTTTTATTATTATTATTATTACCTGGTTTTTGTCAATTTGTTATTATTATTATTATTTATATTTTATCATTTCTGTATTAATTAAGTTGAAAGTAAAAAAAAAAAAAAAAAAAAAAAAAAAAAAAACTGCACGGCACGCACGCTGCAATTTTTTGCAGCGTGCAAAAGGCACACATAGGAGCCATCGGATGGCCAGGGAAAAGAGGGTTTAAGGGGGATGATTTCCAACCATTGAACATAGGGTTTTGGGGGTGTTTAGCTGGATATAAAAGCAGAAGAAAGCAGCAGCCGCAAGGGGAGGATTCTTGGGGGAGTGAAGGGCGATAGAAAAAAAACAGCAAGAGAAAGAGAGGGGAACCGACGAAGGGGGAGAGCTCTGGGAAGAGGGAAAAGTGAGAGATTGAGGGAGGAGACCAAGAGCTGGGGCTGTGGGTAGGCTAGACGGCAAAGGGAAAGGTTTGAGAGTTAAAAGGGTTGGAACTAGTGGCGACCACAGAGAAACGGGAGAGGAAGTTACGGCTGAGAAAGTCATCAACAAAGGAAAAGAAAAGCAAGGATTCTTCAATACTACTACCGTTGATCTGCCTGGGCGTTGATTTCCGGAGACCAGCGCCATTTTTTAGTCTTCACGGCTGATTTACTTCACCAACGTTTGCAGGTGATTCTAGTCTTTCTTGCCGTCATTTTCATACCATTTGGGAAGATCTGGGTTTCATTGCATGATTTTTCTCTCTCTCTTTGTGCACGCCATGCTTGGTTCTCCTGCCTTCGTGGGTTCATCTCTAGTTTTGGCTATATCCCTGTTCGTTAATTTGTTTTGGCTATATCTCTGTGTTTGAATCGTGTTTGCTATAGGTCATAGAGCCCAGGATATAGAAGCCTTTTCTAGTTTCCTTTAGCCGATAGTTTAATCCTCAAATTTGCTGGAAGGAGGTTGTAGAAATTTTTCAGATTTGGCAGGTTCTTGTTTCCCTTTAATTTTGTATTCAAACATGAGAGTGTTGGGGTTTCTAAATGTGTTATATGCATGCTGCTGAATTGATAGAGAGGAAAGTCACCACCCGGCTTGTTAGTCATCTTAGATTGCAAAATTTTGCTGCATTCTGGTCTTGCCGATATTTCTAGCAGCCATCATCCCAAATTTGCTGTCTTAATCCCGCAATAGGAGTGTAGTCTTGGGCTTGAGGAATGAGATGGAAGGTTTGGTGTTGATGTTCATGTGTTTGGGGTTTAAGGAAATGCTTGGAAATATGTCTAAACATTGCTGGAAATGTATCAGCATGCTTGAACTCGATGCTTCAGAGTTTTATCTTTTGTTTGTTCTTTCATTTCGGTTCCAAGCTTGACTGAATTTATTAGATGATAATTCCAGCTTGTTTCTGTGTGGTTTGCTTGCATAAATGTGTTTAATTGGAATAAGAAAATGGCACGAATGTGATTGCAAGAAAAGCTGAAAGTTATAGAAAAATTGCAGCAGTGTCCGTCCCTTCAAAGAAAAAACTGTGTTTGAGTTTTGTTCCAGAAATTTTGCATCAGCTTTTTCTATTTTTGAACTCCTCCCTATGTCTTTGCTTGATTGATTGTCCATGATTTGTTTGTTTAGTTCAAAGTTCAGATATTAGATCAAGGAAACTTTGGTTAAGGTATAGGTTTGAATCTGAATTGGGTCTTGGAAGGTGAAGCCGAGAAGCTTGCAGCAGTTTCATGCTTGTTTTTCTTTTCTTCTTTTCCAGATTTTTGCATGAGATCTTTCCTAAGTTCTTGCATGTTTGGATGATGACAACAATGTAATTGGTTATCTAGTTTAAAAGTTGTGAATTTGTATTTAAATTGCTGCTCCTGAATAGCAAATGGTATGTTTGGGATTTGGGTTTCGGTTGGTGAAAGAATAGCAGAAATATTGCAGAGATGTATTTCTTCGTGAGATTGCATGCATTTGCATGAAAATGTTTTCCAAAAATTGCAAAATCCACCCCTCAAGTCTTCCTAGACTCACTACGGCCCAAATAATTAGAAAATTAATCAATTGGGTCCCTGTAATTTTTTCAGCAATGCTATAAAGACCCAATTAGGTTCCATTTCTTGCAATTAGGCCCTAAAATGTTTGCATTTGAACCATTCCTCCACCTTTTCTTTGCCTTCGAACCTTTGAAGTTCTTAAAAGTGCTTGATTGAGTTTGAATGCTTGGGTAGTGTTCACAATTGAGTCTTTGGTAGCTTCAACTTCGCAACTCGATTGCTCATTTGCTTTCGTTCGTTTGGGTGGCACTTAATGCATGATTTTGTGAACCTTAGGTCTACATGAGCTTATGTTTGTCTATTTTCTTTAATTTTCTTAAATAAATTTGTTGCTTAACCTTTTTCTAGCCTTTGGACCTTTGAAATTCCTAAAAATATTTGATTGAGTTTGAATGCTTGGTTAGTGTTCACATTTGAGTATTTGGTAGCATTAATGTTTTAATTCAATTGCTTGTTTGCTTTCATTGGTTACCATGTTTTGCTAAGGTGATGCTTAATGCATGGATTGGTGAACCTTGTGCCTAAATGAGCTTGTGATTGCCTATTTCCCTTAATCTCCCTAAAATAAGTTGATTACTTGACTTTGTCTTGCTTTTGGACCTTTAAAGCTCTTAAAACGTTTTAGTTGGTTTTGGTTTGATTGATTGATGGTTGTTTTTGGATCCTAAAAGGCAAGTGAAACCACTCATTGACCCGTATTTGATCTTAGGCATTTAAGTGCTTCTAATTGTTCAATTCCATGTTTATGTGTTGGATTGCTTGACCCGTGTTTTGTTTTGGACCTTTAAAGTTCTTAAATGTTCGATTGACTCGAATGTTTGGGTAAGGGATATGTTTGAGTCCTTAATAGATGCTTCACTTGGAAATCGAATAGGCCATGCCTTCTCCTTGATCTTTAAAGTACCTTTGATTACATTTAAGTTGTGATGGAGGAAATTTTTGATGTTTTGATGAATGCCATTTGGATTATTTATATTTTAAAGTGGTGCCTTAACCTTTTGTTTTGATGGTCTTAGCTTAAGCCGTCTTTTTGTTATATTCTACTATTTGAGGTACCTTGACCCTTTTTATTATTTTGGAGGGTAAGTTAGTAATTTCACTACGTTAGGGCGTCACTTCAAGGGAGGTACACTCTATCCCTCATTTTGCACTTCATTTGACCCTATGTGCTCTTACGTGTTATGTGAATATGCCTGTCTACTCCGCTTTCCTTACCTCCTTGCATGCATTTACTTGCTTTTTTTACTTTTATTTAAGTTTTATGGGGTATGTGTACACCTCTTGGCTTGTAATAGATAGGGCTCGGAGAGCATCTGTCCATTTCCCCTTCCCCTTTATGCTTTTATGGGGTATGTGTACACCTCTTGGCTTGTAATAGATAGGGCTCGAAGAGCATTTGGTCCATTTTCCCTTCCCCTTTATGCTTTTATGGGGTATGTGTACACCTCTTGGCTTGTAATAGATAGTGCTCGTAGAGCATCTGGTCCATTTCCCCTTCCCCTTGGTTGCTTGTTTTGTTGTTACATGTTAAATTGCTTTAGTAGGCTCTTGCATCTAGTCGAGCATGCTAAGTGCTACGTGCTACGTGTTTACGAGCGTTTTGGCATGTCTACTTGCTTTCATAACCATGAATGAATGGAATGGATGAATGTACGTCACCACACTAGCCTAATGCTAGTTGTGGTTTTTTTTTATTATTAGGAATTCATAGAAAGGGCTAGTCCAACGCTAGACCCAATAGGATTTTTCCTTTGGTCTTTCATTAATGCATTATTTGCCTGTTCACTACATATCACGCATTTTCCTTAGTTTTATCATTTGGCATGATCCTCGAACCCCTTTCCCCTCATTTTAGGTTTTGCATCCCATACTAGCTATAGGGTTCATTTTGCTTGAGTGTCCCCTTCCGATAAGGGAAACGAGCGAGTGTGGCTACTCGATAGCCTTAGCACGCTAGTTTCGCCTTCTAATCAAAGGGAAAATCAAGTCACGATTTAGGTCCCCCCGTACCCAATATGCATGAATTCCCTAGGCTCATGCATTCTCAATCCACTCTATCATTACACTTTCACTTTTGTCTCATTTGCACACATGCACCCTTTTATCACTTTCACTTGCACACGAACACTTTTATCTTCACTCGCACACGAGTACTTTCATCTACATTTGCACACCTTCACTCTTATCTTATTACTTTTATCATTTTTTCACTTCACATAAACTCACACTTTCACATGCATGCATTCCACTCATTTTTCACGTCATTTAGGTTTAGGTGTGACCTCTCCAAAAGGATCATTATTGGGCTTCACAATTAATGTGATTGGCACCACTCAACCTTTGAAGAGAAATTTCCCCCAATCCCCCTAGGTCTAGGGTTTTGCATTCATATAGACATATCCAATATGCGATACATACCATGGGTAGAAAAATTAGGAAAAATTGGTTTAAGTCACGCAACTAGCCTTGGCTAGGTCGAAGGGGTGCCTTGGATTTTTATCCTTGCCTTCCCCTTTGTCAAACGTGACCCCCGAACCTTTTTCTTTGGCTTACGTGGACTAGGAGTCGTTTTAAAAAGGGTTTTACTACTTTGTCTTTAAAAAACACTTTTTTGGGTGACTTGGTACACCCCAAATCTATACCAAGTGGCGACTCCGTTTTTCATATTTAAAAACCCTTTTTAAAATTTCATTTGGCCAAATCGTCGCTTTCCAAAGTCCCATGGCCTTTTTACTTTTCATTTTGCACACGTTCACACCACACACCACACATCACCAACACACAGTTCACACATAATTCATTCGAAAAGTGGGGCGCGACACTCTTTAGATTTTAATGCAGATTTAATTTCCCGATACGAAATTGTTTCCTTTCCATATATCATAGTATCACGGAAATGCTTAAAGGACTGGGGAAGGGAACACAAAAGTAATAGGCTTGATCTTCATCATCAATTTTCGAATCTATATTCCCCAAATCCATAATAATGGAATCAAATTTATCAAGATGGGAGAGTATAGATGTACCTTCAGACATCCGAAGCATGTACAAACTCTGCTTCAAATATAGCCGATTCTCGACTGTCTTCTTCATATACAAGGCTTTCAATTTATCCCACATAGCCTTGGCCGAAGTCTCCGTTGCTACCTCACGCAATACCTCATCGGAGAGATTTAGGATAATACTGGATCTTGCCTTCTTATCCATCTCAGCAAAATTTGCATCTGTCACATCTTCTGGCTTTTTCTCAATTCCTTGAATTGCCAAGTCAACTCCGTCTTGAACAAGAATGGCCTCCATCTTGAGCTGCCACATTCCGAAGTTGACATTCCTGTCGAATTTTTCGACAACCGTCTTTGTTATCGTCATTGTTGCCACAAAATCAGTAACGTGAAGTTTGTCTCAAAAAACTGGCCAAACAAATATGCAAATCTCGTGAGCGGGCCCCACAGGGTGAGCGAACCCCACGAGATAAGCGGGCCCCACGGGGATGAACGGACCCCACAAGGTGAGCGGGCCCCACGAGATAAACGGACCCTACAGGATGAGTGGGCCCCACAGGATGGACGGACCCCACCAGATGAACGGGCCCCACCAGATGAACCTGTCTTGCAAAATATAATAACCAGCTCTGATACCAGTTTGTTAGGACCGGGCCAGGAAATAGACAAACTCAAGTTAGAACAAAGTAGGCGGTATAACCGACCATATAATAGATAGGCGGTAGATACCAGCCATATAATAATTAGGTGGTAAAACCGACCATATAAAGACGGATAACAAAGCAAATAAAAGACACAGAAGATTTACGTGGTTCGGTCAAATTGACCTACGTCCACGGGCGAGAGAGGAGCAATATTTCTACTATGAAAAAGAAATACAAATGCCGTAGGAAAGTGGTTCCTAGGCCAATAAGGCACTTACAAAAGAGTTTAGAAAATATTCCTAGACTCAAAACAAGAGAGCCTAAAATATTTGACTGAATGGGCTAAATGACTCAAGAAGCTAATAGCCCATATAACTCTCTTTGAGTGGTGCACCTTAAACCTTCATACGCTTCCCTATTTATAGGAAAACAACGGAAGGCTTTCCTTGGCTGCCATCGATGTGGGATGGAAATGTTTGCCACACAAGTCAAGTCGCAATGCTTGACAATTCAACACAGGTTGCTTTGGAAAAATTCCCACCATCGGCTTAGTTAAATAATCAAGAAGTCTTTTTTGGTCTAATTCTAGCCCTCTTGGTACTTTAATTGTTTTTGACAAGTTTTATATCAACTAATACTCGTTCAGAGTCTACTAACTAATTGGAGTCTCATAATTGTCTTAGAGCGCTGCTTTCATTGGTTCTTGTAAATTGTGTAAGTAAGCTTAATTACAAGCTTACATTTAGGCTGAAAACTAACTTCATTATTGTCTAAAAGTGGATGTAAAAAATGTCGATCAGTTGATTTTTTATTTTGAAGGTCTTCAAAGAGCCTATCAAGAAGTTAAGAGTTGTTCCAACTTTCAAACTCAGTATGTTAGCCATTCTTGATTTTTGAATTTGATGCATTATAATATATGGTTTATTTGGATAGTGAATTATTTGCCAAAATTTATTTTTCTGCATCATCACCACATTTTTCAACCATCTTTTTATCTCACATACATCACATCAAAAAAGTGCTACAGTAGTTTTTCAAAAAATTATTCCAAATAATCTACTATCCAAACACACTATTATATCCATTATGTACTCTAAGTTGTTTTTGGTCATTTTTGTAAATGTAATATTATAATGTGGCAATTCATTTTTCCATGTTCTTGCTAATCTAATTTGGACATGATAGGATCATTGCATATATTTCTGTTGATGATCTCCTGAAGGTGCTATATATGGTGTGAACTTTTTTGACAGGGGGAATTATTGCCATGAGTTTTCCCCTTTCCTTCCTCTCCTATAGCTGAAGAGGAAAAGAACAAACAGAAACAAAACTAAACAAAACAAATAAAAAAAAAGAGGAAAGAAAAAAGGCATCTGTCAAATATGGGAACACAATGGTCTGCCATAGGTGCGATACTTAATAATGCCCTTGCATAAATGTGTTTTGCTCAATATTATGGGGAAGATAGTCGATAAGTTGTCCTTATGTTTGGTAGCCAAAATTTATATGCTCGTTACATTATTTGCACATTGCAAATGTATTGTTGCTTTCTTGAGTTGACTATCATAGTTTGGATTATTGAAAAGAGTAGAACCTGGTCTTGTAGTAAACTTGTTGTTGAGAATACTGTGGATCTTGTTTGGAAAAACTGGTCATGATATCTTAATGATACATAAAATTGCTATTCCTATTAGAAGATTTCTAGTTGGTGCTTCTACAAGAAGTTTGAAATATGTTCCCCTTTTGTAGTCATTTTGGTGATGGGACTTTAAGAAGACTGATTATTTCTACTATTCACCACTCCCTGGCAGGGTAAACATTAATGTCGTAAAAGCTTGACTACTGCAATTAGTTGTAAGGTGCATTGTCACTTTTCGTAAACAGGTTGTGAACTTTTAATTTTTTTAGAAAAAATAATATTTCCTTTTCCTATCTGACAGTTGAAGCTTCTACATATGTAAATGAACACTAGTGTCAGGGTAAGCACAGGTTCTCTGTTAATGTTTGGCACCACTCGTAATAGGTGTGTCACGTGCTCTTTGCGTTGAAAGAAGTCCAGCATACATGTCAAGGGGCAAGTGAGAGTCCTTGATAAGTAATTTCTTTCTTTTATATGGCTTAATCATATAGATGAGGGTGATAATTCACCACATAGAGAGACTGTATTGTGCTTGTGAGTTACACTTGAAATTTGTACAAGAAGGCTTGCCATTTCACTGCTGCTGCATGCTTTACTATTGGGCTCCTTTGGTTGGTTGGTTGATTATAATTTTGGTGCACAGTGTAGGGCATGAATATTTGACAGGAGATCTGAGAATGAACCTTGGTGTTCAAATATGACAGTGAGTTTCTTTTTGTTTCAGAGCCATTCTTTTCTACTAGCTGTTTGTGTATGCCCCAAACCATTTTTGTCAGAGGTGCTGATCATTGGTTGGTGTTGCATTTACAGTTGGAGAGTCAAGAGTGTGTACCAAAAAAAATTTTGGGTGTACCTTTGTGTTCTACATGTATTTAGAAGTTTCATACACATGTTTGGTTCATCTGTCACTCAAAATGGCTTTGCTTAATTGTGGTCTATTGTCATCCATATGTGGGCACCTGTTTGAATATCTTCTTTATGGGAGCTAAAAGCTCTAATATGACATCATTGATGCCTTCGAATTGCTAGTGTTCTATTGCAGTCAGCTATAACATTGCTTTGTTTTAAAACTTTCTGTTTTTAAGTGATTGACATTTAATATGATTGGTGAGGTTTCCCATTGTTATTTGTACAGATTAAGGTGCTTCTTGGTGATTGTGATGCTATCCATGTTAGATGAGGTGATAAATTGAAAACTCATAAGGATATGTTCGGCATTGATTGGTCTTGGTATCCTTATCTTGACGGGGATACCCGTCAAGAATTTATTTCCTGCAGAATTGCAAAATAGGTCCCACAGAACAAACCTTTTTTATTGCTTCAAATGAGAGGACCCCAAGTTTCTTTGCCCATCTTGCCTGAAGGTATATTACCTTTCACTCTGATCCTTCTGAACTTTATATGATTGTCGTCTTGGGAGTAACAGTAGATCAAAATTTTGTATATCCTTTGCAAACCCCCTTGAAAAAAAGAAAAGAAAAGGAAAAAGGCCTTTTACTTGTCAAATATTTAGATAAATTTTTTTGCCTTGGTAGTTGTATGAGTTCTAATACCGTTCCTTGTGTCAATTTTCTTTCTGCCAGGAGTCACTTTTTAGGTGGAAATTTTTTCCTCTTGAATTGTAGCTTGGTTGTGCTAAGCTACTCAGGAAAAGTATCATTACCCTTTTGTGTCTTTTCTCATGGTTATCTAATGTACAAATTCTCCTTTGACTGTATTGTAAGTGATTTAGTAATGTTAATCTTTCCTATTTGGTTTAACATTTCCTGATCAGGACATCATATGGGTTAGAAGACTAGAAAATTGCCCTTTCGTTCTTTATGTTTAAAGTCCATGATATGATACGTACAATGAATTTATTATTTGAAAGTCATGATACAATACATACAGCACATTTATTATTTAAAAGCCATGATACTATACACACAATATGTTTATTATTTGAATATCAATGACAAAAGCAAGCACACAAAACTTATATAAGTTCCACACTTATAGTATTAACCATATATGTTAAGATCTGCATCCATATCTGATAGCCCAATCCACCAGTTCAGTCAAGACTGTGGTAACTAGACCACATTATTCGATCAACTTGATGGTTCCCACAACATTCTGTGAAAGAAAACAGAGGCATGAATATTACAACTCTGTCATAATGTCCAAAACAAATATACATGGTATAATACATTGGAATTCTCACGTCAATTTGACATCAGACTTGTGTAGCTCTAGTTTATTTTTTACTTTCTCTACTCAAGATTTTTTTCCCTGATTCCTACATGGAATATTCAATTTTATATCTTTGAAGAGATTGGAGCTTTGAAACCTGAAATATGAAGGCTGCAATTTTTCACAGAGGAAATTATTATTATTATTATTGGAAATTATTTTCAAAAAAATGAAAAGAAGAATACTTCAAAAAATACATACATTGCAAGAAATATAAGCAAAACCAAAACAAATATAGGATTTAACATATTAGTTTTACTCTGAAATGGTAACATTTAGATAAAAAAAAAAAAAAAAAAGAGTTGATAAGAAAGCCAACAATGCAAACTCAATATAGAAGTATAGTTCATAGATAGTAAGAATCAATGAATAATGCTACATGAGAATAGAATCTGATTGATTAATAGAAGATCAAAAGTTCCATTCACCTCAAAAAAAATGAAAAAATAAAACGTAAAGACAAAATTAGAAGAAACGTAAAACATAAAGTTTGTAAGCATATATAATCCAAATGGTATTTACCTCAACATCCAAATGGAAAATTCCATGAGAGTTCATATAATTTTGTAATCAATGATATTCCACAATCATGTAATACCGTTCATTGATTTATTCATATAGATCAAAAGCATGCACACTGCGGCTTGTAATTATAAAAAAGGGGAAAAGATAAATTTTGTAAGCATATAGAAAGGCATGTACCTTAATATGCAGATAATTGTGTCAATTTAAAATCAATAAGGACAAATCTCTCGATCCTGTAAAATATAATATGCTCCGAAATAATTATTTAAAATATACATTCTCAACTCTTAGGGAAATAAGTCTACTGAAGTGAGACAAAATTAAAAGGGTTGGTTGAAAATAGAGTTAGGAAATTTGTACCTTTAAATCCACGGGAGCTTCAAAATTCTCCCTGTCACTCGGCCCTATTTGAACTTTCTTAAGCAATGGTGCATCCAAATTTCCGGAACAGAATTTCTTCAACTTTGGGCAATAAGATATGATCAACTCAGTGAGTAGGGGAAATTTGAACTCATAATCCTCCCGATAACTACCACCAAAGCTTCGAAGATTCTCAAGGTATGCCAACCGCAAAAAACTTAATCTAGGAAACACGAACTCCTTGCTAGTTCTTTCCAGTGCAATTTCTCTACGTTTTCCAACATCATGATGCCGAGTATTATCTTCTTGGCTGATCTCTTCATCTTCCTCACCTATAACTTCACACATTTTCGAGCACCCACAAACTTCTAGTGTCTCAAGACTTATGAGCATGTTAGCCATGCAAGGAGGATAAAACAAACAATATAAAGTGCAGTTTACTACTTTTAGACTTCTCAAGTTTTGGAATACTCGAACCCCTTCAGGAAAATTCCTCCAAATAGGGATGAAGCTTGCACAGTTATACAAGTCCAGTGACTCTAGTTTGGGAAGAATTTCAAATGCCTTTTCTGATGGAGTATTATGAACTTTTAGACCCTCAAGGTTGACAAAGGATTCCATCCCATGACAATCCCACGTGAGAAGTGCTTGCAAGTTTTGTAATAATATAACCATATCAGCTTTGGCAATGCATCGGATAGATTTACATCCCCAAAGTTCCACGGATTTTAAGTTGTCAAGGGACCCACTAGGCATTTTCCCTCCTATTAGTTGTTCGGGGCCATCACCAGGATTAGTAATCTCTAGTACTTCCAAGCGGGGGAGTGAAACCTGAAAAATTTGGCAAACTTAGCCCCATAATGCAAAATGCAACATGCAGTTACAGTAGTGTTCGGATCCATCCAGCTGCTAGCAATCTATTTGTTACGCTTGATGATGTGACAGACACACCACCACGTCACTGGAGCACCAAAATGATTGTTGTCAATATTTTTATTACCCTATTTTTATTCATCATCACTAGACTTTTAATTACTAGTACTACACCAAACAACTCTATTTATTTTTTTCTTTTAATTATTGTTTTTTAACCTTTTTCTGTTTTTTGTTTGGGGGCTTCGTTGGCTGAAGAGTATCCGAGTTAGTTTACCACATCTAACCTTAAATAGTCACAAGCTGTCTTTATTACAATTCAATAATCACTAATAACTATCATGAATAATTGTAACAAACACTAGTTAGTTACATACAACCTTCAAATTCACTTCCACCACAATTTAATAGTCAGTACATCTGTATGTGAATTGACTGACATTAATTAATATGAGTCATACAAACAGGTCAATTTGGAACATTAGTTTTACCTTTACAGCAGTCAACATTAGAAACTCCGCATCACATTAACTGATAAAACATTATTAATTTCGAAAATATAATTATCATATTGAGAAAGAAAGTGCATATTCAAGTGTGTTTTCGGTGTTCACCTGAATTCAATTATATTAAGTATATCATATAGTTACACAAACTAAAAGAGAGAGAGAGAGAGAAGACAGACCTGGTCAAAAAAAGCCACGGCTTTATCATCTTCAGAGCCAAAACCAATAAAATTTGTATGGCGTAAGTCTAACACTTTGAGTTGGGGTAGCTCAAGCACTTCCTCTGTCACACTTTCCTCCCTCAGAACAATTCTCTCCAAATTTTGACACCCATATACGTATATCCTTTGGAGTTTCACCAGACATTTCAGTGCTGATTCTGAGAAGAGAGTCGTAATTTGATCACAATCCTCTACCTTAATAGATCTGAGGTTGCAAAGCGATGGAGGTTTGACTGGTCCCTTCCACAAGCACTGTAAAGCACTTATTCTAAAAAATCTCACCTCTTGAAGTTGACTGAAGCACCCAGGTGGAAGAAATCCCTTACATATTTCTTTCAACTCCAACCTTAGTAACTCCATGGACACCAAATTTTCAAAAACACGTCGGGCAACAAGGTTGGCAGTAGAATAAATAAGGCATTCATATTGTCCACTGTCTAGATAAAGCTTTTTCAAATTGATGAACCCGTTTTCACCCAAGTCAGGCACAAGATTCCTCAAGCATGATGATTCAGAAAGACGTAAAATGAGATTCTCAGTTCTCTTGACAATGCTAGTAACATTGGGGTGGTCAAAAATTTGTTTCAACCCTTCATCACCATGATCTGACAGATAAAGCTCGAAGCTTTTCCGAAATTGATAGGTTTTGCTGTGAAATGCCAGTGCTCTTTCAGAATCATATACTGCAATGTCAAATCTTAACAACCTCTGAGTATCAAATTCTTGCAAAGATAGAAGTAGGAGGCTAAGGTCATACAAAGCAATCTGGAGACATGCAAGGTTAGAGATTGATGACATCTCTTTAAGGCACCTTCTTTCCTCTTCTTTATCTCTCCCTAGCCGCAAATGATCACCAGATCCCAAATACAATTCTTCTAGTTTCTTCAAGCTTGACAAGATACCACTAGGCAAGGGATGGAGGCTACTTTTGACCCTCAAATCCAACAACTTTAAATTACTCAACTGACCGATTTCAGCTGGAAACTGATCATCCAGAATTTTGGATTCAAAGAGGCTCAAAGTTTCCAGCTGGGTCATGTGTCCAAGCATTGACGACAATCCAGTGCCCAATACACAATCATCCAGGCACAGTGTCCGAAGGCTCCTTAGCATTTGGCCAGGCCATGATAGTGGAAATTCAATTTGCGAGTGGTTTAATTCCATGACCCTGAGAGCTTCCATTCCTACAAAAGAGTCTCTTGGTAGGTTCAATTTCCCAAATCGGAATACCAAGCGCAACAGCCTAAGCTTTGGATATTCCTTGCAAAATGGAAGTAGATCATGACTGGAATGTTGCGATACTAGCGAAATTGCTGTGTAAGAATTCTTTTCTCCCACTCCAGAATTGCTCACTAAGAACTCATGCTCTGCTTTTGATGCAATTGACAAGCACACATCTCGCACGACATCGTGCAATTTTACAGAGTCTTCTTTTGTAGCATCATTTAACAACAAATAGGAGCTTTTCAGGTGACCAATAAGCGTGTCTACCTTGTCTCTTACATCTACTAACCTCCGTCTATCTGGGAACAATTCTAGCTCTTTACCATATCTAACCAAACATTCGATTGGAATACTATAATCCTCTGGAAACAAACTGCAAAGCAAAAGTAATGACTTAGCTTCAGCGCTTTTTAAATAGTCATAGCTAAACTTAATTCTTGAAAACACTAAATGTTCATCTCCTTCTAGTTCTCTAATTGTGTACTCTTTTAGTTGCCGAAGGGCACGATCCCAGGATTCTGGAGTATGATTGCTCTTTAATGCCTTGGCAACAACAACGATTGCAAGAGGTAGACCTTTGCATTCCTCTGCAACCTGCTTTGCAACACCACTCGAAGCAGAATCATCAGAAATTTCTGCAACCTCTTTAAAAAGATGCCATGCTTCTTCTATACGCAAGACATCCACCTCAAAAATTTCAGCTCCCATGCCGCTACAAACATCTTTGAACCGAGACGTCAGTATGACTTTTAAGCTCTTGCATTCACCTTTGACGGGAATTCTTAGACTCTTAAGATCAAGTTCTTTCCAAATGTCATCCAATACAACAAGAATTCTCTCGTCACTATTGGTCAGTCTCGCATACAATCTTTCAACTCTGGCACGATCAGTTCGCTCAGTTATCTTCATCCCTAACTGCTCAGCAATTTGATCTTGGACATTTCTTATGTCTGGATTTTGAGACACAGTTACAAAGGGCACGCGATCAAACAGTTTCTTAGACTTAACCTGGTCGGCAATTTGCTCCGACAAAAATGTCTTGCCTACACCGGGCATACCACAAATCGCGAGCAAACTTGTTTTATCCTGCTTTAGAGCTTCCATCACTTCCCTCTTCTTTGACATCCTAGTAATTAGGCTTTCCTCAAAGGATGGGGTTGATTTACTTAAAGACATTTTCCCCAATGGAGGAAGGTATCCAACTTCACCAAATTGGCCCTCTCTGAGATGTTTTTCAACATCATTTGCTCTTTTGGCAGCATGGCGGCCTATCAAATAACGTGACTTCAAATTCGGAAGCCTAACAATTTTAAAGCAATTCACCTTAACATTCCCCATACCCTCAAAAATAGTATGTGTCTCTTTCTTTGCATCCTCAACTTGTTTCAGCCAATCAACAACGATTGGTTTAATCTCTTCAGCATTGTCTTTTGCTCGATCTACCTTTTGTTGCACCTCAGTTTCCTTTTGCTCAAGTTTTTTGATGTTATCGCTCAGACTTTTAACATTGCTTTTGCAGAAAATTAAGTACTGAAATTGTCGCAGAATTGGATCGATACACTTCTCTGCAATTTTTCCCAAAATTGAAAGGCCAATTTCTTGGATAGCCATTGTTGCAAAATTCTGTTCAAATTTCTATTAATGTGTTATTTGAAAGTTTAGAAAAAGGAATCTAATAAATTGCATAAAAAATATGAAAAAGATTCAAGGATACATAAATAAGGTAATAACAATTAAATAAGAGTAGAAGTACAAAGAAGGAAAAAAAATGTTAGGCATTGAATTGAATTCAATGAAATGTTTCTGGAAAAAAGTAACTTATAAACTTTTCTCACCAACTCATAGATTATTTTAGAATTTAGAAATCTAAAGGGAGATTAGACATGGAAATCTAATTGACTTCTCTATTTGAAGCAAAGAATTAACAATGAGTTGGTTTAGTCAAATTAACACGTGTATACTGTAGAAATCACCGGTCATTTCTGGCAACATTTTGTAAAGCAATGAATAAATTCTTCACCAATGTATATCTCAAATCTATTATGTGTATTTAAATACATTATCTACAAGGTTCGTTGGTCTAAATCCAAATACTACTCAGTACACTCTTTTATTTGTAATAGTGGGAAAAGAACATCTTAAGGTTGTGCACATTAAGGGGAAAATTTTTAAAACCAATAGAAATCATTAGAATTTTTTTAGGCAAACAAAAAAATTATGAATTTTTTTAGGCAAACAAAAAAAAGAGTAGAAGTTATTGGAAGTGGAAGTTATTAAAAATTACTAAACTTATGTGGTTGTCTTTAGTAAATCTTTACTTTTGTGAGATAAAATTAAAAAACCAAAAAGATGAAACAAAATTCTAATACCAAATCTCCTCCTCATGCTTTATATATAGAAAGATGTAAGATAGCACCAACATAAAACAAACTAAAGTTCATTGAAAGTGAGTATAGTTAAGTGTGCATGTTAGGTAAAAAGCTATTCAAGGTCCTCACTCTCTACCACTTTAACTTTCTTAAGGTTTGGTGCACAATCATCATGGTGACCGCCACCAAAGCTTCGAGATAGTATTTTAAACTTAAATAACAAACACTTATATATAGTATTGTTATTGTGCTTATGTGTAATAAGCCGGTGTAAGGTGCAGGCACAGGTATTTGGTACCAAGTGTTCTAATTGGGAGCCATGCACACAACTTGACATTTACACCATGAAATTAAACTTATACATCGAGGCATTAAATGTTTGCTAATATGATCGAAGACGTATCCATGAATTAATATTATGAAATTAATGTGTAACCAAGACACTAACAGGTTTGGGAGCTTGTTGGAGTATTTGATATTTTATGCCATAAACAGGAAGATTTGACAGAGGACCAGAAGTCTTGAATTAGTAATAGGTAAAAGGATGAGAAAGTTGAGAAACTACGGTGAACATCAAGGCAAATATATAGGGAAAGATAACATGCCTTTTAAAGTAGCTGGGAATGGTAATCCCACACTTGCAAAACAATAATTATAATTGGAATAGTACCTTTTTTTTTTTTTTTTTACACCTTTACGTACATAGTAACCATGCACCCATGCAAAAAAGAAATTCTCACAGCAAAGATATAGTTCTTGTTTTTCAATCATTACATTGTTTACTGTTGATTTTGTGTGACATACTTTTTGACTTTCCGCTGTATCTTCGAACCATTAGTTAAGGACATAAGTGGACGTATTTTGGGTTAAAAAAATGAATTAGATTTACATATTGTGTTTAAATCGATTTCTAATCAGAATAAACGTGTTTACATTTTGTTGAAATGCACAAAACAGTTTTGAGATGGTTACATCATTAACCGTCCCAATCGAATAGGGGATGGTAACACTTTGTTGTTCTTGTATTTTACTTGAAAAATGCATAAACATCATGGAAGATTATGTAAAAGTATAGCTGTAATTTATGCCCATAAAAAGCATAATTTATAATTGAACCAATGAGAGAGAGAGAGAGATGAAAAACATAAATACATACCTCTTTTTGAGTTTTTGTTTGATTAATTGAAAAACCAAGCTGATAATCCGACACGGAGAATTCCTAAGAGATACGAGTGAAGTCCCGAATTAGTAATCGGTAAAATGATGAGAAAGGTGAGAAACAATAATGAACGTCAAGGCGAATTTACGGGGGAAGATAAGACGCCTATCTAATACCACTTTTGCTCAATAGTTATAACAGGAATAGCTATCGTAGCTTTTATTCTTATCACTTTTATATTTCTTAAGGAAATCACTTTGCGTGACTGCTATTGTGGGGATAACCAACCAGCTCTTGGGCTGGTGGTCACCACGGTCGGGTGGAAGGCAAGGTTCGTCAAATGCCACAATATGTGACTCTTTAACCCGTATGATCCGGTGGTGGTTTAGTCCCCATCGACCTCTTATAAGCCCTTAGATAGATTAGAATAGAGTAGGATATAAGATAAAGTGACGATTGACAAAAAAAAAAAAAAAAAAACTGCTATTGTGGGGACAAGTCAATAACTGGTACTAATTGCTAGACGATGGAAAAACCAGAAGAGAGTTACTTTGGTAGGGCAAACTGTCGTGTTAACTGGTAAGGGATGGGCATGTAAGATGGATCAAGGGCCTCTAATTGCCAATGATAATTGTATCGTGCACTACAGACAATAGCATCGTAAGTATAGATACTAAATCAACAAACGGAAACACTAACACAATAACATTTAAAAGAGTAATAAATTTTCTCCGTCCTTTCGAAATCTTCACCTCGTGCCTTCAGATATTGTTGTGCTAGTATCTGAAGTGCAGTCATGGTGCCTAAAAAATAAGGGCATCATCGTACTTTGTTGTTCTTATATTCTACTTAAAATATGCATAAACATCATGGCAAATTATGCAGAAGCATAACTGTAATTTATGCTTGCACACTGCTTAAAAAAAAAAGACATACTTTATAGCTGTGAACCGAAGAGGGGGTGATGGAAAATATAAATTACTTACCTCTTTTCGTTTGATTAATTGAGAAACCAACGTGATGATCACACGCAGAGAGTTGCTGAGAGAAATAGGGGAAGTCTTGAATCAGCAATAGGTAAAATGATGAGAAAGTTGGGAAACTCCAATGAACATCAGGGCAAGTTTATAGGGGAAGATAAGATGACTGTCTGATACAGCTGGGAATGGTAGTCCCACTTCTGCTGCACAATGATTGTCCTTCAATAAGGAGAATGCTCCAGCAGTATTACCGCGTTGCTTTTGTTCTTTGTCCTATTGCTCTACTTTTCCGAAGGAAATCGTGTTGCACGACTGCTATTGTGTATTGGAGGAACAAATCAAAAACCCAATAGCCTCAAAGATAAGAGAAAGACCCAAGAATCCCCGAAAGTTTTGGTAGGCCCATAATCTAAGATCTCTATCTGACTATATAAAGGCGGGGAGTTGGACAATGAAGTATGAACAGTCCATTTTTTGTCAAGCGGTTATAGCGTAATTTTCAGCAACTTTGAGAGCAATAGGCAACAAAATAGCCAGCAGCCGATGACTTCAGCACTCCTCTCCCTCAATTGTCATTGGAGTCAGTCAATTCGGATCTACTATATGTGTATATCCCCACTACTGGTCCCACAAACTTTTCCTATTGGTTTCTTGAATCTGATTGTAGGGAGCTTTTTCCTCAAAATTTTTTTCCCCAAAAAATAAAAAAGCAACCCTATATCTATCTAAATATCTTATATATATATCTATATATGTTATATCTATATATATATATAATAAAAGAGAGAGTTGGAGAATGAATAGTTCTTTTTTGGTATATATATATATATATATATATCTAAGATATAAAAGCAGAGTTGGAGAATGAACAGTGCCATTTTGGTTGAGCGGTTATCACGTTATTTTCAGCAACTTTGAGGGCAATTGTCAAGCGATTATTTGGTAATTATGGGCAACTTTGATGGCTTTTGTATTTGTTGGCAACTTTGTTGGCTTTTCTAATGATTTTTTTGTACGCTGTTGGCTTTGCAATTACTGCTTCTGTATCGAAGCTTTTTTTCGGCGAGTAAATTCCTTAGAAATGCTGAATTCTTGATGGATTGGTTAATAATGGAAAATAGTAAAGTAAGTAAAATGATTTCCAGAAAGATAGTTCTTATATTTTGGATTATCGATTTGCCAAGGAAAATATGTAGCAATGCAGAAATCAATCTAGAATTCACTTTATTTGTTTTCATTTTTCAAATTTCACAATTCAATAGAACATAATTTGTCTCCCAATCTTTAGCCAAAATTGTCTTCACAATTTCACTGCCATCTTCAAACCCACTTGTTTTTTATGCTCATAAAAGCATTTAAAAGAAAAAAAAGGGGTTGCCCAATATCTAAATATATAAAAGGGAGAGTTGGATAATGAATAGTTTCATTTTGGTTAAGCGGTTATACTGTAATTCTTGAGCCAGAGGGAAAAAATAACAAGTCCAACATTGTCATCATATAAGTAAGCAAAATCAGTTAAGATGCCATAGGTTTCAACTAAAAATGGTTTCTAATTTTATAGTTTTTCCAACGTACAATTAGAAGGATATATATTAGTTTATATATACATATTTAGTCTATATAATTATTGGAAAAATTTTAATTCCCTTATTTTTATTATTATACTTTTCATTCTATAAATATATATTCTATAAACATGAGCTTACTTTTATCTTTTATGTGTGCTAGATTATGGGTCTATTTCCTTTTAAAAGAATAATTAGTTTGTTATTTTACAAATATATCCATGTTTAGTGTATATATAATTATTATAAAATTTTTAACATATTTGTTTTTTCTAATGGCTCTAAATTGCTGTAAATTGAAAAGCGATGTTGTGTGCTAATCTTTTTGTATTATTTATTTAAACATGTAACATTAATTAGATTATTTCTTACATGTGAAAATTAAAGTACTCTAAATTTGAAAAACAATGTAATAATACATGTCTTTAACTGTGGATTATTGATCTAATATTAATGGAAAAAGAAATAAGCCTATATTTATTGAACTTAGTGAGTAATAGAGATATACACATCTAACAATATAAAAGGAAAAGTTGCCCTATGCATAGTATTTTTTTTGTCAAGCAGTTATCCTGCAATTGTTATTGGATGATAGGGCCATTTTCATCAATTGTCTGTTTGTTTCTTAATAGCTGCTATAGTTTTGGTGCATTTACCGGATAAGTTGACTGAATTCATAATTGGTGGTGTAAAAAGTGAAACATATGAAAGTTGATTTTTTGTGGTTAATTATTTGCTTTTGAAATGTTTTGGAAATGCAAAATTACCTAGGAAATAATTGATAAATTGTTGTTGGCTTTAGTGACTTTAAAAATGGCTTTTATTACTGTGACATGAAATAAAATTGATAAATGTTCTATAAATGCACAATTATTGAGGAAACAATTAATAAATTATTGTTGGCTTGACATGGAATAAAATTGTTAAATGCTCTGTAAATGCATAATTATTGAGGAAACAATTAATAAACTATTGTTGGCTTTAGTAACTTTAAAAAATAGGTTTTATTATTGTGACATGTGGTGATTAATTTTTAGCAATGTCAAGTTCTATGGTTCAAATGTTTAATTGATTTTGGGGATCCCCTATTTTTTGTGTCAATAATGATTAATACTCTTTGGAAATGATTCACTTTACAATTTTCTATTTATCCTGATTCAAATGCAAAATAACCTTATACAATTTTCTAATTTATCCTTATGCATTCTATATAAGCACCCTCATGCATTCTATATATTATTGTTTTCATGCATTCTATAAATTTCACAACAGTTAACTTTTAACAAAAATTATAATTCCCTAATGATTCACATGAATTAAATAATAACAGAGATATAAACTAATAAACTCATACAACAAAAAATAATTAACACGAAAAATATTAATCCCCCTGCGCATCGCGCAGGCCATCTCACTAGTATAATAAAAGAGAGAGTTGGAGAATCAATACTTCTTTTTTGGTCAAGCGGTTATAACGTAATTATGGGCAACTTTGATGGCTTTTGTATTTGTTGGCTTTTTCCTTTTTTTTTGCACAAATTAAAACATATATATATATATATAAGATTCGTTGAATGGTAATTGTCTAAAAATAATAAATTATTTAGTGTAGTTCATAAAAATATTTGCATAAAATACAAACTTGTTGTATAATCTATTATAACCTTTCTTAAATACATTGTTATTCAAAAATAAAATAGTCTTATAATGTAAATTTAAACATCTAACTCAGTGATTAATAATTCAAAAATGCAAAAAAAAAAATCGACAATATAATGACATTCAAAAACTTGAGAATAGGGAAGATCAAATCTTGGCTGATCTTTTGTAATCAATTTTGGTACTTAATATAAATGGTTTAAAGGTTAATGTAAAAAGAAAAGAAACCGAATGAAATATTAATAAAAGATAAGAATTTAGAATCAATCAAGTCATTGGAACACAACAACATTCTAATTTTATTCACGGCTAATAGAAAGCAAAACGAAAACATAAGATGTATTTTGCTATTAAGTCAAAAACATAAAAAATCTAAATAGCCTGATGTATATTGCATGACGTGAACTGCTGTATGACAATGAACTTGATACTTTGCTATTTATGTAATCAGTGATACCTTCTTGTTCTTTTGAAGCTTTCTACCAAAGTCTAAAAACAAAACATTGAAAAGTGCACAAAATTTTTTTAACCCCAGAAACCTAGAAAACAAAAAAAAATTAATACGTTGTTGAAGACAATTAATAAATTGTCAAAGGCAATTAAAAAATCGTGTGAAAACACATAGCTTAAAAGGCCACTTTTAAATCACTAACCAAAAAATCAATATGTGTTCTACTTGAATTGAAGAGTGAATCCATAAATTGAAATAACAAATTAATTACAAAAACCTTGTCAGAAATAAAAACCAAACTGTAACTTTTGAAGATTTCGAAAAGTCAAATTCAATGACCTAACTATGAAGAAGGTGTAGGAAATTACAGACCACATACAACGAGCATAAACAAAGTCCAAATGCAGTCCGTGCATTGAAGGGAATAAAAACGAAGTTCCAAATCCGGTCCTTGCATTGAAGTAAAAAAAAAAACTTTCCAAAAACATTGTGGAAAAGTGTAAACATCCGCACTGCTTGATAAAGTGATGAGTAATAGATCCATAATCATATATATGAGTAAAAATGTAGAGCATCTTCAATAGCGATAATCTGATAAAAATAATCTAATATTTGAATTGATATTTCGAACTTTTGAGTTGAAGATGAGAGAGAGTTAAAAATATAATTCAAAATTATTTATACTAATCCCCTAGAAATTTAGGCTTGACGATTAGGGTTAAGGAAAAAAAAGGTGAGAGAATAGAAGAGATAATTATGGAAGGATTATCTAAAATTGTAAAGTCAAGAGAAAAAAGAGGGATAGAATAGCATAGGTTATTAAGGGGTTAACTCATAGAGCAGCGTTGCACCTTCTTGCTATGTCGATAAGCCACGTAGGAAAGAGATAAACTAAAAGGATAAGGATGAGAATACGACTTTATTATATATATATATATATATGATTTTTAGTGCCCTTATTTTTATTATTATAGTTTTCATTCTATTTATATGTATGTGCTAATTTATGAGCTTATTTTCTCTTTATAAAAGATAATATCTAACAATATAAAAGGGGAGAGTTGGGTTATGAATAGTGCTTTTTGATCAAGCGATTATGCTGCAATTATTGTTGGATGTGGAGGCTATTTTTGTCAATTGGCTATTTTGGTTGTGTGTGCCTCTCTTTCTATGCAATTTATTACTCATTGCATTGGGTGGAGTAGTTGTCTACCATGTTTACAAGAAGCTTCTAATTGCATGATTCCCAAAATTTGAACCGAAAAAAAAATAGAAGTCTAACATTGTCATCACAGGTAACGAAAATTGGCTAACGTATCAAGATTTGGAACTAAAAATGGTTTATAATCCTTCTACTATTTAAGACGCACAATTATAAAAAAATATTAGTCTATATATCCATATTAAATGTATATAATTATTACAAATTTTTTGATGCCCTTATCTTTATTGTTATTTTTCCATTCTATAAACATAAAGTTATTTCCGCCTTGTATGTGAGTTAGATTGTTAACTAACTTCCTTTTTAAAAGAATTAATTTCTTATTTTACTAACATATTCGTATTTAATATATATAATTATTATAAATTTTTTTAACACATTCATTTTTCCTAATGACTCTAAACTGAAAAGCAATATGGTGTGCTATTTTTTTTATTATTTTAGTCAAACATGTAACATTAATTAGATTGTTTCTTACATTAAAAAACTAAAGATTGTTTCTTACATTAAAAAACTAAAGTACTCTAAAAAAAAATATATAATATAATTATATATATAATACAAAAGGGAGAGTTGCCCTATGAATGGTATTTTTGGTCAAGTGGTTATCCTGCAATTATCTAACAATATAAAAGGGAGAGTTGCCCTATGAGTAGTGTTTTTTTGTCAAGTGGTTATCCTGCAATTGTTATTGGATGTCAGGACTGTTTTCGTCAAATTGCCTGTTCTGTTTGTTTAAAGCAGGTATAGTTTTGGTGCATTTACGGGACATATTGATGAATTGGTAATTGGTGGTGTAAAAAGTGAAACTTTTGAAAGTTGATTTTTTGTGGTTAATTATTTGCTTTTAAAGTGTCCTGTAAATGCAAAATTACCTAGGAAAGAATTGATAAATTATTGCTAGCTTTAGTGACTTTAAAAATGGCCTTTATTACTGTAACATGAAATAAAATTGTTAAATGTTCTGTAAATGCACAATTATTGAGGAAACAATTAATAAATTATTGTTGGCTTGACATGAAATAAAATTGTTAAGTGTTTTGTAAATGCACAATTATTGAGGAAACAATTAATAAACCATTGTTGGCTTTAGTAACTTTAAAAAATGGGTTTTATTACTGTGACATGTGGTGATTAATTTTAACAATGCCAAGTTCTATGGTTTAAGTGCTTAATTGACTTGCCAGTTCCCTCTTTTTTGTGTCAACAATGATTAATACTTTTTTGAGAATGATTCACTTTATAATTTTCTAATTATCTTAATTCAAATGCAAAATAACCTTATACAATTTTTTAATTTACGCTTATGCATTCTATGTAAGCGCCCTCATGCATTCTATATATTATTGTTCTCATGTATTCTATATATTTCATAATTGTCAACCTTTAATAAAAGCGATAATTCTCTAATGATCAGTATGAATTAGATAATAATATAAATATATAATAATAAACCCACACAATAAAAAACAGTTAACACGGAAAATATTAGCTCACTTGCGCAACACGCAGGCCGTCTCACTAGTAATAAGATATAGAAGGGAGAGTTGGGTAATGAATAGTGGCTTTTTGTCAAGCGGTTATGCCGTTATTTTTGTGGTTTGAGAGGCGTTTTGGTCTTTTGGGTTATGGTGGTTGTTGGTGACTGATTCATATGATCAGTGGAATCTGATAACGCGATTAGAAAAACACCCGGGATTTTTGGCAAAGGTAGGTGGAAGGTGTTGACTATCGAGCCTCCGGGTTTGACCAATGAATCAATTTCCAACCACGTTATCATCTTTCCACATTCTCGACTCAATTAACTAACCATGGTTCATACTTCATTTCGGTTCCCAGTATTCATTCAATTTCAATCAATAATAATATTATTAAAGTTATTATGATGATAAGCAATTAATTTCCACTTTATTTTATTTTTGTAAGCCTTTATGTAGAACGATTTAGTAGCTAAATTATATCTTTGGGTTTGTCGCACATGAAGAGTAGGACGTTAATTTTTGGAGAAAGGTTAAAATACTTAGTAATTAATTAGCAATATTTCAATACTTAGTAATTAATTATAGGGATGGTCTCATTAATGTTCAATGTGCAATTTTATGTTGACAACAACAATTTAGCCACCAATTACATGGAATAATTTCAAAAATATGTCTACCGTATTATTATCATTGGTCAAAGTTTAGGATCTAAAACTACAAATTAAACGCCAATTCAATGGATGCAAAATTACCTAGGAAAGAATTGATAAATTATTGCTGGCTTTAGTGACTTTAAAAATGGCCTTTATTACTGTGACATGAAATAAAATTGTTAAATGTTCTGTAAATGCACAATTATTGAGGAAACAATTAATAAATTATTGTTGGCTTGACATCAAATAAAATTGTTAAGTGTTCTGTAAATGCACAATTATTGAGGAAACAATTAATAAACCATTGTTGGCTTTAGTAACTTTAAAAAATGGGTTTTATTACTGTGACATGTGGTGATTAATTTTAACAATGCCAAGTTCTATGTTTTAAGTGCTTAATTGACTTGCCAGGTCCCCTCTTTTTGTGTCAACAATAATTAATACTTTTTTGAGAATGATTCATTTTATAATTTTCTAATTATCCTAATTCAAATGCAAAATAATCTTATACAATTTTTTAATTTACGCTTATGCATTCTATATAAGCGCCCTCATGCATTCTATATATTATTGTTCTTATGTATTCTATATATTTCATAATTGTCAACCTTGAATAAAAACGATAATTCTCTAATGATCTGCATGAATTAGATAATGATATAAATGTATACTAATGAATCCACACAATAAAAAGCAGTTAACACGAGAAATATTAGCCCACTTGCGCATCGCGCAGGCCGTCTCACTGGTTATGAGAAAACTAGTGAGACGGCCTGCGCGTTGCGCAGGAGTGCTAATATTTCCCGTGTTAAATTGCTTAATTTTTAGCTGTTATATATTTCTTATAATGTAGAGAGTTATATAAATATTATAAGTCTGGCTTGAATTATGAAATAATAGTGAGGTAAATTGGTTGGGTGAATATAGTGTTAATAGTTTATGAAGTATGGAGGATATTTTGTAATATAATGGTTAATAAAGTACTATAATTGAGACAATGCAGTGTCGACAATTTGTGTGGTATGATTTGTATAAATTATGTGGTTTGGGTGAGGTAATTATCAAAATACCCGTCTATATTTATATGTATCTCTATTACTCACTAAATTCCATAAATATGGGTCTATTTCCTTTTTTCGCACAAATTAAAACATTTAATCAATATAATCACAACAATTATTTTTCTTCATATTTTTGTAAAATGTCGCTCACTAATATTAGATCATTAATCCACATTAAGAGCCATGTATTATTACATTGTTTTTGAAAATTTACAGTACTTTAATTGTTTAATATAAGAAACAATGTAATTAATATAAGACAACCGTGCTGGCAGGAAAAAGAATGGCAAAGCATACCAATGACCGTTAAAATATAGCAGCTCAGGCATGACTTGCCCCACGGGGACAGAAGCGAATTTCCAGCAAAACCATTGTCATCCAATGCCAAAAGACCAAAACGCTCTCAAAGTTGGTGAAAATTACTGGATAATCGGTCCACTCACCAACACGAATTTGCAGCAGAGCCTTTGCCACCAAATGAAAAAAGACCAAAACACCCCTGAAAGTCACAAAAATAACGGCATAGCCGCTTGACAAAAAAGCATTATTCATTCTCCAACTCTCTCTTTTATTATTCGTATCAATAAAGAAGCAAGGATAAAAGAGAACCGTGCTGGTAGGAAAAAGAATGGCAAAGCATACCAATGATCGTTAAAATATAGCAGCTCAAGCATGACTTGCCCCACGCTGACAGAAGCGAATTTCCAGCAAAACCATTGTCATTCAATGCCAAAAGACCAAAACGCTCTCAAAGTTGGTGAAAATTACTGGATAATCGGTCCACTTAGGGGTGAGCAAATTTGGTTCATACCGAATTCATAATTGAATTCAAATTCAATTCGGTAATTTGAAATCAGGTATTTGGTACAAATTCGGTACATACCGAATTCACCGAATTCTAATATGGTATAAAATAGGTAATGAGATTATGAATTTGATAATAATCGATTTCGCATTCAAATTCGGTAATTGAAATAGGGTACCGCATTACCGCATTCAAATACCAAATTGGTATATAAAATTATATAATATATAGATAAATGTTATTTAGTATTAGTATATACTACTAATATATTATTATATTATATAGGTAAATGCTATTAATAATAATTAGTATGTGGTATTATCATCATATCATGTACTTATAATAATAATAATATATAATAATGTATAATATATTATTTTAGTATTTGTTAATTGTTATATGACTATAATAATACAAATATATAGTAATACATAACAATATAAGATAATTACTTATTATTTTATACATGAGTAATATGACTAGAATTAGATAATAATTAATACATATATGTATAATACTAAAATTAAACAATAAACATAATTAGTAATTAGAATTTAGATATTGGTAATTGATACATCATTGATCATTCATGTTTGAATTATTGAATATTTGAATGCGTAATCTGTAACTTGCAAGTATTAGTGTGCTCTAAATTTATATTACATATTTAATATAAAAATTCATATTATCTATTCAGTAATCTTAATGCTTTAAGTATAAACAAGGCAACTAAGTAGTGTAAGTGAATGCATGTGAATTGCAAATCAATGTATTAGTGTATTGACTTTCACAACAACATATGTAAGTAAATAAGTTTTATTTTGATTTGAAATAAATTATAAGTTTGTAACTAATATAACTTATCACTAATCATTGTAATTTGTAAGTTTGTAACTAATATTATTTATTATTAATCATTGTAAATTATAAATTCATAAATTATCACTAATCATTATACAATCTAAGGTTTATTCTAGTTTAAATTAATCACTTTTTATGTGTTCCTTAAATCATAGACTGAGGATTCTAGGTATAAGTGATCAAATAAATGCCAATTAAATTAAACCACAAAATGATTAGAATATAAGTAATGTGTTAAATTATGAATAAATTTGGGGATCAAATAAGTAATAATTTTTAAAAAATCATTTTTTAATAGATGAATTTGGTCTAACCGAATTCATAACCATTTTCGAATTTGAAATCGGTTGCGGAATGAATTCGGTTATGGCCAATTCAAAATTGAAAACGGTTTAGATTTCTATAAGTCGAATAACCGAATTCACGGAATTCATTGTACCAAATTACCGCTTTTGCACCGAATGCACACCTCTAGGTCCACTCACCAACATGAATTTCCAGCAGAGCCATTGTCACCAAATGAAAAAAGACCAAAACGCCCCTGAAAGTCACACAAATAACGGCATAACCGCTTGACAAAAAAGCATTATTCATTCCGCAACGGATCTTCTGTCCCACACCCTGTGTCACTCTCTGTCCCACTTTTTATTATATTGCTATTTCTCCTATATAAACATTACATTTTAGTTCTTTTTTGTTTTCTTAAGATCCAATAACCATTAATTGAGTAAAATATAAATACAGTAGCTTCAAAAAAGCAATATATAATAGAAAATTAAAAAATACAGCAGAAAATTCATAAAAAATCTCATTTTTTATGCGTTTTGGTTTTTTGAGTTTGTTAAATATTGTGTATTACTCAATTAATATATTATCAGTGTATATGCGAATAGGTGTCATGTAATTCAATTTTAAATTTGTGATTCATTTTTTGCACATGTAGTGTGTGTGTGTGTGTGTGTGTGTATATATATATATACATACCTGTTGGACTAAAAAATCTACTAAAGTAACAGCGTAAAAAAACTGAATTCTAAGTATTAAGCCAACCAATCCTTTTGTTTATTGGAACTTGTTGGCTCTATCTCTAACTCTTCTGCAGTGTTAGATTTATCTTTAATTATCTAAAAACAAAAAGACAAAAAGACAAGCTGCAATAAAAGCATCACTCAACAAAATCACCGGTCCTGAACGATGTTGCACATATAAGTAAAATTCAATTTTATGTAAATCAAATTTATTAGAAAGAAAACAAATAAAAAGCATCATATTTTATTTCAAACTTCCATCGCAGAAAATGGTAAGGAAACTGTTTTGTGGGGCAATTATGGGTCTAGATAGAATGTTTTCAAACTTTAGGGTGAGCAAGAACGGGGCAAAATAAAAATGGCAAATTTTTAATTGGATATTTTATAGTCTTGAAAAAGTTGAGGGGTTGCCTGAAATGACTATGGCTTCGCCCCTCGTCTTTACTGCCCTGTGAAAGTAATTGCATTCATATAGAGATGCGTCTATGGTGCAAATGGTACCAAAGAGGAAGAAAATTAGACGACTGTAAAATAATTGATAATCTTTAGTATCAAAACTTACACCTCTTTTATAGGCAAGAATAACCGACTTGATGGTGGCATAACTTAAATAACTTGAAGAGGCAATATTTCGTAGGGCTCGAGTATTTTTGTGGATTTACTAACGTATACACGACTTCATGAAGGTTCATTTACAGTCTAAATCGAAACTAACAAGTAAATTTCAGAAGGTCAATTTGTCCAGATAAAAACTGAGACGTATACCACAAAGAAGGTTAATCCAGACAAAAGCTGATACTTGTAAGTTAATCGCAGGAAGTTAGTCCACACAAGAAGTGAGAGTTAGCAAGAATATCCAAACATAGAACAAATTTTGAGGCAACATTCAAACATGTATGATAGACCTTGGAATTGACTTTATATGATCAAAGAAAATCTTAAAGAAGCTTTGTCATGCCATTCATCAATATTTTGTAAGGCGAAGGCTTTGAAAAGGGCGTTTTATATCTGCTCCATCGTAGCGAAAGCCTCGAGGCGTAGGGCATAAACTCAAAAATTTTTATTTTTTAAATATATAAAAAATATAATATACAATAATACTACAAAAAATACAATATATTTTTGTATGAGTATAATGTTTACTAATAAATACACAAAATTTGAAAAAATTTAAAAATTACAAAAAATATTGTTGTTGTAAAATAAGTAAAATGATAACATAATTGTAACCATACATTAGCCATCTAGAATCATGTGAGCAAAAAGTAATTATATTTTGTGATCAAAGAAAAGAAAAAAAAATAGGAAACAAAAGTCATGGATGGTATTATTTTGTATTTTTTAAAACTATTTTCAAAGAGAAAATAAATGGAATCATTTTTTCAAAATTATTAAACAATAATAAGTATAGGAAACAAAATAAGGAAGATAAAATAGTAAAATCAAAGTAAAAAAGAAAAAAGAAAAAAAACCCTGAAAGACCCAAATGCCCAACACCTAAATGCCTGGGCATCCGTCTCATAATGTGAGGCAAACAACGAATGTCCACAAACACTTGCACCCCATTCATATGCCCCGAGGCACTTGGGGCTCTCCTCTCCTCAGGTTGGCTCAGGGCTCACTCTAGAAACACTTTTTAAAACAATGCTATTCATTAATGAGGAAACGAGAATCTATAGGAAATTTTCAACAGGAACAACACTTGCTATTCTAAGTTTTTGATATTTCTTGTTAAATAGCATAATGACTTTATCTCATGTTTCTCTCAGAAATTTTTCTTGTGTTGAAGAGTTGATTCTTGTGACTTTTGCAAATAACGAGTAATGGGATGAGTCCATCACAGTAGCTCATTAGGCATGGGAAATTGTGAGGTGAATTTTTCTACGAATCTATAACATCCGAAGGTAACGCCACCATCAGCAAATCAACAAAATTTCAAGAAAAGCTATTATATTTTAAATACCATTTTATTTGTACCATAAGTATTTTTTTAATCATAATTTTGTTTATATATACATATTATATGACAAAAAGTGTTATAGTGTTTTATTTCAAGTAATATTTCAAATCATACTCTATCCAAACATATCAGCAACTAAAAAAGTGGTAAAGAAGCCTGAACTCGGAGAAAGCATCGGAGCTTTTTTTTTTTTTTTTTTTCTTTTTGAGGAAGCATGGCAGCAGTTTATGGTTACATAGTTTTGATAGCACTAATACGGACCTTTTTTACAACAGCTTGGATATGTAATACATAATTTAGAAAAAGAGAATCTGTGTTCTACAAATTTAAAAGAAACAATGCAGGATCCCTCATTTTCAGGCATATTTTCCATTGACTCGTGAAAACAATTGAAGGGCATCTGCCCATGTATGATTAGTAAAGATAAGGGATGAGGTTTTTGACAATCTCACTGGCTTCCCTTGAGGTTTTCAAAATATCAATCACTTCCCCTAAAACTAATTAAGCAGTAACAAATCCAGCCCATTTCAAAAACATAAATAATATTAAATGTGTATCAAGAGAGAGAAAAAAACTTCATTCCACACCTACCCTTGAGATTGTCATTAGTGGATTAATTTGTAATGAGTAGTACTTAGGCATATAACAAGAATGAAAATTCGGGAGGTGTATTTGAAACTCTCATCAAAGGCTAGGTTGCTATTACATTTTGGAAACTAGCGACCAATGGCTCTTTCGAAACAGCTTCTAACGTCTCTTTGCAACCATACTCATGCAAGAAACTTGATAGGGTATAATTTGTTAGTAAATTTATTATTGATTTCCCCTTCTATCCCTGACAAATATTGTGTTAATTGCTGATATTTACTCATATTTGGTATTTGGAATCAATTTCAGGAGTGAAGCAGAAAATTACCAAAAAGGAGGGACTTGTATGGAAAAATGCAGACTTCTAAGGGCTTCAACCTTTAGGTCCTTGAATTGGTGGGGACCACAAGCTAGTGCAAGGCATTTAGTCATTTGGGCTTTTCAAAGAAAGCAACGTAGAGAGACTTGGAACAACAAGTACTTTGGAGGCTTTGTCCACATGTGCGGGGACCACGGATAAGAAGCATGAGTCATTTGGACTCTAGGAAAAGAAACGTACAAGACTTTGAATTTGGTGTGGGGACCACTAGAGATAGCATTAGACTTCCTTTTGGCTTTAAAAAGGGAGAAACGTACGAGAGGTTTGGGAATCAATAGTTTTAGTTTAGTTTTTAGCATAGTTTTAGTTTTCTTTTCTTTCTTGGCTCTTTTGATGGCCTGGACCTCAGTTGAATTACTTGAAGATTTTCTCATGAGGCGTGGCTAAGTTTGTCTAGTCAAGAACAACGGAGGATTTGGTTCTACTAAATTTGTGAGATCGAATTAGTTTTTATTTATTCCTATTATTCACTGGTATTTGTCTGTCTTCTGCTTTATGTTCATATGGTTGTTTTATTATTCGATTATCCAGGGCCCGGATTCTAGATTAATTCAATAACCTGAAGCCAATTAGGGTAGTTAAATCCGTAATTGTTTAATTATTCTAAACTGGTGGCAACTGGCATGATTGGGTTTGTGTCAGGGAGATAGACAGGCTAACTTAAAGAGACCCTCGTAGCGTGTTGATTGGTTAGAATTAGGCTCTTCTAATTATTCATGCAATTAGGGAATTGAACTTCTATGGTCGTACCTAGGGTTATTTCCTGATTAGAGAAATAGTCAACGGTCGTACCTTGGCTATCGACAAATTGAGGAAGAGTTGGTTTTTTTATCGCGTGTATGACAACTATAACTAATTTATCAGATAGTAACTGGAATAATCCTTGCATCTGTGATCGAATTAAGTGAACCATCTCCGAAGTTGTCTCTTGGCTAGAGTTCGTCCATTATTATTTTTATTGTGATAATTAGTTAATTGAGTTGTAGTTATTTTATTTTATTTTATTCCAAATAATTTAGTTACTCTCATTTTCAAAAACCCCCCATATCTGGAACTTGAGAAGAAATTAAATTATCCCCAGTCCCTGTGGATTCGACCCTGCTTACTGCTATATACAGAATTTGTATTTTATTTAAGCAGGTATTTATTATTGCACAGGTTCGGCACCTGTCAAAACTCTATATAACAGCAAAATGAAGTAGCAACAGATGAAAATGCATCTTGTTGGGTGTTTCATGAGTTTGCATATGCTGCCGGGATTATATTGTCTTAGAAGAATAGCATACTTTGGCATCTTACTGTATGAAGCAGCGTGTGTGCCTTCAATTTTATGTCTAAATCAAGACTTAAGTCATGTGCGTCAATTACAATTACAAAATGGCGCAAAAAAAGGCACCTCAATTTGGCGCCCTTGCAAATGGCTGTTATTTTAGTTAAGCACACTTAGGTCTGTTTGATAACATAAAAAAGTGCTGAAACTGAACTTTTTCAGGCATTCAAATGTTTTGAGTATTTGATAAATGAAACTCCATCTGCTGAATTTGTTAAGCAGTGCTGAACTTGTGTGTATTTTTTTTAGCACTAGAATCATAATTGAATGCTTAATTCTGATAAGAATCAATAGAATTACTTCAACTATCTTATCTTATCTACCAAATCTATCTTGTTTGTTAATTATGTTCAAAATTCTTATCTAATTAAATAATATGATATTCTCTATCTAACGATTTTCTATTTCTCTTTTATCCATTTTTAATGACTTTCACATCTTCTCCATACTCCTCATATAATCTATTTCATCTTTTATATTAACTAGTTTTGTACCCGTTCGTTAAACGGGAATCATCGAAAAATAATAAACTATTTAGTTAATTTTATAAAAATTTAATGTATAATCTATTATAACTTATCTTAAGTATATTACTATGTGCGCATTGTAATACAAAGTATTTTTATAATATAAATTTGAACATCTAATTCAGTGAATAATAATTCAAAAATAGAAAAAATATCATTCAACAATACCATAACATTAAAAAATTGAAAATAAATAAAAAGTGCAGTAAATAGTGTCAAATAATATTCTATTCTTCATAAATTTGTTTTTATTTTTCTTCTATTTGAACATTCTCCTCGATCTGTCCGTGCAAATCAGCATTTATTGATTTTCCATTATCGCTGCATGATAGCAAAGCAGGATAACTAAGTACTGGAAAAAAATGATTTATCACATTCAAAGTTGTGTATAACAATACGTAAAGATTATAATTTAAGAAAGTAAAATAGTACATTAAATCTACCTTCTCATGCAAATTTTTTTATGAGGATTCCCTTCCTCTGTGGTTTTTGTTAAACCATCTGATGAATGATTCATATGAAGTGCATTGAAATGTTGTTGATTAGAATCATCTGTTATACTAATTGGGATCTGAGAAGAAAATACTTCAGATTGGTATTGGTTGTCGGTTCCACCAATCTGATAATGATTTATCAAAATTAAAGACAAAAATATTATGTGAGATATAATATGTGAAATATAAAAGAAATTTATTGCACATTACCTGTGAAAGCATGAAATGCGTTTCCCTTCCGAAATCACAGTGGAACCATCTAGTCACTGTAAATCAATTACTACCTTGTTCCAGATTATAATTGTTCAACTTGATTTGGAACACAAAAGATTTCCACGTGATCTTATTTATAATTGATGATACGATTTCACTGCTAAATCCTTCCTGAAAATGAAATGCATAATAGATTTTTTTTTTTTAGAATATTCAATGGCTAAGATAAGTGTCGGATTGTCTACTATTATTAAAAGAGTAAATCTTTCCTACACTGATAGTGTATACACTATCATCGTTAAATTCATGACATGTGTGCAAAAATTGAATTTCAAATTCAAATTTTGCATAGTTGTCATTCATCCAATTCTGATAGTGTATACACTGTCAGTATAGGAAAAATTAATCCTTTTTAAAAATATTTTTAAAAATTAGATATAAGTTTACCTTGTTAAATTCGTTAAGAACAAAAGAAAATTTGTGTTCTAGTATTCTTTCAACCACTTGATCAAATATAACAAACCAAGCACTACCGGTTGCATCACTTGCCAAGACTTTTAACATATACTTATATAAATACACATATTCTAAAAGTTATGTTTATCTAGATATTGTAACAATTAAAATGATAAAAAAGTTAACATTTTCTTTTTAGATTTTTTCAGAAAATTTCAATCAGATGAAGTGCCATTTCTCTTTGTACATCAATTATACATGGGGACTGTGAGTCTTGTAAAAACTTTCTTGGGCTAACTTTCTTTAATTTTCATGTCTAGATTGTTTGTATGTTGTTCTATATACGGATAGATTATCTTAAAATAAAAAGGATGTATGATGAAGCTGTAAAAAAAATTAAAAAAAGGACACTATAAAAAATAGGGTAAAAAACAAAAAAATCCCCTGTGGTTAACCTAATACACAGAAAAGCCCCCCATGATTTCAAAATATACAACACGACCCCTCATGCTTTGAACTAAATTGTAAAGGTGACGAAATCCGTTAAACTTAACCGAAATGGACGAAATGACCAAAATGTACTGATATAATTAAGCAAAAGACAGCTCAAAAAAATGATTTGTTTTATTCTCTAAATAGAGAGAATTGAGGGTTAAGGGGTAGAATAGGTATATTTGATAAAAATTAGACATAAAATTTTTTTTTTAGATTCCAATAAGTCATTTCCGTTAAGTTTAACGGATTCCGTCACCTTTATAATTTAGTTCAAAGTATGAGGTGTCATATTATATATTTTGAAACCATAGAGGGTTTTTATATATATTAGGCTTACCATAGGGGTTTTTTTTGTTTTTTACCTTAAAAAATATATATTATGACTTATTCCTATATATCTAATGGAGGAGATTTATGTCTCTTTTATTTATATCAAATTACTTTTTAGTTCCTTTTTTGGGTAGGATTTTAAGAATCATATAATATTAAGAATTCTTATAGGAAATAAGAATTGATATACATCCAAACAAAAAAGTAGCAAGCCACGTAGGAAACTACTTGCCGTCTCATTAAGCCACGTAGGAAAGAGAAAACGCGAAGGGATAAGTATGAGGATACGACTTTATTATATATATATGATTTGATTTAAAAATAAATATTGTCATTTTTATACCTAACAATTTTAAGCTAATCAAATCATAGGTTCTATTTCTTTTTTGAATGAAAAGATATAAGGGTAAAATTATCAAATTAAACTTATTAAGCATTCAATTATAAATATTTATCAAACAGTATAAATAAGTTTAGCATTAAAATTCAGACATTCATATATTTCTTTTCATTACTTAAAATTCAGTAAATTAATTATTTCAGTATTCAGATTTCAGAATTCAGATTTCAGAATTCATATTCAGTTTTATCAAACGGAACTTTAGTGATGATTTAATTAATTCAGTTAACATAATCAGGAAATATCACATTTGTTCTGGGGGTAATTAAGTCATTTCACCATATAATTTGTAATAATCAGGCCCCATCAATCTGACAGGGAAAGTGATTGATATTTTGAAAATCTTAGAAGAGGCCAGTAAGACTGTCAGAAATCTCCGAGGAAGTTTCTGAAATTATCCCTGAAGATAACTAGTTATTAGGTTCGTAGAAAGTTGTATCCCACATTGATTGAAGAGTTTGAGAAAGAGTGCTTAATATTTAAATAAGGGTTTGAAACTTAATAGTTTAAACTTTTCCATTAAGATTGGGTTCCAGATTTTTTGGTGGGTTCTCTCTTAGATTTTTCTTCCACTATTACTGCGAACAAGGCTGCGGTTGTTAACTAATGACACGTGGCCAATGGCTAAACTAAGCAATTATTAGCTTGGTTTATATATCCTACAAGGCTTCTGCAATTGTTTATATATACTAAAAGCCTCAATTAGCTTAGTTTATATTAGGGATAGCAATGGGGCGGGGGTTCCTTCCCCCATCCCCCGCCCCATTGTCAAATAACTCCTCCCGTCCCCGTCCCCATCCCCCCCATTGCCCCCCGTCCCCCGCCCCGCTCCCGCCCCGTTTCCCCCGCGGTTTTCCGCGAGAAAAGAAATTAACTTATCATAAAATGTTCATTTACAATAATTTACTGAATTTTTTATTAGGTTGCACTTGATTGCCCCTCTATGTATATCTGACTTTTCAGTTACCAACCCATCTCCTGACCGAAATATATCATTTGGAGTTATTTCAGCATTATACATATATCCATGGCTATCTTTTTTTTTTATAATACTAAAATCTTAAACCATTTAATTGCCGCAAAACGAGTATTAGTACATAAGATGCCAGAAATTCATATCCAAAGCCACAGCATAGCTTTACAACAACATAGAGCTTTTCCTATTAAGTAATAGCATTCACAGGTCTCCTGAACTAATTAGCTAAAGATGGCCCCCACCATAATAAGTTATATCCATAGCTATCTAAAAGGATTGAACAACTCAGAAATTTATGCACACAAAAGCCTAGTACATGAAGCAAAAAAAAATCAGAAGCAAGCCTATACGAAAAGTAAAACTCTCCTCGTATGTCCAAGCATTTTTGAGAACTAACAGGAGAGAGGAAGAATTCTCAAACACTAACCAAAAATACCTTGAACAGTTAGGGGTTTTGTTACTTTTGTGTATTTATATATATATATATATATTTTATGCGGGCCCATCCCCCGCCCCGTTTTAAGGCGGGGGTAAATATTTTGCCCCCGCCCATCCCCCGCCCCATTTGTACTCCTGCGGGTGCCCTCCCCTATTGCCATCCCTAGTTTATATATCGTGCGCTCCACCCCTTCCCCCAGTCCACTCTATGGGAATTTGCTTTTTCAAAATGTGGTAAGTTTTGTATCAAAGTTGGTAAGTTCAGAAAAAATGTGATATTTTTTTACTAAAAGCCTAGTTAGATATGTTATTTAAAGAGTAAATTACATAAATTATGAAACTATATCATTTGTACAAAAATATATTATTTGTTGCACTAAATTTACGTTCACAATCGTGTTCTCGGTAAAAACCTAAAATAGTAGGTTAAAATCTATACGTGTCATTATATTAGCCCCTCATTTATGAGTTATGATTACTCCTCGGCACTTCAACTTTTTCTTTCTTCTATCTCCTATGATAAAAAATTTAACTTTTTAATGATGTCTATTATATTTAAAACAAAACCTCGAGTTGCCATTACTTGTACAACCCCAAAAACCAGGCATCCTTTGAACTCTTAAGAAGACTAATTATTTCTTCAATTCACCACTCCATGGCAGGGTAAAGACTAATGTCATAAAAGCTTGACAACTGAAATTAACTGTAAGGTACATTTGTCTTTTCATTAACAGGTTGAGAACTTTTAATAGTTGTTAATTATATCAGTTCCCCTCCTCTTTAATAGTTGAAGTTTCTAGACATGGCTATAAATGAACACACTAGTGTTGGGGTAAGCACAGGTCCTCTGTTACTGTTTGGCGCCACTCTTCTTAGTAGGTGTGTCTTGTGTTCGTATTAAAGCTAAAGAGGGTCCAGCATACAGCTCAGGGGGCATGTGAGAGTCTTTGCATCCTCATCTTAACGGGGATACCTGTCCATAATTTATTTCCTGCAGAATTGCAAAATGGATCCCACCAGGATGAACTCTTTTTATTGCTTCAAAGGAGAGGACCCCAGGTTTCTTTGCTCCTCTTGCTTTGGGGTATTCTATCTTCCACTCTGATCCTCCTGAACATTATATGATTGTTGTCTAGGGAGTAATAGTAGATCAAAATTTCGTATCCTTTGCACCTCCCCTAAACCAAGAGGACAAAAAAAAAGCCTTTTACTTATCAAATATTAAGAGAAATTGTTTTACCTTGGTAGTTGTATGAGTTCTAATACTGTTCCTAATGTCAATTTTCATTCTGCCCATGAGTCACTTTTTAGGTGGAAAATTTTTCCTATCAAATCATTGTTTGGTTGTGCTAAGCTGCTCTGGGCAGGTAGCATTACCCGTTGATGACTTTTCGCATTATTATCTAATGTACAAATACTCATCTAACTGTACTGAGTGATTTAGTATTGTTACTATTATATGCAAAATGACATAAAAGCAACTCCTATGTAGTTGAATTTCACAGAAATTAGCTTGTCCGATTGCTTTGGACTGGTTTGCCATACTTTCTCTCCCATATTCTCCTGTTCTATGTTTGAATCAGCAGCTAGAAGTTACACGCTTTTTCCAATATTTTATGGTCTCCCATTGTACAGCTATTCAAAAACAAGTGCCTATCAAGACCATCTACAGGCCAACAGCCAATTAGACTATTGGTCATCACAAGACATCTAAGATCTTGATGGGTGGGAGGTTAAGGGTTCAAATCTTGTTTTCTACCAAGTGATCACTGTATGTGGCTTGCCACGTTTAGTGACTCCATGCACTCATATGGTCCCCCTCTCCTTAGAATATGATAGATTAATTTATAAAGATATTATCATCTTGATAAAAAAAAAAAAAATCAAGACCATCTATAGAGTTGTATGTAATGGTGAGATGCATGTGTGGTCAAGGATTAGCGTAGACTGAGAAAGATGTGGATGATAAAAGTAGTAGGGAAAATCGTTCAAAACGTCCCTCACATTTTGCAAAATAACTTTTTTCGTCCCTCACTTTTAAAAATGTAATTTTGCGTCCCTTACAAATTCATATTGGTCAAATTTGGTCCCTACTTAGGTTTCCAACTAGTTTTTTATTGGAATTCACCACGTGCCTTGCACGTGATCATATTTTAAGGGCAAAATTGTCAAATAAAATTTTATATAATTCGATTCATAGTCCCTCACATTTTATAAAATAAATTTTTTCGTCCCTTACATTTCACAAAATGAATTTTTTCATCCTTCACATTTTTCAAAATGAATTTTTTTATCTTTTATTGATCATGTGTATGAATAATTTTTTTTTAAATCCATGTATGTATCTATTTGGTTTCAATTGAACAGTACGAATAGCATGTGAAATCAAATAGAGATATATTACATACTATTCGTACTGCTCAAGTGAAATCAAATAGATATATACATGAATTTTAAAAAAATATTAGTTTTTCACTTATATTCATTTTCTTTTACTTGAAATTTGAAAATAAAGAAGACATTTAATCCTAAATATTATCGAGTGTTGATATCGAATTAAATTTGGACAGAAAAAATAAACAAAAGAAAAGTATGACAAAAAGAAATAAGTGATTGGCATTTTCAAATTTTAAAACAATCACAAGGCAAGTAATTCAACTGTTGGTCTTAAAAGTGTCGAATAGAAATTTCATATTTAAACTGAAATTTGTTAGCACAATTATAGAATTCGAGCTGGGATCCATTAATTGGATGACCTTATTATACAATTCAATAAATAAATTATTACCAAAAGAGAAATGTCACAAATATTGAATAGGTTCAAATGGTGAAATCATATAAATATATACATGGGTTTCAAACAAAATTATTAGTTTTAAACCCCTATATACATATATATCTATTGAATAGCATGTGTATAACTACGATTAGCATATTTAGATGAAATCTAATAGAGATAAATTACATGTTATTCATACTGTTCAGGTAAAATCAATTAGACATATACGTGGGTTTATAGAAAAAAAGCTATTCATACGCATGATCAATGAGGTATGAAAAAATTCATTTTGAAAAATGTGAGGGATGGAAAAATTCATTTTTTGAACTGTGAGGAACGAAACAAGTCATTTGTAAAATATTAGGGACGAAACAATATATTTTGTGAAATGTGAGGGACTATGAATCAGATTATGTAAAAATTTGATTTGATAATTTTGCCCTTAAAAATGATCACATGCAAGTCACGTGGTGGATTCCGGCAAAAAACTAGTCAGAAACTTAGGTAGGGACCAAATCAATGTGAATTTGTAAGGGACGTAAAATTACACTTTTAAAAGTGAGGGATGAAAAAAGTCATCTTGTAAAATGTAAGGGACATTTTAAACGATTCTCCCAAAATAGTAGTTGGAATGCATAATAATCTTCTGGTGCTTTTAAATTTTGAGTGGGAGGTAGACGGAAGAAGAAGTGGTATTCTATTATTGTGGTTGTCCTGGACTATTGCTTCCAATGTTCCTGAAACCCTTTTTTTGTTGTTTTGTTGGGGGGGGGGGGGGTGGGAGAGAAGGATAAGAGCAGGAGTATCAGCTGCAAAGGATGAGAAGCTTGCTGAGGATTTATTTCGGCAGGTGCCTTTTCTTTAATTAGAATGTCATCCTGTTGGCGTAGTCAACGTGTTAAAGCAAAATTAGCTGTAGGTCTTGAAGTTACTTTTAGGACTTTCTGGTTATCCACCTTCTTAGTTGGTTGACGATCCTAATGTTCATTTCACTTTCCTATTTGGTTCAACTCGTGGAAAAAAAAAAATTCTTGATTAGGACGTCTTTTGGGTGAGAAGACTTTTGTCCTTCCTCCTCTGTATTTTATGCGTGGTTTGCATTAATGGGATGTGTTTCTTGTTGGAGGGCTTCTAAGCCAAATTTTGGTTCTAAATAAGCCACATTTTGGTTTTTATATGGATATGACTATTCAACTACACCGTAAATACATAGGGTAAGATAATTTTCCCAATCCTTGTTTTCCTCTTTTTTTTTTTTTCTCTACACCAAGCTTTGCTATGTTGTTTAGTAATACTGTTTGGTTATTATTGTCTTCATGATTTCTGTAATTTTGTTGCTTACACTGTGGTTGACCTTATAATGAAGTCAAGTTTAATGGATCCCGGGATGACTAACACATCTCTTTTCCTAAATTTCAGGTACAAATTGGCATACCCATCAAATTACAGCAGCATTTTGGATCCAGTGGTCGAAAACAACTATCAACTCTTTATTATGGTAGAAAGACTAATCATGATGGAAGACGACAATGATCTGAGCCTCACAGATGATCCAAAAAAGAGTACAAGGACATGGCAGATACCTGTTTATACACTGGACACAACAGGATGCTGATCCTTTTTACTCATAATAGATCGGAAAAGAGTTGTTCCCTTTGAGATCACAGGAATAGATTTATCCTTTATGTCTAAAGTTCATGATACAATATGTACAATATGTTTATTTTTCCAAAGTTATGATAAAATACATATAATACATTTATTATTTGAAAGTCACCATACAATACATATAATATATTTATTATTTGAAAATCAATGATAAAAGCGGGCAAGACATAATGCTTATATAAGTTTCACACTTATTGTATTAATCCAATTGAGATCTCCATCCATATCTGACAGCCCAATCCACCAGTCAGTCAAGACTATAGTAACTAGACCACATTATTCGATCAACTTGATGGCTGCACATTATTCGATCACATTATTCTATGAAAGAAAACAAAGGCATGAATATTACAATTCTATCATAATGTCCAAAACAAATGTACATGGTAATACATTGGAATTCCCGCATCAATTTGCCATCACACTCGTGCAGCTTTAGTTTACTTTTTGCTTTCTCTACTCAAGATTTTTTCCCCTGATTCCTACATGGAATATTCACTTTTATATCTTTGAATAGATTGTAGCTGAAATATAAAGGCTGCAATTTTTCACAGTGTAACTTATTATTATATTTTATATAAAATTATTTTTAAAAAAATGAAAAGAAGAATAATTCATAAAAAATGCGTACATTGCAAAATAATAATAATAATAATAAGCAAAACCAAAAGAAAAACAGGATTTAACAGCCTAGCTTTACTCCAAAATAGTATTATTTAGATGAAAAAAAAGGTTGATAAGAAAACCCAATTTTTCACAAAGTGAACTCAATATAGAAGTATAGTTCATAGATAGTAAGAATCAGTGAATCTGATTGATTAGAAGATCAAAAGCCCACATATTGCAACTTGTAAATAATAACCTCCATTCCCCTCAAGCAAAAAGAAAAAACAGAGATAAAGATAAAATTAGAAGAAAAGGAGTAGGTAAAGTTTGTAAGCATATAGAAAGGTACGTACCTTAAGGTGCATATAAATCTGTCCATGTGGTTTTATGCAAAGATAATTCTAACCCCTTCAAAACACAAATCTCTCTATCCTGTAAAATATACTCAAAAGTTAATTATTCAAAATTTATGTTCTCAACTCTTAGGGAAACAAATTAAGTCTAGCAAAACAAGACAAAATTTAAAAGTTGGTTGAAAATAGAGTTAGAATATTAATACTTTTAAATCCACAGGAGCTTCAAGCTTCCATGCTACCGTGACTTTCTTAAGCAATGGTGCATCCAAATTTCCAAAACAGAATTTCTTCAACTTTGGGCAATTCGTTATGGTCAACTCAGTGAGTTGGGGAAATTTAAACTCACAATCCTCCTGGTGACTACCACCAAAGCTTCGAAGATTCTTAAGGTCATCCAACCACAGTTTGCACAGTCTAGGAAACTCGAACTCCCTCTTGGTTCTTTCCAGTGCAATTTCTCTATGTTTTTCAACATCATGTTGCTGAGCATTATCTTCTTGGCTGACCTCTTCATTTTCCTGGCCTATAATTCCATGCATTTTCCTGCAGCTCCTAATTTGTAGTTTCTCAAGACTTGTGAGCATGTTAGCCACAGAAGGAGGACAAAACAAAAAGTTTAATGGGCAATGATCTACACATAGACTTCTTAAGTTTTGGAATACTCGAACCGCTTCAGAAAAATTCCTCCAAATGTGGGTTAATCTTGTACAGCAACATAAGTACAGTGTCTCTACTTTGGGAAGAATTTCAAGTGCCTTTTCTGATGGAGTATTTGGAACTTTTAGACCCTCAAAGTCGATAAGAAACTCCATCCCACTACAATCCAACGCCCGAAGTAATTGCAAGTTTTGTAATAATGTAACTGTATTAGCTTTGGCAATGCATCGGATAGAGTTACAACAGGAGAGCACCACAGATTTTAAGTTGTCAAGAGACCCACCAGGCATTTTACCTCCTATTAGCTGCTCGGGGCCATGACCGGGACTCTCCATCGCTAGTCGTTCCAAGCGAGGGAGTGAAACCTGGAAAATTTGGTAAACTTAGCGTAAGCCCCATAATGCTGATTGCAAAATGCAAAATGCTGTTAAAATAGTGTTTGGATCCAGCAGCAAGCAGTTTATGACAAAAAAATCACTAGGGATATTCGTTATGCATATAAATGTATGTTCGTGTGCTAGCTAAAGAACCTTTAAAAAAATAATTTATCAATTATAGCCTTTACTAGCACCAAAAATATTGTTATCAATATTTTTATTACCATATTTTATTCATCATCATTGGACATTAATTACTAGCACTAAAGATTCTACACACAACAGCTTCTTCTTCTTCTTTTTTTTTTTTTGGGGCAAACTCATTGAAGGGCTATAATATAACTGATGAAACATCAATTTTGAAAATATAATTAACATATTGTGAAAGGAAGTGCTTCAATGTGTTTTTGGTGTTCACCTGTATTGAACTATATCAAGTATATCATATAATTACACAAAAAGAAAGAGAAAGAAGAGAGACCTGATTGAAAAAAGCCTCGACTTTGTCATTTCTGGAGACAAAACCCATTAAGTTTGTCCACGTAAGGGACAAGACTTTGAGTTGGGGAAGCTTGAGCACTTCCTTTTTCAGACCCTCCTCCCTCAGAATAATGCTCTCTAACTTGCGACAATCAACTATGTCTATCTTTTGGAGTTTCACTAGACATTTCAATATTTTTTGTGAGAAGAGAGTTGTAATTTGTTCACAGCGTAATAACCTGATAGATCTGAGGTTGCATAGTGACGGAGGTTCAACTGGCTCCTTCCACAAATAATTTAAAGCACTTATAAAATTAAGTTTCACCTCTTGAAGTTGATTGAAGCACCCAGGTGGGAGAAATCCATTACATATTTCTTTCAACTCCAAACTTCCTAACTCCATGGACACCAAATTTTCAAAAACATGTCGAGCAACAAGGTTGGTGGTAGAATCAATAAGGCATTCATATTTTCCTCCGTGCAGATCAAGTTTTTTCAAATTGATAAATCCATTTGCACCTAAGTCAGGCACAAGCCTCCTTAAGCACAATGATTTAGAAAGATTCAAAGCGAGATTCTCAGTTCTCTTGACAATGCTAGTAACTTTAGGATAAAACGCTTGTTTCAATGCTTTATCATCAGACAAATGAAGCTCGAAACTAGTTCGAAATTGATAGCTTCCACTGAGATCTCTCTTTTTTCTTTCATAATTAGCTACTACAATGTGAAATCTTGACAACCTCTGAGTATCAAATTCTTGCAAAAATAGAAGCAGGAGGTCAAGGTCATAAAAATCAATTTGGAGACATGCAAGGTTAGAGATTGATGAGATCTCCTTAAAGCATTTTCTTTTCTCTTCTCTATCTCTCCCTAGCCGCAAATGAAGATAAGATCCCAAATACAATTCTTCTAGTTTCTTCAAGCTTGACAAGATACCACTAGGTAAAGGATGGAGGCTACTTTCAACCCTCAAATCCAACAACTTTAAATTGCGCGGCCAAGCAATTTCTGCTGGAAACTGATCATCCTGAATTTTGGATTTAAAGAGACTCAAAGTTTCCAATTGCATCACGTGTCCAAGCATTGCCGACAGTCCAGTGCCCAAGTAACAATAATCCAAACACAGTGTTCTAAGGCTCCTTAACATTTGGCCAGGCCATGATAGCGAAAATTCTATGTGCAAATTATTTAACTCCATGACCCTAAGAGCTTCCATTCCTACAAAAGAATCTTTTGGTAGGTTTAATTTCCCTGATTTGATTACCAAACGCAATAGCATAAGCCTTGGATATTCCTTGCAAAATGGAAGTAGATCATGATTGGAATCTTGGGATATTAGTGAAATTGCAGTGTAAGAATTCTTTTCTCCCACTCCAGCATTCCTCACCAAAAACTCGTGCTCTGCTTTTGATGCAATTGACAAGCAAACCTCTCGCACGACATCGTGCAATTTTACATGGTCTTCTTTTCCACCATCATTTAGCAACAAATAGGAGTTTCTTAACTGATCAACCAGCATGTCTACTTGATCTCTTGTATCTCTGAATGTCTCTGTATCCTGGAACTGCTGTAGCCCTTTTACATACCTAACCAAGCAATCAATTGGAATACTATGATCCTCTGGAAACAAGCTACAAAGCAAAAGTAGGTACTTCATTTCAGCAGTTTCCAAACTATTATAGCTCCATTCAATCCTTGAAAATAGCAAATCTTGAACTTCTTTTAGGTTTCCCATTCTGTCCTTTCTTAGTTGTCGAAGGGCACGATTCCAGGATTCTAGTGTATGATTGCTCCTTAATGCCCTAGCAACAACAACAATTGCAAGAGGTAAACCTTTGCATTCCCCTGCAACCTGTTTCGCAACATCATTCAAAATGAAATCATTAGAAATTCCCGCCTTCTCTTTAAAAAGATGCCATGCTTCTTCCTCAGGCAACATATTGACCACAACAATTTCAGCTCCCATAATACTACACACATCAAAGAGCCGAGATGTCAATATTACTTTTAAGCTCTTGCATTCACCTTTGACGGGAATTCCTAGACTCTTAAAATCAACTTCTTTCCAAATGTCATCCAATATAACAAGAGTTCTCTTGTCATGACCAATCAGTCTTGTATACAATCTTTCAGCTCTTGGCAGATCAGTTTGCTCAGATATTGTCAGCCCTAACTGCTCAGCAAGTTGATTTTGGACATTTCTCATGTCTGGACTTTGAGACACAGTTGCCATGGCAACTTCATCAAACAATTTCTCGAACTTAACCTGGTCAGCAATTTGTTTGACCAGAGTAGTCTTGCCTACGCCGGCCATACCACAAATCGCAATTAGGTTAGTTTTCTCCTGCTTTAAAGCTTCCATCACTTCCTTCTTTGTTGACATCCTAGAAACTAGGCTTTCCTCTAAGGACGGGGTTGATTCACTTAACGGCATTTTCCCTAATGGAGCAATGGATCCAACTTCATCAAATTGCCCCTCTTCTAAGAGTTTTTCAACAACACTCGTTCTTTTCACCGCACGTCGGCCTAGCAAATAGCATGACTTCAAATTTGGAAGCGTAACAATATTCAAGCAATTCACCTTAGCAGTCTTCATAGCCTCAGAAATAGTATGTGCATCTTTCTTTACATCCTCAACTTGTTTCAGCCAATCAACAACGGTTGGTTTAATTTCTTCAACATTGTCTTTTGCTCGATCTACCTTTTGTTGGACCTCAGTTTCCTTTAGCTCAAGTTTTTTGATGTTATCGCTCAGAGTTTGAACGCTGCTTTTGCAGAAAATTAAGTACTGAAATTGATGCAAAATTGGATCGACACACTTCTCTGCAATTGTTCCCAGAGTTGAATTGGCAAATTCTAGGATGGCCATTGTTGCAAAATTCTGTTCAAATTTCTATTACTGTGTTATTTGAAAAATAGGGAAAAGAGATCTAATGAATTGCATGAAAAATATGAAAAAACTTCATAGATAAATAAATAAGGTAATAATAATTACGTAAGAGTACAAGCACAAAGGCGGAAATAAAATGTTAGCCCATTGAAGTAAATTTAATGAAATGATTTTGGAAAAGCAAACGTAAAGGATACAAGTAACTTAGAAACTTTTCTCGCCAACAAATTTTTTTTTTTTTGCATAGATTATTTTAGAATTTTCTAGAACTATTTTGGCAAATACATGAGGTACACTTTGGTGCAGAGTTATATTACATTTCACCTATTTGACAAAAAATGTAAGTTTTCATATGTCCAACAACTGATGAAATATTGTCAATATACAATCTTAGGCACAAAAATACCGCTTTAACCAAGTATGTTAGTGTAATGATATCACTGATTTTGATCAGAGTTAACTGGAGGTAGGGAAAAGTGACCGAGAGAATTGGGAAGGGAAGAAACAGAGAGGGAAGGTATATTGAAAGGGATTGAGAAAACTGAACTTGTTCTGTTTGATAGCGTGCCCCATCCGTCCTCTTTTAGGCTTATTTATACAAGATTCTTCCTCTAGATCCTTCTGCGTTCTAACCTCCCAACTGAATGAGCATGCATGCAAGCATGCTATTTTTGGATGTCTAACAGAGTAACTAACTTCTGGATCGTTAACTAACTTCTTAATAAGGAAAGCATAGCAGATACATTTCTGCTAAAAGTATTTATAATATCTAGGGTCATTACAATACCTTCCCCTTAAGAATCCTAGTCACTAGGATTGAGCTGGAAATTTGGAAACTGTGATTGTATCACCGTGACATCCTCCCAAGTTGAGTCTTCAGTGCCTAGGTCCATCCACTTGATCAGCACTTGAGTCATCTTCTGTTTTTTTCTTATGATTTCACGAGTGGCCAGTACACTTTCTGGTGCAATCTTGATCTGTCCCTCAGCCGTAGTCAAAGGTAACTCCTGAGTTATAACATGATTCTTTGCAGATGGTTTGAGCAAGGAAACATGGAAGGTAGGATGTATCGAAGAGCCAGCAGGTAACTCTAGTTTGTAGGCTGCATTACCAATTTTTTGAAGGACCTTATATGGCCCATAATACTTGGAAGATAACTTCAGATTCTTCCTGATTGCTACCGACGTTTGTCTGTAAGGCTGCAATTTCAAGTATACCCAATCACCAACCTGGAAATTCCTTTCAATTCTGCCCTTATCCGCGAACTGCTTCATACGATTCTGAGCCCTGATGAGATTTCCCCTCAGCAATTCATTCCATTCCCTCCTATCTCCCAACCACTGTGCCACAGCAGCTACTGGAGTTTCTAAGGCATTCAGGCCTAATTGAGAGGGTGGATAACCGTACAGAGCCTGGAAAGGAGTCATTTTCAAGGCTGTGTGATGGTTGGTGTTGTACCACCATTCAGCAGCTGCTAATAAGAACTTCCATTTGTGAGGTTGTTGGAAACATAAACACCTCAAGTATGTCTCAACGCACCTATTCAGCCTCTCTGTCTGCCCATCTGTCTGAGGGTGGTAGGCAGTGGAGTAGTGCAGCTCAGTACCTAGCTTCCCAAATAATTCCTTCCAGAACATGCTAGTAAACAGCCTATCCCTGTCTGATACAATGCTCAGGGGTAATCCATGCAATTTGTAGACATTATCAAAGTACATGTTAGCTACTGACTGTGCTGTATACTTAGGAGGTAATGGCAAGAGGTGGCAGTATTTGGTGAACCTGTCAATGACTACCAACATTCCTTCATATCCCTGAGACTTGGGCAATCCTTCCAAGAAGTCCATTGAAACATGCTGCCATGCTTGCTCGGGTACAGGAAGTGGTTGCAGTAGGCCTGGTGTTTTGCAATGTTCTACCTTGCTTCTTTTACACACATCACATTGCTGCACCCAACTTTCTACCTCCTTCTTCATTCCTGGCCAGAAAAATGGCCCTTTCAACCTCTGATAGGTTCCCAGGTTGCCTGAGTGCCCTCCTAGGGGCGAGTCATGAAGGCAAATTATCAGCTTCTGTCTCAAGCTCCCTGATGCTCCAATGTAAACCCTGCCTTTATACCTGAGTAATCCCCCACTAAAAGAGTAATTGGGAAGAGAGTCAGGTGTAATGGTCAAGGCTTCGGTTAGCTTAGTTACGGCACTATCCCCCTGGTAACTCTCCAGGACTTCAGATAGCCATGCAGGTTTCATGACCGAGAGGCTGTGTGTAGAGCTGTCTTCTTCATAGTTTCTTCTAGACAGTGCATCAGCCATAAGATTTTCCTTACCTCTCTTGTACTGTATTTCATAATCCAGTCCCAGCAACTTAGTAAGCCATTTTTGCTGTAGGGGAGTGGTTATCTTCTGCTCTAGTAGGTATTTTAAGCTCTGGTGATCTGTCTTGATAATGAAATGATTCCCCAACAAATAATGCCTCCACCTGGATACAGCTGTGATAAGGGATAACAACTCCTTCTCATATATTGACAATCCCAAGTTTTTAGGCCCCAAGGCTTGACTGAGATAAGCAATAGGCCTTCCCTGCTGCATGAGTACAGCTCCTATAGCCTTATGACTAGCATCTGTTTCCAGAACAAATGGTAAGGAAAAATTAGGGAGTGCGAGGACAGGTGTGTTGCTCATCAGTTGTTTGAGTTTTTGGAAAGCTAGTTCAGTATGTTCACTCCAATGGAAGTTTTCTTTCTTCAGCAATTCTGTAAGTGGCTTGGCAATGAGCCCATAACCTCTCACGAACCTCCTGTAATAGCCTGTAAGTCCCAAAAATCCTCTCAAAGCCTTTACTGATGTAGGTGCAGGCCAGTCCATCATGCTTTTGACTTTTGAGGGGTCAGCCTGTACTCCATTACTACTGATAATGTGTCCCAAATACTCCACTTGGGACTGAGTTCCACTCATCTTCAGCCCGCAGGCATGCTTCCAGATTTTGGTGCTTAGTCCTTCCTTCTCAGCATTATCTTTAGGAAGCTTAAGTACCGCCTCCTTCGACTCTCCTTGTAGCCAGATCCTTTCCCCTTCCTTATCAAATGTCATGTTCAACTGCCTGAAGTCAAAGGTGATGGGGCTGTGTGCAGCCATCCAATCCACTCCTATGATCATATCATAAGGTTCTATGTTAATGATAAACATGTCATGAGTGAATGGTTTACCTTGCATTTCCCGGTTCATGTTAGGAATCATCCTACTACAGGTCAAATACTCCCCATTAGCCACCTTGACCTTGAAGGGCTTGATTGTCTGGACCATCTCTGGAAAGAGTTGAGCCACAGTATTTTTGACAAAGCTGTGAGTACTTCCCCTATCCACCAAGATTGACAGGGGGGTTCCTTTGAACAGCCCCTGCAATTTGATGGTATTGTAAGTCATTTTCCCTGTCAGTGCATGTATTGCCATTTCCACTCCTCTGGCCGACTGAGCCCCTTGGTACTCAATTACCTCCCCTTCCTCCAGATCCTCAGGCCTATCTTCTACTGCGACCATCAAATGAATCTCCTTCTGCTTGCACTGGTGACCTGGACCAAACTTTTCTCCACACTTGTAGCAAAGGTGATGTTCCCTTCGGTACTGCAGCTCTTCTGGTGTGATTTTCTTGAAGTGTTGGGGTGTTTTTTTGACAGCATTGGCAATGACAGGTTTGGTAGGTAACATAGTTTGCTGAGCAGCAGCCTGCGTGGAATTTCCCCAACCCATGGCCCTTTGATGAGGTTTGTGCTTCCTGTGGTAGGCTTCAAAGGCATTCTCCTGTAGTCTGGCCAACTCAAAGGCTTTGGACAGCGTCCTAGGGTCGTGAGCTTTCACCATCGATCTCAATTCATCTGGCAATCCACTCAAAAAACAGGAAATGTAGTAGTTTTCTGGAAGGTGTGGGGCTCGAATCATTACCTCTGATAACAGCTCCTCAAATTTTTCTTGATATGCTAGGACTGTGGAAGAGAGTTGCAACTTGTTGAATTCCTCTACTGGATCCATCTGTCCTAAGGTTCCAAACCTCTTACACAACTCTTCAGAAAACTCCATCCATTCCACCTTGTTACTCCTAGTAGATCTGAATCCTTGATACCACACTGCCGCCTTCTCCTCCAAGTGGAACTCTGCCAACTCCATCCATTGCTCCTTGGGAATGTGCAGAAGCTGGCAATATTTCTGCAGTTTCCTGATCCATTCCCTAGGATTGTTTCCTCTAAATGCTGGAATTTCCAATTTAGGCGTACTAGCGAAGAAGGCACTCCTAGTGTTCCTTTCTCCTTGATCTCTACTCCCCAGGTCGGAGCTTCTGGAGTGACTTCCTTCTGGAGATCCTAATATGCCTTTCTCTTGATTTCCACGGTTTAAGCTGGAGAGCTGCTGCGAGATGGCTAACATGAACGCATCTAGCTTATTGCCCAGCTCAGCACTCACTGCATCCAACCTCTCCTCCATGCTTTGCTTGTCTGCCGCCAAAGATTCCAGAATTCCGTGAATCTTGCTTTCTTGCCTGCGGAGCTGTTCCTCCATCGTCTTCATCCTTGTTCCATCCGCCATTGTGATATGTCGATCTAAGCTTCCTAGTCCAAGGACCGGAAGCTCTGATACCACTTGTAATGATATCACTGATTTTGATCAGAGTTAACTGGAGGTAGGGAAAAGTGACCGAGAGAATTGGGAAGGGAAGAAACAGAGAGGGAAGGTATATTGAAAGGGATTGAGAAAACTGAACTTGTTCTGTTTGATAGCGTGCCCCATCCGTCCTCTTTTAGGCTTATTTATACAAGATTCTTCCTCTAGATCCTTCTGCGTTCTAACCTCCCAACTGAATGAGCATGCATGCAAGCATGCTATTTTTGGATGTCTAACAGAGTAACTAACTTCTGGATCGCTAACTAACTTCTTAATAAGGAAAGCATAGCAGATACATTTCTGCTAAAAGTATTTATAATATCTAGGGTCATTACAGTTAGTCTCTATAAAGTATGTCAACGTACATGAAAGAAAACTAAAAAGGCTAGTTTCACAAGTATAATGATGCTTATATACATTGCTTTAGCAGGATTATTAAACTCAAATAGACGAAAAGTCTCAAAACCTTTATATATTTTCTCTACATGTTTAAATTTGAAATAACTTGCAATCATTTCAAGTCCGATGAGTAGATCATTATTAATTCATGATAATTTTGATGTTAATAAAAATTATGATGAACATGAAACAATCCAAGAAATTTAAGAATCTGAAGATAAGAAAATCTTTGACTTCGCATAGAGCAATGACCGGAAAACGTCATATCGGAAAACTACTAGTAGAACCATTACAATTGTAGAATTTAGAAATCCCAAAGGGAGATTAGACATGGAAGTCTAATTGACTTCTTCGTTTGTAGGAAAAAAATTAACAATGACTTCTTTTAATCAAGATAACACGTGTACATTGTAGAAACCACCAATCAATTCTAGCGACATTTAGTAAAACAATGAATAAGTTCTTCATCAATGTATATGACAAATCTATTATGTGTACTTAAATACATAATCTGCGAGAAAGTTAGTTGGTCTAGATCTAGAGACTACTCAAGAAACTTTACTTTTATTTGTATTTGTGAGAAAGGCACATCCTATGGGTGTACAAATTACGAAAAAAAGTAGTCATTTTGTTAAAACCAACAGAAGTTATTTGAATTTTTTGTTGACAAATAAAAAAAAAGTTATGATTTTTCATAGGCAAACAAACCAAAAAAATAGAAGTTACTGGAAGTGGAAGTTATTAAAACTTACTAAACATAAGGTAGTTATCTTTAGTAAATCTTTACTTTTGTAAGGGTAAAATTGAAAACCTAAAACATGATATGAAATTTTAATACCAAATCCCCTCCTTATGCTTTATATATAGAAAATTTGAAGATAGCACAAATGTAAATCACACTAAAGTTGATTGAAAGTGAGTATAGTTAAGTGTGTCTATTAGATCAGGGGAAGAGAGTATAAGTGAGAGATTTCAACTTCGAACGCTCCCATTTACACTAGCTAAAAAAATATTTTTTTTAAAAAAAGTATGTATATTAGATAAAAAAACCTATTCAGGGTCCTAATCATTTGAGCAAGTCAAACCAGATTCAATTGTCATGCAAGTATATCACTAATTTGTCCATATCAATAAAAGTATACCTAATACATATTGAAAATAAAAATCACCATCCTCCCAAAAGAAAAATAAAAGTAAAGATATATGAGATTAAGCTAAAAGAAACAGAACAATAGAGTTTGCAAGCCTATGACGTTTATGTACCTTAAGATCCAGACAACTCTATTTGCCTCTTCTTTTTGTACCAATCATAGAATTGAATGCCTCAAAAAAATTATCTCTGTTTCCTGTGAAATACATATTCAGAGAAAATTAATGAAAATATGAATTCTCAACTCTTAGGAAACTAAACTATTGTGAAGTGAGACACAAAATTAAAAGTTGAAATTAAAAGAATTAGGATATATGTACCTTTAAATCCACAGGAATGGCTTCATTCTCTACTACTTCAACTTTCTTAAGATTTGGTATATCCAACTTTTTGGAACACAATTGCTTCAACTTCTTGGAGCACATTATTTTCAAATGAGTTAGACAGGAAAATTTGAATGCACAATTCTCGCGGTGACTATCACCAAATTTAGAAGATTTTGGAGGTATATGATCCTTGTACTTACATAAAGTATTGTTATATATGGGCATAGGTATTTGGTACCTGTATGTGACACATTATAGTTTTTTTTAAAAATAATTATGAGATAATAGTGATTTTTGCAGTAAGTCCTTTTGTCTTTTTAAAAGCTTCAACCCCATGTTAACTCCAGAAAGTGCGAGTGCAATTTCTCTAAATTTCCTTTGTTTATTCACCCTCAATTGTCCAAGTGTTTGTTCACAACTATTTTTTTTAAACAAAACTTAAATCCTAAACTACGCAAAGCCAAAATCGGTTCCTCATATACCTAATAATTCCTTCCAATATATTATTGACATCCAAAAATATGTAGTAGTTGATTGCATGCAAAAATTAAATGTGAAAAACAAAAGGCAAAATATGAAGCACAGAATCAGCACAGTAGCTAAAAAAAAAAATTTTTAATGAAAAAACACTAAAATCTTACTTGAAGATATTGTTTGTGCCGTGAAAAACCAAGCACAAGAAGCATACCAATTGAATAATAACAAAGTAGACATCACGATTGGACTGGAACGTAAAGACCAATGCTTTGAAACTCCGGCCGTTAATTGAACCGGTGATGTGTTGGGGTCACGGTTTAACTTCGGTTCACTGATTTTTTGAAAAATAAATTATATAAATATATGTGCATAGAATAAGACATCCAATAGACTAATTTAAGACTTTATCTGATAAAAAAGTTTAATATTTTCAAAGAACTTGAACTTTCACAAAATTTTTAAATTATAAGTTCAAACAAATAAATTTTTATCTCAATTATATCTACCAAAAAATGATCTTAAATTCTACCCAAAAACATCACAATATTTTGAAATTAAACAAAATTCATGTCTTTGGGTATCAAACATTGTGAGTTTAAACTTTAAACCATATCTTTTGGAATTAAAAATTGCAACTTTGTTTTGAAAATAAAATTTGAAGCCTAGAGGAAGTTAGGAAACTAGAAAATAGAGATGAAAACTTGATAAAAGACAAAAGCTGAGAAGAAAGTGAGTGGGTATGACATTTAGTGATTAGTCTTTAGGATCAAGGAGAACTTAGTCTCTTTTTTTTTATTTTTTTTCAATTTCATAGCCAGAAACAAAAAACCTAGTTCAACAGTTCATTCTAATTTAAATGGTTCACACAGTTCTTACCAGTTCTTAAATCCCATCAATCCAAAGAATTAACCGCGTCAGAACCATGGCTGGTTCATAATCTGGCTGATTAAACTGACTAGTCCAACCCGAGTTTCAAAGCAATGGTAAAGACTTATAATAAAGGATACATTTTTTGGACACTTAGTATAGAAGTTACAATTGATAATGCAGAAAATGATGAAAAGCAGATCGATGACATTGAAGGGAGAGTCGAAGGAAGAAGAAGATACAAGGGAGTGAAGTCAAGGATTCAGTATAAAAAAAGGACCACTATATTTGAGGATAAAATTCGTTTATAGGAATTTAGAAATTTAGTGGCCTTCTTAGTTATTTACCAAAGTTAAAAGAAATCATCTCAAGGGCTTAACATGCATTGTTAATAGCTATCAGCACTTTTTTGTTCCCTACACATAGGGTCAAAAAATGAATTTACTAAAATGCCTATGTACCAAGTAGTCCATTGTTCCATAAAAGATTCAAATAACTCTCTCAAATTATTAAAAAGTCCCAAAGCAAGCACTTGAAAGTTGAAGTCGTGTGAATACTAACATATGAATTATATATATGTTTCCTTGTATTCATATTCTTATCCAAGGAGCTTCTCATGGCTAGTTGATCAATTAAATACATTCATAACAATGCATGTACTTATTGGTTATTATTATATTATAGATCGGTATACATATGCTTGTGGGTTACTTTTATTATTATTATTATTATTATTATTATTATTATTATTATTATTATTATTATTATTTACTTTACTCATATTCTTATCTGGATCTTCTCATGGCTGATCAACTAGATATGTGTTATAACAACTCATGTACTTGTTGGTTATTATTTATTATGGGTCAATGTGGGTATTTTATTTTTTGTTATAATCGGCATCATTGGTTTGGAGTAGAACAATTTTTGTTTAATTTTGTTATATAAGCATTGGGTGTAGTTAAGTAAACAATCATTAGTTATAAACATAGTACTTTTTGGTTATAATGTTATGTCTTACCACCATCATAACAAAACTTATTACCTTTACAGCTAAAATTAATACTTAGTTGGAAAACTTACCATTTAATCCTGGGGGTAGAAGGAGGTCATAGCCGTGTTTTCTTGTTCTTATACTTCTACTTAAACAATGCATGGACATTATGACAAAATATGCAAAATTATGACTATGATTTATGGTTATACACCCACAAAAAAAACATACTTAGGTATTGAACCGAAAGAGAGATTGAAAAATATAAGCCCATACCTCTTTTTGTTGGATTGATTGAAAACCAGGATGATAATCCCAACAGAGAATTGCTGAGAGATATAAGTGAAGTCGTGAATAGGTACAATGAGGGACAAAGAATATGTGAGTGGGAAAGTTGAGAAACTACAATCAACATCAAGGCAAATTTATCGGGGATAGATATGATACCTTGCTAATGCAGCTGGAAATGGAAATCCCATTTTTGATTAGTAGTTATTACACTCCATACTATATTCCTTAGAATGGTAACCATCACTTTTATTCTTTCCCCCGTCACTTTTACTGTTCTAAAGGAAATAAAGTTACACACTTGGACGAGTAATATTATGAGGACAAGTCAAGAATCAGAGCCTGAAAAAGCAAAATTCAAAACAATTATGGTAGAGTAAAGATTGCTTCTGGGAAATTCCTTAGCCCATCGATGACTCGATCTCATCCTACAAAAGAATATTGAAGATGCAAAAGGCGAACTTCGAGTTAACATGTGAAAAACAAGATCTAACTTGTTATATGCATTGTTCAATATATTTATGTCTAATATATACACACATACACGGGAGGAGCCAAAGCTTGGAATTTGGGTGGCTAAATTTATAAAGATATTTGCTTAAGGGGCACTCTTATACTTTTGTTAAAAAATTTTGGGTACTTACATTGATACAAGTGAAAATTTTTAGTACGTTAAGGCAGTATAAAAGGACTTTTAAAATCTTGGGAGGGCAAAATCTAATTTCTACAAGGACGTATGTGAAATATTAACAAATTTTTAAGGGATATAAAAGAATTTCTAAAATCTTAAGAGGGCACTTGCGCCTCCCTACCCCTCTTGCATCCGTCATGTACACATATATACAAGTACCCTGTTTGAATTTGGAGAAGGTGCCGTTATATTATATATGGTTTTGCCTACTTGTAGTCACTACAATATTTAAGTGCACATCAATCCAAGGACGGAACTATGGAGGGGTATGAAGGACCATCTTCTCCCCTTTTTCCTCTCTTAAGTTCTTGATTTTCATTTTTTTTTCTTAAAATTTTGAAAAATTTGAAAAATTCCTATGTATTTTAAGCTATTTGCCTACCTCAACCAAAAATTTTCAAAAAAATGTCAAGTTGATTCAAAAGTTTATATGCATATATATTTCGCTCCCTCAAACTAAAATTTTTCACTCCATCCTTGCATCAAACTTGTTGTATAGAATATACATGTAATATTTTAGTCATATATATTATATACCTACTATTTTACAGATAAATATAATATGACCATACACCTAATAATATAGTAAATAAGATAATTGTACAAAATTGGATGAAACCACAACTTTGCCTGTCCCAAATCCCTTTTGTCCAACCTCAAGGAAAATTTGTTTATGTTTAAGTATAGTTTAGATATGCTAGGCATGCCAATAAATCTATCTTACACAAACCCAATCCAACCGATCCTTTTTTTGTTTTTGGTCTTAACATTTAAACCCAAACCATATTCATCCTCAAACCTTATATGAAAATTATAGGTTTCGTCAGAGTTTGATTTTGTACAATCCAAACTCAGATCCTCATCAAGACTCAAACCATATCTAAACTCACATGCATACCTTAATTATTCAGTAATAATATGGTAGCTGTTTTAGAATGTTTTATTACTTAACAAAATTTTTATTAAATAGTTGAGAAACTATAACTAAAATTAACAAACATTTATAGGGGAAAGAGAGCAAAATATCTTCTATTATATACTTACCTGTTATACTCCTGTTACACTCTTTCGTCAACGTAAATTGTTTAATATCTAGTGTATATTTAACCAAGTTAGTATACACGAGACTCACACAAAAATTGTATTTTATTGGTGCAAGTCTTGCAATATTTGCTATAAGTCTTGATATGCACTAACCCAGTGGAAAGATACACCAAATATTCAACAACTTACACCAACCTGAGGTATAACATGGATGTAACATAGACTTGTACAATAGAAAATCCTTTGCTAGATAGAGAGAGCATACTTTGTAGTGTAACCGGAAGTTGGAATTCCATTTTCGCTACGTAGTTATAACATTCTGTCCTATGGCCTTTGGAATGGTAATCATGACTTCTATCTTTTCCTTGTCACTTTTACTTTGTGAAGGAATGATGGTCCATAACTACTTACAAGTAAAGAATCGCAATCCTTAAAAAGAACAAACTCAAAAATAATCTCATGAAGCAAAGAATGTTTCTAGCCAATTTGTTACCCCCACGATTGTTATTCTTATCGGACAAAGGAATATTGAAGTTGCCTTTTGCCTCAAAAGAACGAATTCAAAACAATCTAGTGGAGCAAACTATGCTTCTGCCCAATTTGTTAGCCCCACAATTCCTAGATCTCATCCCACAAAAGAATATGAAGATGCAAAAGGAAAAAATGAAGTTAAAATGTGAAATAATTGAATATATTTGTCCAAATGCCTCCAACCCGCAGTCAAATAGTTGTTTACATTTTGATATAGGTTACATGTATAATTGTGCTGTTAGAAGGAAGTGTTTTGATCTATAGAATTAGACAAGGAAGAATAGAAGAGGATTAAAGAATTGAAGAAAAATCGAGTGGTCCCTATTACCCTTGTAAGTGATTTCATTCCGGTAGGTACATGTCCACCATGCATATGGTATGAAACAGGAGGAAGAAGAAGGAAGAAAGTTAATGGTTAGGAAATAATAGATAATCCTTAATATCAAACCTTACATCTCTTTTGTAGGCAAGTTTTTTTTTTTGAGTGTAAGTGGAACGATTCGAATTCGAAACCTCTAACTTATACTCTCTCCCCTAAACTACCCAACCCATCCCTCCCCCTGAACTACCCTCCCTTTTGTAGGCAGGTTTAATTAACTTGACTTGAGGAACAATTAAGTCAATGGTATAATAGAAATAAGAAATAACTTAATAAGGCAATATTTTGCAAAACTCAAGTGTAGGCATGTCTGGGAACTTCTTAACTTATGCACAAGTTCATGAAGGTTCATCCATATACTACACTGGAATTAACTAGTAAATTTAGAATATTTGTCTAGATAAAAATGAAAACTCATAATACTTGTAAGAGTACTAAGGAATTCTATAACCTTAGGATCCTTGTTCTTATCATTTTTCTTACTTTTATTGCATATTTGTAAAATAGATTTAATTACTTTAATTGTGGTAGTCTAAATAATAAAGGAGTTTGAATCACATTCTAGTAATTGATAATTTTTACTATGGAATTGATGTTCAGATATTTGTTATACTCGTGTACTACCTATGTACTTGCAATAATAGAAGCTCTACAATGTATCCTATCCTACACTACATAAACCGTGAAAGGTTGATGAACAGTGATTTGTGCCGGTTATTTTGTAATTTGGTTCACATTTTTCCCCTTTGTTGTCTTTTTTGAGCTGCAAGCTTGTTTGGGTTCTATTTTGCTTCGATTCATTTTCCCTCGTTGACTTTCTTTTGGACCATTTTGTCCTTTGTCCTGGTTATCCTGTTATTTATACATGCAATTTGGACATCGTGGTCTTTTTCATGCTTTGGGAGCCATGAGATAGCACATGTTTCTCATCATTCTGTTCCCCGCAGGATAACCATTATCTTCAAGCAAAATCCATTTTTATGCATATTTGTCTGCCGCCATTTTTACTCTGGTTTTGAGCATCTATATGAACCGAGGCACCTCTTCGTATAGATGTCATTGCTAGCGTATAGCGCACGTATGCCGCATGTATTTTGCATGGATAATCAGCTATATTGAGCTTATCTTTCAGTGTTATTTAGTTTGAGATTTGAGCCATCTTGTTTCATCTGCATTAGATGTTAATGTCAGGTTTCTCCATTATCCATATTGTGCTCGGTTGTTTATCGGTTTCAGTTTCTTTTTTGAGCTATCTCTGTGCTTCTTCTGTTTGTGTTCTACTCCGTTTCTTAGAAACTCCACTCTTCTTGCATAAACGTCATTTATGATATAATATATATATAGATATATAGATATATATATATTGCATGGATGCCGCGTGTATTTTACATGGATAGCCAGCTATCTTCAGCTAATCTTTCATTCTTATTACATTAGACATTTGAGCCATCTTATCTCATCTGTACTCTTCGTTGGTGTGAAGTTTCTCCGTTATTCTCATTCCTTTTCTTTTTATCTTCTATTTCTTCTGTCTTCTGCAAAAACTATACAAATTTCTGCGTTTTTGCTTTGTTTGGCTATTGCGTTTTGTCTTCCTTTCTCTTACTGGTGAGTTACCATCTTAATTTATCTCTCCTTTGTCTCACTTTTTTCTGTGTCCATGCTTTTTGCTTATGATGAACTTTTCCATGCATGTTGTGTTCTGTATGCATATTTTTTCTTTCTCTCTTTTAACTAGCTTTCTGAGTTGTCGCCCTTCCTTTTCTTTGTGATTTTTAAATTGTTGAACATTTTTTCCGTTTCTTTCCTATAGTATTTTTATACCTTTCTACCTTTTACTTCTGCTCTTATTTATTTTGCCATAAGGTACTTTAGCTTAAGAATTAATATTTTGCAGTTTTCCCTTCTGCAAGTACGTTTACTCCTAATTTTTGTTTCTCTTTTTTCTTGAACCCTTATAATTCCCTGTGTTATTTATGATTTCCAATTTTGTGCAAAAACCTTAGCAAGATCCGCTCCTGCTCGCGTTTTTGGCTTCAACCTCGCTCAAAATCATCTTTAGATACTCCCTTAAACGCTCCTTATTAGGTCTGACGTCGATACAGAAGATTTGAGAATGTTTTATGGAAATTTATGTTCATGAGACTTTCACTTTTTTGTGCAATTACATGGTTATTGGGCTCTATTTGATGTTCATTTAATTCCACAATGGTATAAGCTTCATGTGTATGCAGAGGCAAAGGTCCATGCTTAAAATATTGCAAAAACACGATTCCGACGGAATTCTAACCAGTTTGGATGCAATTTTTGCAGTTTCCGGTGGGTCATCGGAAACTGCAAACCTGCCACCGGAAACTGCAAACCTGCCGAATTGTTCTCCTTTTCTTCTCTCTACTTTTCCTCCATTTTTCTCTTGCTTGTTCTATTTGATTTGATCAGAATTGGGCCAAAAATGTCAGATATATGTGTTATGGGCTACAAATTTCTTGGGCCAAGACTTTTCTTTTCCTTGGGTTTTGCATAGAGCTTAAAGTTTCTTGGTTGGAAAAAATGAGCGGGCCAGTCCATCTTTTCTCTGGATTTTTCGTTGGGCCACGGGAGTTTAGGCCCAGAAATTAAATAAAAAGGGACTCGATGGCTAAAACGAATTTTGCAGTTAAGTTCTTGATCTTCTGAGTAATTCTACTGTTGCCCTTACACTTTGGTCCCTAAACTTTACCTTTTATTTGTATTTGACCCCTAATCTTTATAATAATTATAATTTGACCTCAAAACTTTTCAATTTTTATAATCGGATCCCTAACAGCTTGATTTCTAAGTATAATTTGTCTATCTTCTTTAATTGTTGATCATGCCTCATTTAAATGCATTTAATCAGTAAATTTTAGGGATTTTATGTTCATTTATATTTCTTTATAGTAATAAAGTGAATTTTTCATATATTTACACTTTCTTTTTAATTATTAATTAAATTGGTGCATTGACTATTTGTTGATTTTGGAGCATACATAAGGCAAATCCAACTTCATTTAACCACTACTTCAAGGGAAGTACCTTCTATTATTATTTTAAATTCTTTCATATGCTCCTATGTATTTTTGTGTGTGTGATTACATGTTTTGAGTGCCTTTTCTTTTATTTACTCATTTTTATTCATTTTTATGTTTTCATTTATTTTATTTTATTTTAATTTAATTTTGATGATTATTTGGGAGGCATTTAAATGCCAAATTGTAATAGATAGATTTTATTTTTGCCAAAAAATATAATTAGTTAGATGAATGTAATAGTTAGATTATTATTTTTTAAATTCCCCCCTTAGATTATAGTTAAGACCCCAAATGTAATAGTTAGGTCTTTATGTGCGTTTCTTTGCTTGTGTGCTTATATGTTTATTCGTTTGTTTAGGGTCTTTGCATCTAAATATTATGCTTATGTGTTGCGTGCTCTATGTGTTTTATGTGTTTATTTGTTTTAATTATGTTTTATATGATTATTTATTTATAATAAATGCATGATGTCACTACACTAGTCCAATGCTAGTTGTGGCCTTTTTTTTCGATTTCTCACTTGTCCAACTCTTGTGAAGACTTGTAAAAATAGGTTAGTCCAATTCTAGACCCTTTAAATTGTTTTCCTTTAGATTCATACCTTGTGTGACATTTATTGCATTTTTCTTATTTTTAGGTTATTTTCGCTTGATCTTGATATGTTAACCTATCACTAATTAGAAAATAAATTTGTATTTCTACAATAATGTTCTTCTACCCTTTAATATTTATTTATGCATGATTTTTAGACTATATTTTTTCCTTTGATTTTATTTAAATACCACATTAGGTTAGAAATTGATACTAAATTTTACTTCTTTTTAGGACTCTTTAGCTTTTTCTTTTCAATTTTTTTACTTTGTTTTTACTAAAACAATGCATTTTCACATAAGTTAACACTAAAATGATATTCTTCTCCTTTTTTTTCCTCTATTGTTCTAATTTAAAATATAAACGTTTGGATAGCATGGGTCAGATTGCAAGTATTGTAACATATTTATTCCATAAAAGTATTGCTTTCCAAATATTCAACTACCATACTAATTTTTAAAAACTTTTGTACATAAATTTATTGAAATATGATAATATTCATCAAATACTGCAATGTATACCCAAAAAATTAACAAGTACTCTTTGATATAGTTAATAAACTTTTCTAATGATTCTAAATCTAAGACTACAAAATTGTTCTAAATGAAATACAGAAGACGTAGCAATCCATATTCAATATCTAGCAAAGTTATTAAATTTATCACTATAACAATTAAATTCACACTAAACAAAGTATGTATGAAAAATGCAAACTTTATTAAACAAGGAAAAAGTTGTCAAAAGAGTTAAAAATGAATGTGTAAATGCCTTATAGTTCTTGAATGTCACTCCTTTGTAAGGGCTTTGATAGAAGACTTTTATCAAGGATATTTTTTTGGCACCCAAATATACAAAGGCATAATTTATTGTAGAAAATATATATTGTGACTGCAGATAAAGTACATTGTGAAAGGCATTTCACATGATTGCGTATTACAATTACTAAGTCCAATCCTAACGGCATAATACAACACATAAAATACTTTTATAATTTAAAAGTAAAAAACAAAATAAGCAAAATATGCTTATATAAATTCAAGACATATTTTACCACTGCTAAGATTTCCATCCATGTCCAGCATCCCAATCCATCAATCAAGTCTATAGTAAGCGGACCATATTACTTGCTTAACTTGCTGATTCCTACAACATTAAAAAAAATAAGGCATGAATATTACAACTTTGACATGACTTATGATGTCCAAAATATATGTACATGGTTAGACATTGGAATTCCAAAATCAATTTACAACTCACTTGTAGCTCTAGTTTACTCTTGCTTCTTCAATTTAATTTTTTGTTTCCAATTCCTACATTAAAATTTCAATTTTAGAGATTTGAAGAGGTTGAAAGCTTTTGAAAGCTTAGTTATAAAGATCGTAAAGTAAATAAATGAATATCCACAGTGGGACTTGACGACGTTCTATCATGCACCAAATTTTAATAAAACCTAAATACCCTATTTTCTAAAAGTATACGGATCATTTATCGAGTACAGGATATTAGATATCGATCCCACAGGAAAAATTATCAATTACCGATAATTTTCAAACTCCTTTATTATTTAGACTACCACAAATGCAAGAGATGAAATCTACATTAAGAGCATGAAATAAAAGTATAAAAATAACAATAGAAACTCCTAGGACTACGAAATTCCTTATTGCTCTTGCAAATGAAATTATCGGTTAGTTGAATATTATTATCTTGGCTAATTATGGAATAATTTTTTAATATATGTGAAACATACTCTCATAATTAATCAACTATACTTGTAACTAAGTCATACCTGCTCTCGTGGTTATGAAATTAACTACAAACTCATTTTTTCTATAAAATCACATGAAACAAGCCACTAAAACTGTAAAGGTGTATCTTTACTCTCATGAGTGCACTATCTAGATTTAGTAATTTCTTAAACTAGTGTTAAATTCCAATTCTTATTGTAAACTTAACACCTTAAGATTATCACAATTAATAGCCAGTTAATCATGATTAGATAAGCAAAAGCGTTAAATAACTTGATCAAAATAATATTATCAATTAACCAAGTAAATATCACTTACAAGACATAAAAAGTTCATCTATAACTTTAAGTATAAACTTTAGCAAAACATGAAGAGAATGAAAAAAAGGCCATACTTGTATTTTAGCTAAATATGAACTCAATATAAAAGAGAAAGTGATAGAAGAGAAGTCACCCTCATCACAACATGAATTCCAAACTCTCTATCTTGTTCCTTAATTCTTCATCCAAATCTAGCTACAAGTACAAGAACGATAAACTACACTAACTAATATTATACTAATGAACTAAGGGAAACTAGTGAAGACTACATTTTCTGCAGTGTTTCTAGCCTTCCAAAGTTATATGAAATGTTCTCCAAAGCCACTATTTATAGATGAATCAAGCTCCAATCAATTATGTTAAAGTTGGTTCTAGTTGGCTCTAATAGTCATCAAAAGTTACTTCTTCAAGTTTCCAATTTTACTTCTGCAGAAACCAGCCAAGATTGATCTGCAAATGAGCTGAAAAAGTTGTGTGAAAACTGAGAAAGTTGTTGTTCAAGTTGCAGAATCGATTGAAAAATATGCACCCATGAGGTCGCGCATTGTGGGTGCGTTTTGCCTCTCCTGCAAGTTTGCTCTTTTCTGGTCAGTCTTCAACTTTACTCTGTTTTTGCACCAATTTCAATTAATATTTTCTTGATGATGGAGGCTAAACTAGCTCTTTTGCAAAATATAAAAGTTGTAACCCTTTGAGTTATATTTTCAATTCTTCAAGAATCATCTAATTTGGAGCTTTGTAAACTAAAAAATGATCAAAATACTCTTGACCAGTCAATCCACTATTTCAGCTTTTGACAACAAAAATGGCCAACTGTATTTTGACTTTTTGACTAGTAAAACTCATGAACTGAATTTCGATGTTCATAAGAATGTAGAGCTATCTGTTAGATTCAAAATGACTCAAGAATCACCTCAATCTGATGCTTGTAGTTCAAGTTATAGGTAAATACCAATAGGTGTCATACTTGATTGCATTTCATTTTTTGAATATTTTGCACTACATATTCTCTCTAAATCACTTCAAATCATCAACAATCATCCAAATATCTTCTCAATTCACTCCATTTGATGATTGAATCATTGAAACCTATAAAAATATGAAATTTTCACCACTTTAATCCATAGAAATGTAATTTGTTACACTTGGACCACAAAATGTCAACTTCACTTGAATCCTAGTTAATTAGCTATGAAAATAAGTAACACACACCAAAACTAACTAATAAAGTACACTTAAATTACTCAAAATGCACACTTATTAGGACTACTTTTCAAACAAATAAAAACAAAGAAAATTTCAAAAGAAATATGTAGAGTGCTAAAAATACAACCAAGACCAAAAGAAGAGTAGGATTCAAAAGCAATAGTTTTACTCCAATATACTAAAATTTAAATCAAAGAAGTTGATAAGATCACAAACAATACAAATTCCAGAACGCCAACTAGATATCATTTATTTGTATGTAACCTAGCACAAATCCGAACCAATCTATATATGGTTCAATGAAAGTATGTAATACAATTAAGTGCTTATCTGAGGTCAAAATATGTTTACGGCTTAACTAAGCATTTGGACAAATCAAATCATACCTCTACATGTAAGCGTGCATAAGGCTTAGAAGTGACATCTCATCTAATGAAATAAGGAATAGGAAACGAATGCCCTTTCTGCAGATGAATTGAAGAAGAAGGATCACATTATCTCCTTCTATCATTAGTGCTATCGTATATAAAGGGAAAGACTACTTTTACGTGGAAAGGTGATCTTAATTATAAATTTCAAAAGATAAGAAAAATTGGATTATATAGGCCAATGTTTTTTGTCATGTAACACTATTCATTGATCCACTCACATAGATAAAAAGCATGCGCATTGAGAATTAAACCTCCATACTCCATCCCCACCACCAAAAAAAATGATGGAGATAAAATTTAAAGTAAGGAAAAGAAAAGAGAGTTGATTTTGCAAGCATATGAAAACTGTGTACTTTAATATCCACAGGAACAACTCCATTTATGGACCATACACAAGTATGACTCAATTCAGCGTTTTGTTCCTTAGGGTTTGATTGTATCATACCTCCATGGTCCGATTGTAGGTCTATCATTGGATGAATTGCATTACTGAGATTGATAGTAGAAAAAGGACGACCGGTACGGCTAGGCCGTGAACAGCCAAAGGATCAAAACAGTTGCTTATTCCCCATTCTCTCTGAATCGGTAAAAAAGATGATCTCTCTATCCTGTGAAAATACCCACTCACAAATAATTAAATAAATGCAAATTCTCAACCATAACTATAGTGAAGTACAGAGACAAAGTTTGATGGGTAATTTAAATATTGTATTAGGATATGTCTACCTTTAAATCCAGAGGAATATTAGCATCATTCTCTTCCACTTTGACTTTCTTAAGTAATGGTGCATCCAATTTTCCGGGACACAAATTCTTCAACTCCGGGCAACGCATTATTTCCAATTGGGTCAGTGAAGGAAATTTGAAGTCACAATCCTCGTGGTGACCACCACTGAAGCTTTGAAGATTTTGGAGGTTTACAAAGCTTAAGAAGCTTAGTTTTGGGAACAAAAACTCCTTGTTGGTTCTTCTCAATGAAATTTCTCTTTTTTCCCCAGCATCATGATCTTCTTGACTGGTCTCTTCATTTTCCCCCGCTATAACTCCATACATAGCCGGGCAAAGACCAACTTTCAATTCTTCAAGACTTGCAAGCATATCAGCCACGCAAGGTGGATAAAACAAACATGGTAAACTGCACCCCTCTACTTGTAATATTCTCAAGTTTTGGAATACTCGAATCCCTTTTGGATAATTCCTCCAAATGTGGGTTAATCTTGTTAACCCTCTCAATTCCAGTGACTTTAGATTGGGAAGAATTTCAAGCTCCTTTTTTGATGGAATGGGAACATTTAGACCCTCAAGGTCGAAAAGTAATTCCATCGAAGGACAATCATCCATAGAAAAGCTCTGCAGATTCTCTAACAATGCCACACCATCAGCTTTCGCAATGCATCTGATAAAATAGCAACTTGAAAGCACCAAAGATCTTAAGTTCTCAAGAGACCCTCTAAGCATTTCACCTCCTACAAATTGTTCTGGGCGATAACCAGGACTTGTAAGGTCTAGCATTTCCAACCGAGGGAGTGAGACCTGAAAATTAAAACGTAAATTGATTACAAATGCAACTGGAGTGTGGCATTTGCAAGCTTGTTTAATTTCTCTTCAATCTAACTTCGTCTTAAAGCTTGAAATGCATGTCTAGAAATTGCAAATATCGATCAAATGTATTCACAATATTAATTGTTACATAATAGAACAGTCCTAATACATCCAGGGACGGAAACTAGCTTTGCCAATGACATCAAGTAAGAAAGATAACTTTACCAATGGCATTAGTCCTTGCTATCAAAATAATATTGTCGTCAACATTTTATTCATTAATTTATCATTCGGTCTCTACGGGTGCTAAAAAATTCTACACAAAACAACATTTTTTTTATACTGATCATATATTGAAGGAGTAGATCAATATGACTACTAAAACAATTTTCTATATATGTTTAATTAACACTTTTGGAGCAAAATGCTTGAGTCATGAGTTTTTGGCAATCACCTAAATTCACGGTCAACTATTTCTTTGACATGAAGTATATCATATAGAAATACAGAGAGAGAGAGAGACCTGGTTGAGAAAAGCTCTGGAATATGTATCGCCTTCGCAGCCAAAGCCCTCTAAGCCCGTATATTCAAGTGTTACTACTTTGAGTTGGGGTAACTCAAGCACTTGATCCTTCATATTTTCTTCCCTCATAACAATGCTTTCCAAATTTTCACAACTATATACGACTATCTTTTGGAGTTTCACTAGACATTTCAACACTGATTGTGAGAAGAGAGTTGTAATTCGCTGACAGTTAGATACCTCAATAACTCTGAGATTGCAAAGTGACGGAGGTTCAATTGGCCCCTTCCACAAGTACTCAATAAAATTTATTCTCTGGAATTTCATCTCTTGAAGTTGGCTGAAGCAACGAGGTGGAAGATTTCCATTACATATTTCTTCCAATTTGCCAGATGTTAATCCCATGAACACCAGATTTTCAAAAACAGGTCGAGGAGCTAGGTTGGTGGTGGAATCAATAAGGCATTCCCATGAACCCGACTTCAATTTGAGCCTTTTCAAATTGACAAATCCACTTTCATCTAAGTCATTCACAAAATTCCCCGAGCGAAACAAGAACCCAAGATCCAAAGTAAGATCCTCAGTTCTCCTGACTATGCTAGTAACTGCAGGATACAATGCTAGTTTGGAATTTGTCTCGTCACGCAAATAAAGTTTGAAATTCCTCCGAAATTGATAGTCTCCACCATTTTTTCTCCGAGTTTGTTTGCAAATAATGTTAAATCTTGACAACCTCTCAACAGGGAATTCGTGTAATAATAGAAGCAGGTCGTCAATGCCATGTAAATTAATTTGGAGACATTCAAGGCAAGCGAGTGATGTGATCTCTTTAATGCACCCTCTTTCTTCTTCTGCATTTCTCCCTAGCCGTAATGGACGATGAAATCCCATATACAATTCTTCTAGCTTTTTCAAGCTTGACAAGATACCAAGAGACAACGGGTGGCGGCTACTTTCAACCCTCAAATCCAACACCTTTAAATTACTCAGATGAGCAATTTCGGTTGGAAACTGATTATCCTGAAGTCTGGACCCAAAGAAGCTCAAAATCTCCAATTGCGTTATGTATCCAATCATTGACGACGTTCCAATCCCTAACTCACAATAATCCAGGCACAATGTCTGAAGGCTCATCAACATTTGGCCAGGATCTGATGGTGAAAATTCAATCTGTAATTTGTTAAACTCCATGACCCTGAGATCTTCCATCCCTGCAAAAGAATCTTGTGATAGGCTGATCATTTTGCCTGACTGGAAGACCAAACGCAGCAGCCTAAGCTTTGGACATTCCTCTCCCAATGGAAATGGTCCATTAGAATTGCCCTTCCATGTCAGCGAAACAGCTGTATAACGACCAAATGAATCAGGTTTCGGGTGCCTTTCTTCTCCTCCAACATTCCTTACCAAAAATACATGCTCACCTTCTGATGCAATTTTCAAGCAAACATCTCGCACGACGTCATGCAATTTTACATGGTCTTCTTTTCCACTATCAGTTAGCAACAAATAGCAACCTTTAAGGTCACTGATACTCTGGTCAACTCTGTATCTCATATCTCCCAAAGTCTCTCTATCTTGGAACATTTCCAGCCCTTTCCCATACCTAACCAAACATTCGACTGGAATGCTATAATCCTCTGGAAACAAGCTGCAAAACAGTAGCAGTGACTTGGCTTCAACACTTTTCAAACGATCATAGCTCCATTCGATTCTGGAAAACACCAAATCTTGAACTCTTTCTAGGTCTCTCATTGTGTACTTCTTTAGCTGTCCAAGGGCGAGTTTCCAGGATTCTGGTGTTGTATAATTAGTCCTAAATGCCCTGGCAACAACAACGATTGCTAGAGGTAATCCTTTGCATTCTTCTGCAACTTGTTTTGCAACGTCACTCAAAGCTGAATCATCGGAAATTCCCGCAACCTCTTTAAAAAGATGCCATGCTTCTTCCTTAGGCAAGGCATTCACCTCAAAAATTTCAGCTTCCATGTTCCTACACACATGAGAGAACCGAGATGTTAATACAACTGTTAAGCTCTTGCACTCACCTGATCTAATGGGAATTCCTAGACTCCTAAGATCCACTTCTTCCCAAATGTCATCCAGCACAACAAGATTTCTCTTGTCACTATTGATTAGTCTAGTATAAATCTGCTCAGCTCTTGCACGACCACTGTGCTCAGGATTTAATTTTATCCTTAACTGCTCAGCAAGTTGATTTTGGACATCTCTCATGTCTGGATTTTGAGAAACAGTTGCAAAGGCTACGCCATCAAACAGTTTCTCAGACTTAACCTGGTCGGCAATTTGCTCCAGAAAAAAAGTTTTGCCTACGCCGGCCATACCACAAATTGCGACTAGACTTCTTTTATCCTGCTTTAGAGCTTCAATCACTTCCCTTTTCATTGACATCCTTGTAATTAGACTTTCCTCAAAGGATGGGGTTGATTCACTAAAAGGCATTTTCCCTAGTGGAGGAAGGTATCCAACTTCATCAAACCGCCGCTCTCTGAGATGTTTTTCAGCATCATTTCCTCTTTTGGCAGCATGGCGGCCTATCAAATAACGTGACTTCAAATTCGGAAGCGTAACAATTTTCAAGCAATTCACCTTAACATTCTCCATACCCTCAAAAATAGTATCTGCCTCTTTCTCTAGACCATCAGCCTGCCTTAGCCAATCAGTAACAATTGGTTTAATTTTTTCACCATTGTTTCTTGCTGCATCTACCAATCGTTGCACCTCAATTTTAGTTAGCTTGAGTTTTTTGATGCCATTCCTCAAGGTTTCAACGTTGCTTCTATAGCAAAACAAATACTGAAATTGACGCATAATTGGATCAATAAACTTCTCCACGATTTTCCCCACAATCGAAACACCAATATCTTGCATGGCCATTATTCCAATATTTCTGTTCCAATGTCTATAACCATGTTATTACGGAAATTAGAAAAATTCAGTTTTATAACAGATAAGAAAATATTTTATGAATATGCAAATGAGGTGATGATGTCCCCAAAGCCTAATTCAGTTGATGTGGCCAGATGATCATGAATTTCCTAGTTTGACTATCAAAGTGTATCCTCTCTCTCTCTTTCTCTCTCTCTCTCTCTCATGTGAGCTGTAGAGCCTTCCTTAACCAAAATAATAATAATGGTGATGATGATGATAAATCCTTAAGAGTAAAGATTATGATGACTATGAACAGAAGGAGACAAAAAGATTAGGTCATTGGACTAAGTTTAATTAAATGTTCGGTGAAACGTAAAGGATGCTAGTAATGTTTCTGTTGTTCTCATATATTAGCTTAGATTTATCCAATATTAATTTAGAAAATACTCTTTTTGGAGGGAAAATTATGAATAGTTTTGACTTCAGTCACCACCATAAGTTAGAGCAGGCAAATTACCCATCAACACATTTCTCATATTGGCAACATTATTTAAACTCATGATTTTTTTTTAAGAATTTAGAAAATACATTATATAAAGTAATTAAGGTGCAAAGATATGTGTATGTTTTCACCTGTTTGATGAAAATCTAAAATCTCATATGTCCAACAATCAATAAAATAGTGTAAAGAAAGAAAACTGTAAAGGCTATTTGATAAAGATAATGTGCATATATCTATTGTCTTAGATAAATTTTATCTCAAGCCACTAAAAGTCTCCAAATATTCAATTAGGTTTCTGCTTGTTTTATAGCAAGATTAATTGAATATTTTTAAGTCTTATGCGTGAAGCAGGTCAAGAAATTAGGAGTCTTAGGATAGAAGAAAACCCTTTATCTGGCATGGAGCAATCACTAAAAATGTCATTATAGGAAAAATGCAAGTAAAACTATTAAAGCACTAGAATTTAGCATTTCTAATGGGAGATTAGACACTATATCTAAAACTTTCTAATAGGAGATTAGACACTATATGTAAAACCATTATAGCACTAGAATTTAGAATTTCTAATGGAAGATTAGACACTGCATCAAGAAAGAATTAATAATTATTTCTTTGGTCTAATCAACATTTGTGCACTGTTCGGATGATGCTTTCGACTAACAATTTATAAAACAATGAATAAGCTCTTCACTAATGTATTTGACAGATCTTCTATGTGGATCCAAATCTATAAACTACTAGAAAGCTTGTTGGTCTAAATCTTACTACATACTTTAAAAAAAAAATCCCTTCCATTTTTGTAGAACTTTAATTTCTTATTAAGCGTTAAATTATTTACTATGGTATTAGCTGGATTGCAACAACTGAAATGTTTTTGAATAACTAATAAGCTATGAAAATTCTATGTATGATGACATTAAAGAAAATAAAAAAGCTCACACCATCAAAGTCCATGTGTGGATTCCTCGTATAACTATGGTAGATTTTTAGATGCAACTCTTGTTTAAATGATTCTACCTACAACTAATCTTCTGTTCAATGGCATTAGTCGAAACATCACTTTTTTTACAACACATTATGATTAAAAAATTATTTAGTAAGATGTAATAATTAAATGATCACAAGATGCTCCTTTTTTTTATTCCCTTGTACATTTATTTATTTTTTTAAAAATTCACTTGATTGACATACGAAAACTAGATGATATACATTAGAAGGAAATAGAAAGGCTAAAGATGTTCGAACATCGTGGCAATTCCTATTACTAAGATTTTGCTATATTTCATACCTTCATTACGAGATATAAATTGTAATAGAAGTTAAAAAAATTCTTCCAAATCAAAAGCTTACATTACATCATTGGAAAATTAAAAAATTCCATAGGTTTGGCTAACCACAACTAAAAGTAACCTCATGAATCTTCTATTTCTCTTTTTGAAAACTACCATATTCTTAAGGGGGGAAAAAAGAAAAATTACTTTATTCCTCTTCATTTTTGCGTTACCCCAAATGATTCTTTTGCCTTTTTTTTTTGTTTTTTATTATGGAAATCTGACTAGCTTGGCTTAGAAGGAAATTTTCTTCACGAAAAGTTCAAGTCGATAGTAACTGCCAAACTTGTAGATTTGCTATTAGTAACACACAAACTATGGCGAAGAATGCAGGGTTTCAGAATCTTTAACGGCCAAATCCAATTTTTATTTGTTAATTGATCAAAAGAACATTTGAATAACTTTCGTCAACCTAATTTGGGTTTTGAGAAATGTTAACTACCCAATCCATTATTTTTATGTTCAACTGATAAAAAAAATGATTAATCTTTTACATGTTGACAGTGTATATGCCATCATCATTGAATGCATGATAATTTATTTAAATTTAAAATATATCATGTATCTAATCGTGATAGTATGTGTACTGTCGATGTATATAAGATTTATTCTAAAAAAACCAACAAAGAGTTGAATCACTTTTATGTGATGTACCAATACTCTAACAATGTTCCACCGCAAGTGAATGCTTAATTTCGTAAAGCAATAGTGAGTTTTGTTAAGTAAATGATCAACTTGGTTGGGATGAGGGTGGGGTTGGATTAGATAGAAAGATGGGAGAAATTATAAATAGGAGTTCTTGAGTTCAAGACCTCCCATTATTAAAAATAAAAAAGAGTATAAAGTAGTAAGATTAGGTTTATTGTAATAATATTTTATCGTAGTAAACTTTAGAGCTGTTAAACGAACCGAACTGTTCGGTAGCTCGGTTCGTTTCGACACGTTCGTGTTCGTGAAAGACTGGTTCAAAATCTTAAACGAACCGAATTCGAATGAATTTTTTTATTCGATTAATAATTGAGCGAACACGAGCATGTTCGCGAGTTTTAATGAACGTTCACGAACATGGGTATCATTATCATTTGACAAATTTTAGGGTTAATTTTATGGCTAGACGTTTATATCTGGAGAGTTTTATTTGTTATTTTTAGGTTAATGTTAGTTATATAGTTAATGAATAATAGAATTTAGTCACTTAGTGCTTTAATTATTTTTTAGAATGATTAATGACTTGTATGGCATATTTAAGGTTTAAAATAATTTGGATTCAAGCATTTCGAACATGTTTGCGAACAGCTCGTTTATGTTAAACGAGTCAAACACGAACTCTAACTCGAACATGAACTTTGCTTAATGAATCGAACATGAATACAGGTTTGGGGTTCGAAAATTAACGAATGAATACGAACATTGTTCGAATCGCTTAACAAACAGAGCTCAAATATGAGATACTCGGTTCGATTTGGTTTGTTTACAGCTCTAGTAAACTTCATGTCATTATAACTAAAGTTATTACTTTTTTCTCTTTATTCTTTTTCCTCCAATTTTGTATGTATTTATTTATTTAACTAAAGTCATTACTTACTTAAAAGACTTGCCATTCAACCATGAGAAATCGCCAAAGTACTTTCTTTCTCTTCTACTCCTGCTTAAGCAATGCATGAATATCATGGCAATTAAGTAAAATTATGCTTATAATCTAGAGCTTTGCATGCCCGTACAAATATATCTTTACAGATCAACTGAGAAAGAGATTGGGAAATATAAACACATACCTCTTTTAGTTTGCTTGATTGAAAAACCAGAGCGATAATCACACAGAGAATTGTTGAGAGATAGAACAAGAAATGTACTAATGAGGTCTTGGTATAGTTATAGATAGAGTGATGGACAACAAATTGTTGCTGAGAATTTTGAGAAACTACAATGAAAACTAAGGCAAATATAGGGTAGAGAAGATATATACTTTTCTTATGTAGCTGCAAATGGGAATCCCATTTTGGTTAGTAGTTATCACACTTTATTCTTTGCTCCTTGGATTGGTAACCATTAGTTTTACCCTTTTCCCAATCAGTGTTCTAGAGGAAATGAAGTTACACAGCTTATATTATAGAGACAAGTCAAGAATCAAAAACCTCAAAAAGAAAATCCTCAAAACAATCAAGAGAAGCAAAGTATGCTTTAGGCAAATGTGTTAGATCTCATCCAAGAAAGGAATATAGAAGTTCCAAATGGCAAAAACCAGGAATATATTACTTTACATCGAAATTGTGCTAATTTACACAACTGGATAGAACTGGATAGAACCTCACCTCAAATAAAAAGACCCGGGATCAACAAAATAGCACTACCAACCACATCCCACCATATGAAATGAATCCTCCGTTCAACCGATAAAAGAGCTTACCTTACTTATTCGGTAAAATGTAATCGATATTATTACATCACATAATAATCTTATTTTGGCAACAACAGCCTGACCTTCTCTTTACCTTACTTATTCGAGAAAATGTAACTGATATTATTACGTCAGATGATAATGTTATTTTGGCCACAACAGCCTGACGCCATGGCCGGTCCCCCTGTAGGCAAGGTTTGCCAATTAGAACATCACGACCGACAAAAATACCAACCTAATACGAGTTCTATTATTGGAGAATTCATTTTTAGAGTAGCCATTTTTTATTGTTTTTCTAAATAACATAGGATAAACACACAAAAATAAGAAGATAGAATACACCTTACGATTAAAACTTTGATCTTGCTCATGCTCGCTCTCGCATTGTGAATTTAAATTTTTTAGACAAGAATACACACGCTTCACATTTTTCCATATATTCTTAAAGAATGGAAAACTGATAGGGTGTATTTTGTAGTACATATGCATGCATAAGTCACTAGTTAACCATGTTATTTGAGCTTTATTTTGAATAGAAACTACTTAATTTTGTTATTATATTACTCTAATAGATGAAAGGTTCAATTGAAGAGAAAACGGACCAACAATGTGGCGCAAAAAACCAATGAAAGAGAAAAAAGTCAAGAGAAAGTGGTTTGACGGGGTTGATGTGTTTCAATATTTTGGCAATAACTTGAACTACTAAAATTAGGTTGAGATAATTCTTGATTCATCTTGAAGCTAAGAGAATGCTCTACAAATCTTACGAGACATCCAAGTCTAGTTCTCACGTTTTTATAGCTAAAAGTCCAAATTACTGAAATACAATTGCACTACAATATTCTTCTGACCAGTTCTTAGTATTTTGAGCATATCTTAGAATTCAGATCTCCAAATGATATGATTCTTATGGCATTGGAAAATTTATTCAAAGAACTACAATTTTCATTTTTGAGCAAGAGCAGATTGGCCTCGATGATGGAGATTTTTGGCCTCGAAGTGGATCCGCAAGCAGATCTAAGGCCATTTGCTCGCAGCCTCAGATCTTCAATTACCTGCACCTATGTTCACGTCGAAGTTCTTCTGGTCAAGTCATCCAAAGAAACTCTGATGCCGGAGTTTAGGCTAGTGTTTGCACCGGTGTTTATCAGGAAAATGCGTGAAATTGTAATTTTTTAGTTCCAATAAACCCAATCCTACTCTGTTTCAGATACTATATAAAGAAACTATAAATAAGGCCTATCTAGGACGTTTTAAAGGGTAGAAAAACATTAGTCTATGTTAGTTTTAACATCTTTTTATAATTTTTTCTTGAGAAATCAAGATAAGAAAAAAAGGCGAATTAGGAGCACGCAAGGAGAAGATTGGAGCAAGCATTTGAGAAGTTTTCTTACTCTTTTTCTTATCCTTGTAACAATTCTTTGAATTCGTGGTTTTAGTTTTCACAATCATGTTGAACTAAATTGTTTCTAGGGTAAGGATTTTTATGAAGGAAATTGATTAATTTTTCTAGTTTAATTTCTTGCCTTTTGCTATGAATTATCTATCTTGAATTTAATTACATGTTTATGCTTAGCCACCCTGACATGCTCTTAGGGTTTGTATTGAACTGAGAAGGAATATACAACTATGCACTAGATAGATAAGCATACTTAGCCTAATCACGAGAGTATGTTAGGATTTGTATGACACAATTATATCACCAAAGTTCTTAAAGGGTTGAATGGGTTGAATTGAATACTTACAATTTCGAGAGAGACGTAGGATTTAATTAGGCACACTTTAAATGTATCGAAAAATAATCTAAAGTATAATTGTGTGATACATTCATAGTTTGTTAAGAAATTAACTAGATAATTGATTCAAATTTTAGATTAAAACCTGAAACCCTAGACTCGCGTCTATTGTTTTCTCACCATTAGTCTATTTGAATTGATTATTATGTTATTGTTTAATTAGAAAATACAACTCCTAAAATTTGAGATTTGTTATTTTGTTAGATAATTAAGGTTAAAAATTAAATCATCCCCATGGATTCGACCCTGAAATATTCTAACTAAATTATTATTACAATTGACCTTATGCGCTTGCAGGAATTTGTCGATCAAAAACCTTCATAAAATATATGTTGTTGTATCTTATCTTTTTTTTCTTTTATGGTTACTGTGTCTTATCAGTCTCTACATTTGACATCAAAATTTGTTCTATATCTGATATACTAGCACATAAATGATTCTTGTAAAGGCCCTTGATGCAAGCCCACTTAACATTTGCCAATTAGACACGTGGAATTATTCTTAACTATACAGTGATGGTAGCATATTCGATACATATGCAATGCTTTAAAGATCATAATTAGCATCTTTAGCACTTTACTTGATAAGAAAATGACAAAATTTTGATGTGTGAAAAGAAAAATGAAAAGGTTGAGAACTTAGGCATAGAACACACTTCCATAAATTCAAGAGCTTTTGTGGTTAGGGCAGAAATATTGAACTTAATCACTTCACAAGAAAATGACAAAATTTCAGTCCGCAAAAAGAAAAGAAAAGTTGCGAACTTAAGAATGTAGATTCACTTGCATAATTGTAATAGATTTGAGTTTGGGTATAGGCTATTTCCTTGGCCCTTTTTTCGCCAATAGTGCATGCTGTGAAATTTTTGTGTTGAGAAGAATAAAGAGTAATATAGGGCTTGTTCTTGATTGATTATTTTAATTGACTATAAATTTTGATTTTAGATAATCAGTTTCTGTGATGTTTTCAGTTGTTTTTGCATTCTAATTATATATTTTTTTAATAATAAAAAATTAAAATTTATAATCACCCAAAGAGTAACTTTTGCTGATTCTAATTATTCTCCATAATTAGTTTCTACAATCAAATTTTGTAAAATCAAAAGCAACCGAGAATAAGGCCGTGTTAGAGAAAGAAATGGTTGTGATATGTGCAAGGTTGCCGAATTATTGTGTTAATATTTTGCGGGCTTACTCCTTGAAAGTCAATAACAATGACTCTTTCTTTAATATCTTGTGAGCTTACTCGTCCAAAGTCTTAACATATCCACACCCTCAAAAATAGTATCTAACTCTTTCTTGAGATCATCAACCTGCTTTAGCCAATAAGTAACAACTGGTTTAATTTCTTCTGCATTGTTTCTTGCTGCATCTACCGATCAGTAACATATTGTTTCTTGCTTTAATCTTATACATTTTCTGCAAAAATCTGATAATGACGACAAAATTTTGAGAAAGATCGAGAAAGATAGAGACTTGGAGAAGGGGTGACCACGAATTGGATTTGAATTAAAATCAAACTAACAGTTTGTTGAACGGGAATCAAAATCGAATTTTAGAAATCAGAATCAAAATCATAACCTTGACTAAAGGTTTAGGTTTATGTTCACCAAAAATTTGAATTGAAACCGAAAGCGGTGGTTTAGTACAATTCTAACCATTTAAAAAAATAATTTGTGAGGACTCGAAAATTTTTATTATTTTAAAATCCCTAATTTTGGCTCAATTAATTATTTATTTGGATTTTTGCCACGAATAATATTTTCTAGCCTTTTCAGACCTAAGTACATGGTTTTATAGTTTCGTTATATTTCTAAAGTGTCTCATTTTAAAAATAAATAAAATAAAAATATAGATAAATAAACAAATATTTTCTTATAAGTTTGTTTAGCGAAAAAGTGAAAACGTGTCTAAACACTTTAGCCAATTGGGAGTACAATAGGCTCAAAAATTTGAGACCTATACAATGGTCCTAAAATAGACAATTTTAGGTTTAAACACACAAGTAATAGCTAGTGGTACGATCGTTATAAGAATTTCTCAAAGGTTTCAATTTTATTGCGCCTAAATTAGAAATACGTGTTTTCACGTGCGCGCTTAATTGAGGGACTTTGGACCATTATTTTGGGACAATTAAGAATGAATAATATTTATATGAATGTAAGTGCCCTAGAGGTTTAGTGCACTAGTGCAACAAACGTAAGAGAAATCGAACACAAAACGCGCGCGTAGGGCACTAGTTGTAATTGATTTGACGTATTTAAAATATTAGACGTCAAGCGTCTTTTGTACGCAAAGGAAACCAGAACCGCATCTCATTTCTTCTAGCTGCAATGGACGGATAGCTTCAGCCGTAACAGCTTCACCATTCCTTCTACAAATTCACCAAATCACTACCAAAACCTCCATAGATTCAACCAAAACTTCACATATACTTAACTCTACACTTGGACAACACTTTAAGCTGAAAAAGGGAGGAGCTTCACGGTTTTCTTCAGGCTTCAAAGGGACCGAAATTTTCTGATTTGAACAACCATCAAAGTAGGTAATGATCAACTACCTTAAACTTGTCTTATGGAGGTTGATTTATGCATTTGAGCTGAAATCTTCACTTTAGTAGCTTGTATTGTTGGAAAAAAAGTGGCTCTATGAATTCCCACTCTTGGGTTGTTGCTGATTTTGTGCTTGATGAAGTTTATGATATCGGATCAGTGTTTAAGTTAGTGATTTGTTGAAGGAAAACTGCTGGAAACTCACGTTGAGTGCAATGGCCAAGTTTGACCATTTTGCCCCTGTTTGTTCGGCCACTTTACTGCAGATATTTGAGGATTTAATGGCTTGATTGTGTTGTTTACATGTTGTAGAAGTTGTGTACAAAATTTCGTTGAAAAATATTGAGTTTTGGTTGATCAAAAGAATTTATTTTCCAAAGCTAGTAATCTGGAAACGGTTGCCGTCCTAACCAGACCAGTGTTCGTGTTTCGTCCATAACTCCGTACTCCGACGTCGAAATCGAGTGCCATTAGCGGAATTTGAAACTAGACGTTCCCATGTTTCCAACGGTGTATAATGCACATTCTGGTTCCATGTGTGTGAACCGCACCATTCATCTGAATTCAGCTGTCCTGTTTCTCCGTTTTGCCGAAATGATTTGATGATGCTGCAACTTTAGGCTTAATTTCGAACCAGTTACATGCTGAAACTTGGAACGATTTCTTCTGTGAAATTTTAGCCCTGTGAATGTATTTTCTAACACTATCAACCATTCCCAATTCCGAGTTAAATTGAGAGAGTTATGATCAAAATACGGCGACTGCCTCGTTTTTGAAAATCTTAGATTTGGACAGATTGCCTTAAGGATTTTTCCAAACTTTGGTTGATTGATTAACCACCTTTCCGAGGGTATTTTTCCATGAAATTTGATAGAGAGATACCCTTCATATGGGAGTATTATACTGCAAAATTTGGTGTCAACCCAAGTCCGTTTCGACACTTAATAAAAGGTCCAAAGTCGGAACCAAATCTGGAAATTTTGTAACAGTCTTGAATTTTTCCCAACTTTGAGCTACCATATCTTGGTGCTCGAAACTCCGATTCTTGAGCCGCTTGTTCTGTCCAAAACTTTACTTGCACTTCTAATTGAGTTATAAGTTTCAAGGGCCGGTTTGCAACGAGTGATTTTTGCCGAATTTCCAAAGTTAGCGAAAAACCAACCCCGGCTCAATCCTGGTAATCTAGAACAGCAACTTTAGACTCATTTTTGAATACCTTCCACTTAGATTCATGAAACAGTGTCTTCTAAGGACTTTTAGTACTTGGAAAGACGATTCCAACGGTACCAAATTTATCAAGTTTTGACTAGTAGAAAAGAAGTTATGATTTTTCAAATATTTGACCAAAAATCGAAAATTCTGAAATTTCAAAGGAAATCCGCGCGGGAACTATTCTACCAGAATCCGGCCTTGAATCCGGCCAGTTTCTGGCCGGATTATCGGCCGGATTGGTGGTGAAATTTGAAAAAAAAAGGGAGGTTAGCCACTACCTCCAATCCGGCCAGAAATCCGGCCGGATATTCGGCCAGGTTCCGGCCGGATTGTGACGTGGCCAACCCTCTTTCGATTTTGATCGTTCGTTTTGCAATCATTTCGCTCGTACTCGTTTCCAACCAATGATTTTAAGGATAATAATCCGATTTTCTTTTACTTGAGTCCTACACCTTTTGAGAATCCAACTTCAAAGGCAAGTCAAACGAAGTTTCAAATATTTTCGAACCTTACTCGTGTTCAATCTTTCTCACCACTTGGGGACCTATAGTAATTATCTAATATTCGATGTTCAGGCACGCACGAGGACCTCCAAGAGGACCCTACCGTGGAAGTTTGAACTCTCCCTCCAACCTACTTGCTTGCATAACTTGGTGAGTGTCAAGTGTATGCCTACTTGAACTCTAAAGTCTTGATTCATGCTTGACTTACCTGATTACATGCTTAGTCTATTTGATTTTGAAAAATGGAGTCGAGTGTGTACTTAATCGCACTCGTTCTCATTTGGCACAAATGACTCATGTCTAACATGCTCTGCCTGGTTTACATGACCTACAATACATGCTTAAACCTGTTGAATGCTTGAATATATGCCATGGTATGCTATGATTGCATACGTCGATGGAGTGAATCTCCTCGACATTTACATGATACATGGGGGACGCCCAAACTCATAGGCCGACCTTGGAACTCGAGCCGGCATGGGCTTGGTCGGGAACCTCGGTGAACCATGAGATTCACATGATAAGTTTGATCTATTGAGAGATCTCGCTTGGCATACTCGTAAAGTATCGCCTTATAAATGTCGTGCGGGCCCGAAGTGGTGTATGGTGGACGGATGAGAAGTAAGTGGTGAACTACGGATATGAAAATATCAACCCGGTTGACGGAGAGTCATCACGGGGAGATATACAAATGACATCGGCAAATGTGGAACTTAGCTCCTGAGAGTTTCCATATCCTTGAATTGTTTCTGGTTACATTTTGTCGGCGTTATTAATTACTTGCAAGCTATTACCTGAATTGTATTTGGGCTTGTTATCTGAACTATGTGTCTGCATGTGTGTTCTTGGCCTCACGAGCGTTTTGCTCACCCTGTAGATTTGTTTTCCTTAACAGGTGTGAACTCGGAGGTAAAATGGAGAAGCCCTCCTGATGTACTTTTGTTTTAGGGTTTGCTATTACTTTTGGTTATGCCTTTGATTTTGGGATTGTACTTTTGGTATGGAAATGTAACCTTTGGACGAAATGTATTTTGTATACTAACGTGTGGTTTGGAGAATGGATGACTACTATTAAGTTTGAACGCTTACGCATTTATTGTATCTAAGTTATCGGTTTGTATTGTGTGGTCCGGCTATAAGTTGAATGGAATTGCTTGAGTCCTGGCGAGAGCTAGGCAGGCGTCCCGCGGATACCCTTTGGTTCGCCTTAGGGAGAAGTGGGGGCGTCACATAATTGCTATCTAAATCTATTTGACCAATTTAGAGTCCAACATCAATAGTAAACACCCAATACCCACTGCCCCAATTCTAATCCAGCAATCCATTGTCCCGTCCCATTAATAAATCTAAACCTCATAACTAATTTAGATCCAAGACCAATCTGATCTAATCAACAATGAGATATTTTTTTCATAAAATTTGCATCATTTTTCTTTTTCTATGCACATGATAGTATAATAAATTTCTTACTTTTTCTATATTCATTGTCATATTTTTATATAGTCAATTTTATAAGAACGAGGGTTTAAGCGTAACTAAAAGAAACGAAACCGTAATAGAAACTAAAACCGTAATCAAAATAAAATGGAACTGAAAGCAAATCAGAATTGGAGTTCAAGAACTATAATTGTAACTATCTGTATAAGGGCCAATTCAAATTCTACTTTTTAGAAGAATCGAAATCTACAATTCTGAAACTATGGCCATGTCTAACTTGAGGCTATGGCTAAGTTCAGTTGCAGAAAAACAGAAAATAGGAAGAGAGAAAAAAGAGAACAACTTCAAGGAAACTAGAGAGCTCTATTTTTTATTTTTCCCCTCGTATATTTCACATTTTGCAACGGAAACTACTTTTTATGAAAAAGAGAGTGACAAGAAGTTAGTTGTCACAGCCAAAAGTTTATGTTGTGAAAACATATTAGTAATTTTACTTGTCACCTACATAATTATTGACAAAAAACTTGTTTCATTAATGACAGTAATAAAGTTGTCACAAAAAATTAATTGTTTGGGAACAATATGGATTATTGTCATTAAATGAACTTGTTTACAACAATTTTAGGTGCTGTCGTTAGATTCTGTCACTAATATTCATACTTCTAAAAGGGTGTGCATGAAATCGGTAAATCGGAAACTTGAAATCAGAATTTTTCAAAATTTTGGCATGCAATTTTTCTAAATGATCAATTCTGATTTCAAATTCGATTCCAAATGGAATTTGGAATTTGGTGAATTCCGAAATTCACTGAATTCAAAAACCTGTTTTCCCAAGTTATATTGGGAACCAGCTCAGAAAACCTTAACCATCAAAACCCCGCAGTATATACCCAGCCATTTTGTCATCCCGGCTACAACCACTGTGAACGGCGTATTCAAAGTTCCAGTGGAAGCCTCCCAAATTGCGGCGAAAAAAGCTAGGCCGGCGGAGTGGACTAAAGGCTCCGGCAGGCCATGAAAGCCCTTCAATTGCAAACCCAAATTGAGAACCTTGGAGGCTATTAGAGCGATAGCCAACAGCGTAGTCACCATTCGAGTTGAACTGGTGAACAAAGATAGAGCGGGATTCTGGTAACCAGAGGTTTTGGGGGATGAGTTATTGAGGAGGGTCGACGAGGAAGCGGTAATTATTGCTGGCCTTTTAGGGTTTGCCAGGGACAAGGAAAACCGCAGAGGATAGGCAGCGGTGAGGTTGTTTGGAGAAATAACAGTAAGTTTTCAAAGGATTAAGGTCTGAGAGGCTATCAAGGAAGAAGCCATCTGGTTTTGGCTAGAACGAAATCTCCGGATTCTAAGGACTGCGAAGTTGATTCTAGATTTGCGCAATCTTCCTTCAATTGGGCTTTAACTTTTGCAGCCTTATCTATTCTTTTTTGTATTCGGATTAGTAGTACTTTATTGTTAAAAAATATTATATTAGATATATAAATATTATAAAATGAAATCGAAATTATATTTCCGATTTTGATTTCCTATTTCAAATTCCAATTCGAAATCAGTAATTTCGATTTCAAAAATTATATTTTCGAATTCGACCCGATTTCAACCAATTCAAAATCGGAATTATCAAATTCCATTCCAAATTACTGAATTTAAAATTTTGAATTCAATTCGAAATCGGTCGGTAAATCGAAATTTTTTGACTTTGCACACCCCTACTTCTAGTAGTAGCCTTAACGAAATGTAAAGTAAGACATAGGAAGCAGTACTAGACAATAAGGAAATGCAGCTTTTAATTTTAGATGCCTCTCTCTTGTTAATTTTCACCTTTACATGCTTATAAACTTAGCAACTGAATAACCACCATATGATAAAGAAATGCACTTTGAAATAATAAGACCTAATTCTTTTACCCCATTCATCATATTATGTATTTTATCAGTTTATTATTTTTCCAACTAATCATAATTGGTAATTGAAATATTAATGATGAGTCAATTGTGAAATAAAGGAAGAATAGATATGGTAAAATTTTTGAGAATTAATAGAGCTTAATTTTTGTTTTGAATAACAAAATAGCTATTCATGATGAGTCAATTGATTGTTTTTGGAACATTGTTAGTGCTATTAATAAACTATGATTGTAGCTTTTTAGACGTTGCTCAAAAAAAAAAATAAAAAGAAAAAAAGCCCTTTTAGCTGCAATTAAGGTTATGACTAACTTTTTGTAAAATGGCATTTAGATGGTGGTGCATCATTTTTTTTTACAACATTATTATTAAAGTAAGAAATTTAGTAAGATGAAATAATTTTATGAGTAATATTCATTCTTTTTCTATCATTTGCTTTTGCATTTAAATCTTTTTTTTAACAGTTTCACCATTTTGACATTGACATATATAACCAGATTAATCAATTATAAAGAGCTCCAAGATGACATATGATAGTAATTAAGAAACAAAAGAGAAAAAAAAAAGATGTTAAGATATGGTATGAATACCTTATTAAACGATTTTACTATCTAGCATATATTTGCGTTCAATAAAAAACCTTATAGCTACGTGGTTAACAGAAATCAAGTCAATTCTCCCAATTTTTCTAGATTGAAAGCTTACATTAAAACTACCTCATTTCTCTCTCTCTTCTGTGAGTAACTAACTTCGACATAGGAGGCATCCTTATACTATATAAGAACGAGTTTAGCACAAAGATAGCTTTTGGATTTCAACCACAAGGGTGGGGCTATTTTGGAAATGTGAGAGTGTTCGAAGTATAATTGGAGCATTAAGTACAAGTTATTCCAGCTTTAATTTTGCTATAATTACTTATATAACCTTTCAGACATTTAAGGTTAGGGGCAGGTTTGGTAAGTGACAATGTTTGGTGCCAAGTTGAGCATCAGGTACAACTGAATTACACTTGTATTTTGATAGAATTACATAAAAGGTCTTCTAATCATTTATTATACTAACATCCAAACCTTCTAATTTCCTTAAGTCTTTCTCATCCATTAAAGAATTAATTGGATGTTTACATAATTGGATTTTAATTACAATTAATTGACCTAATTATTACCTGAGCAACCATTATCATATTTATGCCCCATGTTCAGCCGATTGCCCTAAACAACCATCACCATAGTTATGCCTCCATGTTCAGCCGATAGCCTTTGTTCTTTTTCCGTTTCACCTCTTTGGTTTTATTATGGCTATTAAATATTTGGTGGAAGGCGTAGCTTTTTCTTTAAATTGAGGTGATCTTTTTGGGTTTGTATGAGAACCTGTGATTTTCTTATTTTCTAGGTTTTATTTTATTTAATTGCACACTAATTCTATATTTTCTTTGTTAGGAAAATTTTCTGGATAATTTTTATGAGTAAATATAGTTTTAAATCATTTTTCTAGTATCAGTTAGTTCATGAGATTTTAGGAGTGTATATTGGACGTGGGACCCGCTAGTGCGGAAAGTTCGCTAAAATTCTACCAATTAGGTTAAGTTTTGTATACAAGGATTAATTTACTAGGTGTTAGGTGATAATTAGAGGTTACCTAGATAGATTAACCTGGGAGAGACAAGAGGATAACTTTAAGTCTAAAAGGTGACAAGTGTCACTTTGTGAGTAAAGGGTGGACTTTGACCATCATATTTATTTTTACCAAATAATCACAAATTAGACCCAAAATCATCTTCACTTTTCCTCATCTTGGCCGAGCTTCACTTGGAGAAAAGAAAAGAAAACTTTCAATTTTCAACATCACAATCTTGCTCAATCTTCCAATTCAACCGATTAAACTTTCATTTCTCTATAAAAACCCTTAGCTAAGTGGTATTGAAGTAGTTGGCGGAGTGGGTTGGAAGGGAGAGGTGCTAAGTTGTCTCTTTTCTTGAGTTGGTAAGGTGAGTAGCTAAGGAATGCTTTCTTTGGTCTTGTTTATGTTAAATTAGTGATTTGTGTTAGTTAAAGAGGTGATTTTGTGGGATATTTCATGACTTTTGGTAGAGATTGTGAAATTTTTATTTTTATTCATAATTTTTCTGTTTTTATATGTTTAATGTTGGTTGGCCATGGATGATGGCTTGATATGGTTTAGAATGAAGCTTTGGTATGTTAATTGTAGCTATTTACGGAAAATTTCCACTTTGTACGGAAAATTTCAGATTTAGGGTTTTGAATTGGGGCTTTTCTAGGGTTGCTATAGAACTCTTGAATTGGCTTTGTTTAAAGGGTATGGTGACTCTAATAAGTTGTCTTGAGTAGCCTATGACTTACAATGGTAATTGTGGTTGTGTTTGAGAAATATAAGTGATTGATGGTAGGATGGAAATATGAAATTTTAAGGGAAAAATGTTGTCCAAATTGTGGGTTCTTATGGTTTATTGGATTTGGGCTGTTTTAGGGGTAATTAGAGACCTTAGGGTGGTCTAAACCCTTAGCACCGAGTGTTCCTTATTTTGTTTTCAAGTTCTTTTGGTTTTACATTAGTGACTTGTGGCTTGGATTTACGACTCGTAATCGAGTCTCATTGCGTTTTATTGAATGTTTTAGGGCATGCCGGTGACACTAGGCGCTCGTTGGACCGAAATCTGTGAAATCTTCCTTTGTTTGATTGGTGAGTGTACTACTCACATTATTGTTACTTCATGGCTTGGTTATACTTGAAATCTATGACTTGAATGCTTATATATACTGTTGAGATTGATTGAGACGAGAATGTACTTTATCACTCTCGCGCTTCTTGGCTTATGTGACTGTTACTGTATCACTTGAATTTCACTTGAACATACTTGAACTGGTGTCGTTTGGATGAGTACCCAACGACTGTTACTGTGAACACTGAGCTCAACCCTATTAGTGGTCGATTGAATCGAGCCGGCAAGGGCTTGGTCAAGGAAATTGCCAAGCCATGGGGACTGTTTATATGGAATCATTGAGTATGAGACTCTTGATTCCGGTATACTCGAATATTACCATTTCTAAACTGATTGGAGTTAGGGCCCGGTAGGGGTATGTAAGGTGGAAGGAATTGGAGAAAATGGGGTCTATGGTATTGGTTACTCCTTAAGTGTTGATGGAGGGTCAATAGAGTGAGATCAAATATGGAAAGCAAGGAAAAGGGCTCTTGAGAGCCGTCCATATCCTTTTAACACTTTCTAGTGATACGTGATATTAAATGGCTCTTTTATTGAATGAATTCGGAATGAGTGTCTTGGTGCTTATTTGAATTTCGTTGTTTGGGTAATAGTACCTCACTGAGCGAAAGCTCATTCTATTACCTTTGTTTTCCTTACAGGTAAATGACTAATTTTTGGGAGGCCATGGTGTTTTGTTGCTGAGTTGAGCTAGTTTTAACATTGTTTTTTATAGCTCCTCAATGGTTGGAAAACCCTAAGCGTTTTTAGATCCAACCACTCTTTTGAAGTGTAAATTTGAAACCATACTTGTATAATCATGTTTGGTAAATGTTTGTAGGTTATTTTGGCCTGTAAATGTCTATTATCAATGTGCATATGATTTGTTGGTGTTTCGTTGGTTTCGGACAGGTTCAGATTTCAAACGGCGAAAGAAAAAAAAAATTGGCGGGAAATGTCATAGGTGAATCCGGCCGAGAATCCGGCCAGAACCTGGCCGGATTGCCATGGACATTTTGGAAATCCAGCCAGTGCTCTCTGGCCACAATCTGGCCAAGAATCCGGCCGAAAATTCGGCCGGATTGTGACGTGGCTGGCACTGTTCATGTGCAGCTCCGATTTTCGTTTTTCCGTTTTGCGACTTTTGATTCGTTGAAGCGCACTTTATCTTCCGGAATGTTTTAGATTGTTTTATTTGCCTTATTAGTCATGGCGAGAGTTGGGCAGGTAGTCCGCTAACCCCTTTGGTACGCCTTAGGGGAAGGTAGGGCTGTCACAGTTTGAGGTGGTTTTTTTTTTTTATGATTGGTTTATTCAAGAACTTCATATAGTTTGCTTTTTGATACTTCTAATTCCAAAAACTAACTAATTCTACTATTTTCTGGCTCTTGTATTTGTGGAATAGGTTGAAGTTGGTATCAAAACTTGGCATTGTTGCATATATCTTGAATAAGGTTAGCAATTTTATCACCTTGCTTATAATTCATTGAATGAAGTTGTGTAGAACTAATTTTTAAAGTAGCGAAACTTATTTGTTCTTATAAATTTATTACTTATAAGTTATAGATGTTAAGTCAAAGTTTAATTAGAACAGGGCATAACATGAGGGCATTGCAAAAGCAAGTTGGAGGACGACCTTGAGGAAGTCCCTTCAGTCTTGAAGAAGATTGATTTGCCTTTTGGAAGCATTGAAGCTCGCGCCACACTAGATCCAACACATGCTTTGTTTCATATCCCATCTTCACCTCCTCGGCCAAGTGGCTAACATCAAATATTGCATTCATTAGACTTTCTGGTATGTCGTGATTTACCACCTATATGCGTCGTCACATATTATATATCACTCAAACTAAACCATGTAAAAGCATGATGTTTTTTGACAGTTCTAGAAAGAAGGGAGTCTGAATTTCTAGAATTCCCGGTGTCTTGTTGCTACTAAGTAGCTAGGAATCCAAATTCCCAAGCGAAAAAGAAAAAAGAAAAGAAAAGGGAATGATCCGATAGTTACCATGAAGAAGCCTCAGTCTTGACATCTTCTTTGAAAGTCTCAGATAGCTTGAAGATGCAAATCAGTATTGTTGAAAGTAAGGTATGAAAAAATAATGATAGGGATTGAAACTTGAGGCAACAGGCTTATGGGTGTCGGTGTTGCGGTAAACATAGCAAGAAGGGATGGGATCAAGACCTGGTGATTCTGCCAGTAGTTTAATGCTTGACAAAATTTTTTATGGTTGAACAGAACTATTATGGCATTTTATATTATGGATAATGTATGGTTCAAGTAGTTATTTTTATTTAGTTTTTCATGTAATATGATTTGGAATTCAGCTAGTGTTTATTTTAATTGAAAATTTTATGACTGTAAAATTTATTAACTTAGAATTTTGTCCTTCATTGAAACTAAAAAAGAAAATTAATTATGCTACACAGTCCTAAGATGTAATTTGCACTCTATTTGCTTTCCATGTTAAGATCTCGTTCTTGTTTTCTGCTGTTTATATAATTCCAAATACAAAAAATTCTCTTTTTTACTTTGACAACTCATTTTGTGATATTATTTAACATGCTATCTAAAAGAATTTGTAGTGGAATTGATGAGTTTAAACCGTCAGCTACAGCACCATTTTGATTGCATTCGATTAATTCATTTGCTCATAATTGTATACATAAACATTGATAAATAATGTTTCTTGATTTGATTGGAACAACTATAATTCATAGTTCAAACGAGTCAATTAAGTAGAGTTGCTATATTGGATACTTATACAAGTAAACATTGGAAAGTATTATGCAGTTTCTACCATAGCTTGCAATTCGAATTCATATGAGCAATTTCTTCTGATTTTAGTTACCAGTTCCTACAATTTCAAATTTAGAAAATATTATTTGCACCAATTTTTTATAATCAAGGTAATTTCAAATCCGATCTTTAACAATTATGAAGATTTGAACTTATTTATGAGATTATGAAGAAATGTCCCTAGTTCAAAACACCAAATTTGAATCGTTTCTAGAAAACTTTGAAGAAATCACTTAAGTTTCTTATCTATCTATCATTTTTGGGCATTATTATCTCTATAAGAAACATGTAATTAAGTTGTATTATGCCTATCAAATTATATAAATAGTTAGTCTAAAATAAAATTATTTTAGATTAGATTGGACGCAAAGTGATTGATGGATAAACTTGACTTGATAATTCAACTTGAGCTTAAGTCGAGGGAGAAATCAGAAGCATTGCTTGAGGGATATTTCACGAATATATATAGATTTAGGAGATAAAGGGTCCAATTGATACTTTTAAATGTTTTATCATCTTGAATACGTTTTAAAAAATACTTTTGGATACTTTTCAAGTGCACTTCAAATATTCTTACATTTCCAAACTACTCTTATCTTTGCAGTTGAAATTCAAACATAATTTCTGATCACAACTAATTCTTATAGAGTATAAGAATAAGGATATTTCATTGCACATTATTATATTGACTCACTATGTAACTTATTATTTTCTATTAAAATAACATAATAAAAGCATCATACATCAGTTCTTATATTACAAAATATTAAACAATAATTATTAATTATCTTCAATCACAAGTACCAAATTCCCGCGCGTCGTGCGGGCTATCCCCCCTAGTAATTTGATATAATACTATCCTAGCCTCCCCGGCTGGCTGCTGCAGCCCATTGTTTTCGCTTTCCATTTTTTTCATTTTAAAACACATCAGCTATTCCTTTTCTCTTTTCTTTCTTTTTTTAATTTTTCCCTTGTAAAATAAATGAATATTACACTACTCTTATTGTCTTGTAGTATTTTAACAATTTCATTTTTTAGAGGGAGGGATGGATTGGGTGGTTTGGAAGGAGAGAATATAAGTGAGAGATTTAGGGTTACACTAAAAAAAACCTACTTTTGAATTTCTTGACCCGAAAATTCTAGTTTCATTCAATTGTATTTTGTAGATGTGGTTCTTGAGAAAATAATAGTGTCATTCTTATTGATGTAACGTAGCATAGAAGAAAAATGTAATTAAAATAATAAAACATTAATTGAAAATTATATTCAAGGAATATTCTAAAAATAGATTGGACAATTAAGACATGCGATTTTTTTTAATAGATCTCATATTTACTTCTCCTTTTACTTCTTCTTTTGTGGTTTGGAGTCTAAATTTGGTGTATACTTTGTCATTTAAACTTTCTCTCAAACAATATATATGTTCCTCTAATGTTATATTTCTAGTTTTGTAACAACGCCGCGTTTTTTTTTGGCTCGAAAAATTCCTGTTTCATTTCAATTGCATATTTCAGAAGCAAGTTTAGGAAAATAGTACTGGAATTCTCTTAAAGTTAACGTACAAATAACTTATAGGAAGAGAGTGTCTATGTCTCCTTTTCCTTTTCTTTTTATATGGGAATCTGAATTTGGGAGAGAATTACTTTGTCTTTTAAATGTATCTATTTATTTTTTATTTGTTTTTCAAAAAAGTTAATTTGGAATTTGAACTAATTTTGTGGACGTGGTTAAATTACCATACAATAGTGGTTTCTGTCAACTACCTAGTCAATTTTGAAATGGGTGATGGTCGTACAATATGTAATACAATTGCCCAAGATTTTTGGAACTTGGAGAATCATATAGACCAAATACTTTAAATCAAGCGCTTTATGGGTTTTGAATTTTATATCTACCAGCCAAACAATGCAGGCATGGAAAAAGTGTTACACATTGCTCATTAGCTTTCACAACTCTGTCAAAGAACTTCAAATTTCATGAAACGGTTGTTATGTGCTTCTTTTGTCCGTAGTTGTCATGATATTTTTACTTTATTGATGTTCCAAAATAAGAGTCGCTATTTCAAATTAAGTACATACTTTTTAATTTTGCCATTTGAAAAAGTTTTTTTTAATTTCGATACACTTCTATTAAAACAATATTTTGAATTCAAAGGATATATATGCAATTCATCAATGCCACCTCATCTAAACATAATGATTATCATATCTCCATATAAATTTGGATTCCCAAAAAATGACTCTAATATTAAGATTGAGGGAGTACTTTAGAATCTTGTCACTTAACATGGAAACAAGGGGAAATGATATCACAAATAATATTGAAAAATTAATTAATCTATATATGCATTGGTATTTGACAAAATTGGAATATAGTTCAAAGTCACATTTATTATTTTGGTCTCAAAACAATAAAAATGGAGTTGTTTACAATGATTAATATTCAATGAAACTTCTAAAGTACTTTATTTCAATCAATTTTGTAATTAAGGAGAGATTAAGCCTATTACACAAGACTTTTTTCTTAATAAATAAATTACATACTTTCGTAACAATTCAAGAATCAATTGATAGGCACTGTGAAGCGCTTGTTACATGAAATTCTTTTTATAAACTATGATTAAAATTTCATCATAAAAATATGAGTTTAGAAGAATAACACATATAATTTGAAGTCACATTTGATATGTTGGTATTAGAATAATAAAAATGGAGCGGTTTACAATTATTAATACTCAATGAAACTTCCAAAGTACATTATTTTGATCAATTTTGTAATTGATGAGAGATTAAACCTATTACACAAGACTTTTTTCTTAATTAATGCATTACATACTTTTGTAACAATTCAAGAATAAATGGATAGGCATTGTGAAGCACTTGTTACACGAAATTCCTTTTTATAAACTACGATTAAAATTTCATCATAGAAATATGAGTTTAGCAAAATAACACATATAGTTTAAAGTCACATTTGTTATGTTTGTATTAGAATAATAAAAATGGAGCGGTTTACAATTATTAATACTCAATGAAACTTCCAAAGTACATTATTTCGATCAATTGTGTAATTGATGAGAGATTAAACCTATTACACAAGACTTTTTTCTCAATTAATGCATTACATACTTTTGTAACAATTCAAGAATAAATGGATAGGCAGTGTGAAGCACTTGTTACACGAAATTCTTTTTGTAAACTACAATTAAAATTTCATCATAGAAATATGAGTTTAGCAAAATAACACGTATAGTTCAAAGTCACATTTGTTATGTTGGCATTAGAATAATAAAAATGGAGTGGTTTACAATTATTACTACTCTAAAGTACATTATTTCAATCAATTTTGTAATTGAGGAGAGGTTAAGCCTATTACACAAGACTTTTTTTTCTTAATAAAAGAATTACATACTTTTATAAAAATTCAAAAAAATGGATAGGCAACATAAAGCGCTTGTTACATGAAATTCTTTTTTATAAATTATGATCAAAAGTTCATCATAGAAATATGAGTTTAGCAAAATAACACATAGTTTAAAGTCACAATACAAATAGATTTAAAAGTTGAGGAACTGGAATTACAAGTAATTTACTATAATTTCATAGATTATAGTACATCCATATCAATTTTATTCTTTATCCTCGTATTTAAAACTTTAGAACAATTAAATTAAATCATCTAATTATTAACATTTATGAGTGTTTTATACAGTTACTTGAAAAAAAATACTCATATATAAAATACATAAGAATTTTTGAATTATGCATATGGACATGTATTAGCACAAATATAATATAAATATTTATTGACTAGCACACTTGAAGGCATTCCTCTCATGCTATTTTATGCATAGTTAAGTTCTTTGAAGTTTAGCAAAAATATAAAAATGATGAATAATTTCAAGAAATGGCAATTAAATATCATACAACAAACCTCTATTTGAAAATTAAATGCAAATTTATCAAACTTAGTTAATTTGATTTGCTATATATTGAGAATATTTTCATTAGTTTCATTTTCTCATACATGATCTCTTTCAATTTTTATATACTTCTAACACTCAATATTCATTTTATATAATATACTCCAATTCTTAGAAACTTTTAACTACAACACTTAAAACATCATGAATGTTTCAGAATTTAGGACACGCGCGCTTTATTCCTTCCAAGAATTTTATTTTTCCGGCAACGTCCTTCCGGCAAAATTTGAAGGCTCATTACAGCTGAGGGATAATACTATTATATATATACATAGAAAGGCTGGCCCTCACTTATCTCTCTCAATTGATCGAGCACTCATATGTTCTTCTCTCAAAGGCCAAGATTGGTGTTTTTTAGTCCAAAAATAGAAGAATAAATGCGGGAATTGCTAAACGTGAAGGAGACCTCTGAGGAATTGCTAAAAAATGAAGGCCCACCTCCTGTCTATCTCCTAAGAATTGCAAAACGTGAAGGGGCTTAGGTTTTATCGCTGTAAGAAAACCTCAGAGCAACTTCAATACTTCATCCATTTGCTTCAAATATTGTTAGATCTATATTTTGGTGCTATTTTGTGAGTCTTCATATCCTTCTTGTGCATTCTTATTACCATTATTTGTGTCAGATTTCTAAGATTACATTATTTTCCTCACAATTTTAGGAAAATTGAGTTCCAACCATTCTCTAGACTCTATGAAGGTAAATTATGTAGGTTTGTGCTTAACATCAAAGATTGTATTTTTCGATTGGTTGAGGTTTAAGCTAACAACCTATGATTTTCATCTTGTTTCCTGGTTGCTTGAGGTTAACTTCTCTGCTTTTCCTAGTTGGTTGAAGCCCCTGTTTTCATATGCAATCAGTAAATTTCTTCATCTAATCTAATCTTCCCTTTTTGTGCAGCTCAGCTACTCTGAAACTGTTGAGGGCGTTTGCAACTGGAGGATATGCTGCTATGCAGAGGATTACACGGTGGAACCTGGATTTCACAGAGCACAACGAACAAGGTGATAGATGTGGCGGCCCCACTTCTCCCTAAGGCGAACCAAAGGGTTGGCGGGTCACCTGCCAAGCTCTCGCTAGGACTCACGCACTCTAGTAACTAATTTCACCAAATATAAATCGAAAATAAACCTTACTTCTCGAGCAAGTCACGTACTTAAATAATTCATACAATTCAACTTATACAGCCCAAAACACAATTCCAAGTACCAGCGAAAACGTCGAGCTTAGTATACTTAAAATCAACTTAATTTACAATTTAAAGTTCCTAATCCTGGGCACAGAATCACCACAGGATTCACATTTTCCCAAAAACACAAAAATCATCCAAAAGATACTAACATTTCCAAAAGTACAATTACAAAAGTGGGCATTCAAAATATAACATTTCTGTTCTAGTTCTCCAAGACTTCATGCATTTCAGAACCTGTCAAGTAAAACAATTTGGAAGGGATGAGCCAATAGCTCAGTGGTGCCTCGTAACATGCAATTCACATAGGGCAATTTAACAAGTACAAATGGACAAGTAAGAAATTAACAATTTAGGAAAACGAAGTAACATGACAAGAAAAGGATACGGGGCGCTCAGGAGCCAAAGTCCTTGCGCTCGATCAGGTAATTTATAGTAGTTGACACTCCGTCAACTTTCACTACCTAATCTCTATGTAGACATTTTCCCTAATCTACACGTCTCCTAGCAACGACTTCCCCCTTATTTTTGGGCCCGACTCCAACACGAATATTGCAAGCACTTTTACCAAGACGGCAGAGAGGTACCTCCCACTCTAATAGAGCGTGGTACGTGCATCCGTTTGGTTTATTTAGTCGACGAGACCACGCTCCAATCGACATTGCAACACTTGTACTTGTGGTATTTCACGCAATCACATAGCATATAACATTGCATGATATCTCTAGCAAGTACTTTTAACAAGTAGTTCAACTAGCAATTAAACACGATTCATGCAAGAGACACTCACCTCAAGTGAAGTGTCTAGAATTCCAAACTTTGATCGAGATTGTGCTCTTCACCAACTCCTAAAATCATACAAATAATTCACATAAATTTCCACTTTTGAGTTGGCGAATTTAACTCGAGTCAACTAGCATTTAATTTCACTCAAAAATCCCAAACTAGTATTACTCGTTTTCTCAAAGTGAAATCCACAAATCGAGTGAAATTAAATTTTGAGGTTTCTTTAAAACCCAAAAACTTGCTAAATTCGTCAAATATTCCAACATCCAAGTTCTAGAATCATATAAGCCATTTATACACCAATTTGGTGTCACAAGTTGAGAAAAATCACATTTAAACCATTTAGAGGAATTTTCCCCTCAAATTTTTCCCAAACATATCTTGGGAAATTCCTTTAAGAGGCAATCATATAAACCAAGTAAAACTAGTTGTTAGAATTTCTATAAAATAGAAACTCTTTAAGTTTGCCAAATTCCACGACCAACTGAGTCCAATGATTTTCATGAAGGCAAAAACTTGAGTTTTTAGGAAAATTTCCAGATTTGACAAATTCCTCAAAATAGGGCATTTGATCTAATAAAATTCAAGGTTATCAACTCAAAGCGGACCTAGTAACAACGGTTAATGCTAGAAAACATTTTCGGGACAACTTTGGTCCACATTTACCCACAATGAAATCCAAACATCAAACCATTTCTAATTTTAAACAAAAATTCTGTTTTGGTATCTTCTTGAAGAATAAGATTTTGGTCCACTTTTTGGACGTAACCTCTACTAGATTTTTGTCCCAAATATGAGCTATACAAACCCCTTAATTAATACACAAATCATTTGAGCTCAAGTTATCGTGAAAACAGTTCCCAATTATCATTCAAAGCTGGAAAAATTTCAGGTGCATTCGGTAGCAAGTAGTCCATTTCCCCTTCAATCTATCCAAAATTTTTCAACTACCCAAAAGCTACATTTTCACCCAAACAATACTACCCATATAGGTTAACATGTATATAGCCCAAGTAGTTCAAAAATTTGTCAAAATTGACCCCCAAAATTCGACTAAAATCTGGAAAATTTCCAGAATTTTTTTGGACAGCATATACCTTCCTTTTCCTTCAATTCCTCAACATCATTTCAACTACGAAAGTGGTGCATTTTCCCTCAAATGACCATAGACATTCAGCTTAACATTTACACAATCCATGAAGCTCAATTTCTTGTCAAGAATCAGATCAAAAACTCGAACACAAACTGGGAAATTTGGACAGTTTGGTTCAACAGCAGAGTAGTTTTCGTATTTTGGTCACATCTCATTCAATTCAACTTAGATTTGAGCATGGTTGGTAGCGTTGGAAACTACACTCATAGGGATACAATTTTTCAGAAGAAATTGTTTTAAAATTCTACTCATAACTAGCTCGAAATCTGGCAACAAAACGCAGCTCATATCCTGGCTTCCAGTGAACCAGTGGAGCAGGACAGGTGACTTTAAAAGACTGCCACGGTTCACTCAGGTGGAACCAGGACGTGAATTTTACACCGTTGGAAAGCTGGAAGAGTCTAGTTTCTAATGGCACTAACGGCACTCAATTTCGATGTCGGAGGGCAGAGTTATGATCGAAACAAAATGGCTGCCTGAGCCATACGGGAAAAATTTCCAGATTTTGCTGGTTTTGGAATTCATCACCTTTGGTCAACCAAACCTCAATATCTTTCAATGAAACTTTACACACAACTCCAACAACACATAAACATCAAATACAAGCCATTAAAACCTCAGAATTTCGCATGAAAAAGGTCGGTCTTGGCAGGGGCAGAATCGGAACTTTTTGCTTCAAGAGCTCAATGAAGTTTCTAGCAATAATGCACCTTTAATCTACTTCCTTAAGCACTAATTCAACAATAAAACCATCATCAAACATCATCACAGCCATCAACTCAAAGTGGGAGTTCATAGAGCCCACATTTAACAATTTCCAACAATAATAAGCTACCCATAAGCATAATCAAGCTCTTAAGTGTGAGTTGTCCTTCATTGAACAAGAATTGAAGAGTGGATCATGGTTACCTTACTTGTGTGCTAAAAGGTCAGATTTTGGTGTCCCAAAAGCCCCAAGAAAATCCGTGGATGTGCAGCTCCTTCTTTGTCCAAGTGATTGTCCAAGTTGTCTTGAGCTTGTGTGGTGAATTTGGTGTGAATTGGAGCAAGAAAATGGTGGAGGAAAAATTGTGAAATTTGGAGTGTGAGAGAGAGTAGAGACCGGCGGTTATGGTGAGGGGAAAGGGAGGGAAAAATCTGAAATGGAAAGCTTCCTTGAGAAGCTTGAGTGTGGTACAACTTTTGTGCTCCCAAGTCAACCGTGAACAGTGTATCGCCTGAGGTTTGTTTTAACTGTGCACTAAACCTCTAATGCACATATATTCATGTAATTATCATTCACTCTTAATGACCTCAAAATAAGGTTCTAAAGTCCTTCAAATAAATCACGCGCGTAAAACGCGTATTTCCCACTTATGCGCGATAAGGTGAAATTTTTTTTGAGAAATTCTTATAACGATGGCATTTCTAACTAATACATTGATATTTAGGCATAAAAATACCTATTTTAAGACTAAGGTATAAATCTCCCATTATTCGGGCTCATGAACTCTCAAGTCAGTTACTATTCCTGAGCCTATGGGCACTATTCACACTTAACAACTTTCAAGACTTGAATTGCGAACTAATTGCCTTAAAATTACTCATGAGCTATAATGCTATAGAATTGGGTCCAATAGGGCTAGAAAATAATATTCGAAATAATTGAACAATTAACTAATTAAATAACCTCAGAATGGGAATTTAAAAGAAATAAATTGCGAGTCCTCACATTCCTCATCTAACATTTCTCCAACTTAATTATACCTTTTTATAGCCTCTACATATACTACATTTTGTGACAGCCCCACCTTCCCCTAAGGCGAACGAAAGGGGTTAGCGGACTGCCTGCCCAACTCTCGCCAGGACTAACGGTTCAGTTTACGTCGATCTATTACGTTCTGGAAATCAACATTTACAAGTCAAACGGCAAACCAAGATATTCGTCTAGTTCATACAGGTACCAAAAGTCATTTACAGACCAAACATTGGTGGAAACAAAACACTTAGGGTTTTTACCCTCAAGGAGCTATTCAAAAATACATGTACAAGAGCTCAACTTGTCATCCAACTATCACAATCTTTTCCAAAAGTTTCATTTTCCTGTAAGGAAAACAAATGACACGGAATGAGCTAAAGCCCAGTGAGCAACTATCACAATAGCAGTTAAGATCACCTAAGCATAACCATTCAATTCAAGCATGCAATTTCGAAGTAAAGCAAATCAGTGAAAGGATACGGTCGGCTCTCAAAAGCCCATTTCCACGCTTGCACTCTTGATCCAACCTCATTGACCCTCCGTCAATTTTAAAAGTACCAAACAACCGTAGACCTCGCTTAACTTCCATCCTTCCACCCATCATACCCCAACCGGGCCCGCACTCCATTCAGTCATTTTGGTAATACTCGAGTATACCGGAACCAAGAGTCTCATTACTACAAGGTTCCTCAGTACAGTCCCCGTGGCATGACAATTTTCACGACCAAGCTCTCGCCGGCTCGATCCAATTGACTACCAAACGGGGTTGAGCTCAGTAATACAGTAAGGCCGTTGGACATTCGTCCAAACGACACCAAAGCAGTTTCCATGAAATGGAATTCACCATCCAATATATCAAGTTCAGTAATGCAGTAGAACGGTAGCCAATCAGTGATACTATCAAAAGGGGTGAGGGCGGTCAAGTACACCCTCACCTTAATCAATTTCAATATCCAAGTAAGCCTTCAAGGCATCACATATACATTTAGCAAAGCCACATAGTAACAATTAAGTGAGTAGTATACTCACCAAGCAAGAAAATGATGTTTCATGCACTGCGGTCCAAAGTGTGTCGTGAACCACCGTTTCCTCCTAGAACACATAAATAAGTGCCATAAGACTCGTGAACGAGTCGCAAAACAACGCTAAATATAACCCCAATAGGGTTTCATATGCATAAATAAGCATCATTGGTATCCAGAAATTACAAAATAGCCTTAGCTTAAGCCTTGATAGGAAAACCGTGTTTGACCTTAAAATGCGGTAATGGCGTCAAATTCACTACGGTTATCGGATGGGGGTGTAAGACCCACCGTTTCGAAGTTAAGAAACAGGGCTACAACATTGTAGAAGGCCACTCAGTCCAAATCCTAGCACAACTAGGTCAAAAATGCAAAATACCAAATCCAGAACCGAAATTGCAGGTTCCCAAATCGCACTATGCTGTAATGAACACAACTCAGTCTATACAGGTCCAAATTCCGAAATTCCAAAGGTATATGTTAGCTAAGACATCCAGATACATTTCATCAGAAGACACCAACTTCAAAATCCAAACCAATTCCAGTCAAAACAAACGATTACAAGCGCAGTTTTCACATTCTGAGCAACCCTGGACAGCAACAGTAAAAATGACATAACTCACTCTACACAAATCCAAATGACCTGAAATTTTGTAGGCACTTCAAACTCATCAATACCTACAACTTTCATGTTTTGAGCAAAGTCCAATTCGGCCTTTAACCCTATGATCTAAAACCGGACAGAATTAGGGAATTATGAACCCTAACTTTCCATTTTTCCATCCAAATCCAAAATTGATTGCATTTATCAACAATTCACACCTACTAGAGTCATTTTAAACCATTACCATTCATCATACAAGGCCACAACATCCCATTCATATTAAACCAGAAAATTCATCATAAAATGGAAAACTTCACCAAAACTCTTCAAATCAAGAAATAAATCACATATTCCATCACTCAAGCTACTTCTAAGCATAACATAAACATCATTAGGTGTAGTAGAGTGTTCTAGCATCACTTACCAAGTAACAAGAGAGATAGGGATTGTAGACACCTTGGCTCTTCAAAACAACTTCACTAGACCACTCACTATCACTAAAAGGAAAGATTTTATGGAGTAAAATGGATGTAAGCTAATGTTTTTGGGTGATTTGCACCAAGTAGAAGCTTGAAAGTTGATGGAGTTCTCTTCCTTTTGGAGCTTGAGAGGGCCGGCTATGGTGAAGAAAGAATGAGGAAATTTTAATGAATTTTGAAGATATTTAACCTTTGGTCAAAAAAAGTCAAAAATGTGAATAGTAAACCATAAAGTCCAACCAACCACCAAGTGACACGTGGCACTCCATTAATGCATGTCAATCCTTTTCTTTTCCTCTCACATCAATCATATCACACACTCTACTTATCTCGTAACACCCGATAAAGTTTACACAGTATCCAAAACTTAACCTTATTGGCCGAATTTTTCCGAACTTTTCGCACTAGTGGGTCCCACGTCCAATATATATTCTTAATTTTCTAAAATTCTCCAATACTAGAAAAATCATCTAAAAACTATAATTACTCATAAAATCTACCAGAAAAATATTTCTAAGCCAGAAAATGCAAAAATTATGCAATTAAGGGGTAATAAACCCTAGGAAAAATATTAGGGTTTTTCGGGTTCTCACACATTTCAACTTAGGACTAATTCGCGCGTCGGTGCGCGAAAATTCAACTTAGGGCTTTGCCGAACGAGAACCGTCAATTAAATCTTAAAAACTCAAATAAATTGAAATGTAACATTTGAATGATTGAAAACAATATTATTTAAATATAAATACATATTATTGGATAATTTTAATATTTTCAAGAATATTTTGATTTAATTTTCCAAAGGATAATGAAATTTTTGAGGTCCTCACAATAGATACCGTGAACTAGCTCACCATGTAGACGAGGCTCTTGGATTTATGGCTACTGCTGGACTTGCAATTGACCATCCAATCATGACGACCACCGAGTTCTGGACATCGCATGAGTGCTTGCTCCTTCCATATGAACAGTCTGTTACCAGATTGGATTCCACATCTGGCTTGTATTACGATTGTTCAGCCCATTTCCTTTGGGTTGGTGAGTGAACCCGTCGGTTGGATGGTGCTCATGTTGAGTTCCTGAGAGGAGTTGCTAATCCATTTGGGATTAAGGTAAGTGACAAGATGGATCCAAATGAGCTAGTCAAGCCCATTGAGATTTTGAATCCTCAGAACAAGCCAGGATGGATCACCATCATCACCAGAATGGGGGCAGAGAACATGAGAGTAAAGCTTCCTTATTTGATCAGAGCTGTCTGAAGGGCAGGGCAAATTGTAACTTGGGTTAGTGATCCTATGCATGGAAACACCATCAAAGCTCCTTGTGGTCTAAAGACTCGGCCTTTTGATGCTATCAGGGCAGAAGTAAGAGCATTCTTTGATGTGCATGAGCAAGAAGGCAGCCACCCTGAAGGAGTCCATCTGGAGATAACTGGCCAAAATGTGACAGAATGCATTGGTGGATCGCGTACTATGACCCTTTGATGATCTAAGCTCGCGCTACCACACACACTGTGATCCTAGGCTTAATGCTCTCAATCACTTGAACTTGCATTTATCATCGCTGAGCGACTGAGAAAGAGGCGGCTTGGATCCCAAAAGTCAGTAGCATTTTAGGTATTCTAGAATGATTTTGAGGGTGTCAATTATGTTTGTACCATTCTGCAGCATATGTTTCTCTGTATCCATTTAATCAACATGTTTGTTTCTCTATTTATAAGTATACCATTTATTACTCTGTCAATATTGGTAGAAACTGATGGTTTGAGATTTTGATGAGACAACAAATAAAGCAAAAGCTTTTCTTCCCTAAATAAAAAAAAAAAGCTATTTGCAGCTAAATATTCTAACAAAACCACTCCATAATTGGCTCAAGGAATTAAGATTAGCATATTAAAGTGGGATTAAAAACATTTCCCACTGAATAGTTAGGCAAGAATCAACTATCGCTTTAGAGAGGAAACTTTCCTGGCCAAAAATGTTATGCTGGTACAGGGGATTGCAGATTTGTCAAAAAGCTCCTTGCCAATTCTATATTATTGGTGAGGGCACACTATTTTCCTCACAAAACACCTTGACTATTTGCAAGGAACCATTGGTTTTTGTGGGGAGTTTTTGATTTTAGTGGAGAGGAAAGTTTTTCTCGCCATAGCATTCCGGCAATTAGCAAGGAGGTCTGTCCTTGCCATTGATTTGTTCCATTAGTGAGAACCACAGCAGCATTCTCGCAAATAGCTTTTAGCGACGAGTATCTAGTGTCAAACTTGGCGAGGAAGCATTTTCCTCGCTAAAATTCATTGGCGAGGAAGTCAAAACTTTTGGCGAGAACTTTCGTTCCTTGCCAAATCCCTCTTTTGTTGTAGTGAAATGTTTCTAAGTTTGATATGTAAGCCAAAACAGGGCTTCGATTATTTATTTGGGGGAGGGGCGATGAGAATCACAAGATAAAATTTATATAGTTTTACTTCACAAAAAAGTGTTAACTTGTTATGGATAGGACTTTAATACCAAATTTCCTAGGCTTAATCATAGAACTGTGTATTATGTGTCGTCAAGCCCTCAAGAAACAAAGATTAATGCACGAGGACCACAGTCACAAGAGTGTCCTGTTCTTAAATGATACATGAAAATCATGGGAAATTATGTAAATCCATGATTAAATTATCTATGCCTGCATACTTGCAAAATATACTTTATAGAGAAACGGACAAGGTAAGAGATTGCAAAAGATAAACACGTAGCTCTTTTAGTTTAATTTATTGAAAGCTTGAGTGATAGTCCCATACAGAAAATTGTTGAGAGAGGGAGGAAGAAATATTTTGATGAAAGTCTCAAGATCGAAATTGATAAACTGGTCAAGAGAAGAATTTTAGAATTTCCCCAACTGTCAGATTTAGGGTTCAAATCCTGGACCTGGTAGCTGAAAGTGGAAAGGATGTGGGGAGAAGTGAGAGAATAAAAAAAAGTAATGGTTAAACTAATGGACAAGGAATTTGTTAGTGTGAAAAGCTACAATGAATATTAGTGCAATTTATTGGGGAGATAAGATACCTTTCAGTATTGTGTTCCTTGGGTTAGTAACCATCACTTTTATAATTTCCCGTCACTTTTACTATTTTAAAGAAAGTGAAGTTAATTTACATAACTTATACCATGAGGACAAGTCTAAGAATCAAAGGATCTTTCTTTTTTTTCTTCTGAGGGAAGAATCAAAAGACTAAAAAGGAATGCAGTCAAAACACCTCAGCAGCTGCTGGCATCATCAAGCGACGCTTTAAATATTGATCAATCACAAAGGAATGACCGTGAGTTCTGACAAATGCGAGGAAAGGGTGTTTGTGCTCAATTTACATCCGACAGACAATTAAGGTCAGAGACATCATCCAAAAACTCATTCCATGTTCTTTCCCATGATTAATGGAATATTTTGGAATATTAGAGGGATTGCAAAGGTTCCTAATCTAAGAAGATTGATTAATCTAGTACGGCTTCATCAAGTTCATTTTGTTGTGATATGTTAACCAAAAGTAGATGTGTCAAAAATTGAGTCCATTCGTCTTCGATTATCATTTGATTATGTCTTTGTTAGTTGCTCGAGTGATATTTGGGTTTTCTATAGTAGTCCTTTCGTTTGTTCCACTGTTGGTAGTTCAGACCAGCATATATCTCTACATGTTCAAAACCCGTTGCTTCCTAGTCCAATTACTATGTCTTTTGTTCATGCAAAGTGTTCGGTGGAGGAACGTCGAGAATTATGGTGTTCATTGTTAAATGATAAACCTACATTTCATCCTTGGTGTATTGGGGGGGACTTTAACGTCATTTTGGCACCTCACGAAAAACATGGAGGACGTCCATTTGCTATAGCGGAAGGCGCTGATTTCATGTCTTTCATGAAGGAGGCTGGGGTTTTTGATGTAGGGTTTTCAGGATCTAGTTTCACGTGGTCTAATAATCGGAGGAATAGAGCTCGGATTTCAAAAAGATTGGACAGATTTTTAGTCAATAGGGCTTGTCTGGATCTTTCTAACGCCATTTCTGTGCTCCATTTGACAAGACACCCTTCGGATCATGCTCCGTTGAAGATTTCATTTGCAACTAGGTTGGATAATAAGCCACGTCCTTTCCGTTTTTTGAATATTTGGACATCCAAACCTGAACTCTTAGAGGTGATTCGCCAAGCTTGGAATCAAAATATTGATGGATCTCCATTGCGAATCTTATGCTCTAAATTATTGACAACGAGAAGGGCTATTCAATCATAGAACAAGCAATACTTTGGTAACATCATGGACACTGTGCGTTTTGCGGAAATTGCGGTACAACGAGCAGAGGAGATGGTAGATCAAGATGACTCAGACGACTGCCAGATTGAGTTAAATAAGGCTCAAGCGGAGCTCCGTCATGCACTGTCAATTGAAGAGCAGTTTTGGAGACAAAAGACTAGAGTCAAATGGCTTAAAGAGGGAGATAGAAATTCAAGGTATTTTCATGCGGTGGTAAAGCAAAGACGTGTCCAAGGAATGATACATTGCATCAAAAATTCCAATGGAGTTTGGATGGACAAGGATGAGGACATAGCTAGTGAAGCAATATCATATTTTAAGGATCTTTTCACGGGCCCTTTGGATTCTTTTTCCGATATGTTGCACCTAATTCCGCGTATGATTTCTACAGAGGACAATGGAAAGCTGGAGTCACTGCCTACGATCGAGGAGGTATATCAAGTAGTAAAATCAATGGATGAGGAAAGTGCTGCTGGCCCGGATGGTTTCACAGGAAAATTTTTTATATTTGCGTGGGAAGTGATCAAACAAGATATTCATAATGCAATACTCAGTTTTTTCTGTGGGGCGGAGTTACCTCGGTTTATCACTTCTACCTCGATTGTACTAATTCCAAAGATGACAAATCCTCAGGAATTCCCTCATTTCAGACCAATCAGTCTATGTAACTTTTTCAATAAGTTGCTTTCCCGGATCTTGGCGGATAGATTGGCTGGTATATTGCCAAAAATAATTTCCCCCCAGCAAACAGGCTTTGTGAAGGGTCGTAATATAACGGAAAATTTTCTACTGGCTCAGGAGTTGGTTTCGGGTTTTGGAAAAAGGAATAGAGGTGGTAATGTGGCTTTGAAGCTAGATATGTCTAAGGCATATGACCGGGTCGCTTGGGGTCATATCATCAATGTCCTGAGAAGTTTTGGTTTGGGGAAATATTTATTGATATGGTATGGCGTTTGCTTTCTAATGTCTGGTTTTCAATTATTATTAATGGGTCTTCACATGGTTTCTTTAAGTTCTTGAGAGGGCTTCGTCAGGGTGACCTATTATTACCTGCACTATTCATTATTGGAGCTGAAGTATTGTCTAGAGGATTGAACAACCTTGCACTGCAATCAGGCTTTCTAGGCTTCAAACCCTATTATTACCCTTGTTAGTGATTTCATTCTTGTAGGTACATGTCCATGATGCATATGGTATCAAACAGGAGGAAGAAGAAGGAAGGAAGTTAATGGTTAGGAAATAATAGATAATCCTCAATATCAAACCTTACACCTCTTCTGTAGGCAAGTTTTTTTTTTTTTTTTTTAAACGTAAGTAGAAGGATTCGAATTCGAAACCTCTAACTTATACTCTCTTTCCCTGAACTATCCAACCCATCCCTTCCCCCCACCCTCCCTTTTGTAGGCAGGTTTAACTAACTTGACTCGAGGAATAATTAAGTCAATGGTAGAATGGAAATAACTTAAAAAGGCAATATTTTGCAGAACTCAAGTGTAGGCATGTCGTGGACTTGTTAACTTAAGGGTTAATTCCACTTTGTCTCCCCAAATTTTGGACGATTTTGCAGAACTCAAGTGTAGTCATGTCGTGGACTTATTAACTTAAGGGTTAATTCCACTTTGTCTTCCCAAACTTTGGACGATTATCCACTTCAATCCCTAAACTTCAAAATGGGACACTTAAGTCCCTGAAACTTATAAATTGGGACACTTAAGTCCTTAAACTTATAAAATGGGACACTTAAATCTCTAAACTTATAAAATAGGACACTTCGACCACCAACGGCATTCAAGATTCTATCAACAATTTTCCTTAATTGGGAGGTATTTATAAGTTTAGGGACTTAAGTGTCCCATTTTGAAATTTAGGGACTGAAATGGGTAATCGTCCAAAGTTTGGGGGGACAAAGTGAAATTAACCCTTAACTTAATACACGAGTTCATGATGGTTCATCCATATACTACACTGGAATCAACAATGCATTTTAGAATATTTGTCTAGTTAAAAAATAAAAACTCATACTACTTGTAAGAGTACCAAAGAATTATATAACCTTAGGATCCTTGTTCTTATCATTTTTCTTACTTTTATTGCATATTTGTAAAATAGATTTACTTACTTTAATTATAGTAGTCTAAATAATAAAGGAGTTTGAATCACATTCTAGTAATTGATAATCTTTACTATGGAATTGATATTCAGATATTTGTTATACTCGTGTACTACCTGTGTATTTGCAATAATAGAAGCTCTACAATGTATAATGTAAAACTTTACAATCATAGAGGGTTCTATATGAACCATTTCCAACACTCAAATCTATGTAAAACCACGCAAAATGTGTGGTGGCAAACGACTAGTAATTTAGAAAAAGAGAATCTGTATTCTACAACTTCAAAAGAAAAAAAATGCAGGATCCTTTTGTTGTCGGGAATTTATAATCTCCATTGACTTGACTTGTGGAAAACAATATAAAAGGACAGATGCCATGTAATAAAGATTACTGAAGGTTCCAAAAGATTGTGATGAAGGATTAAAGTGCTTTGCCTTAGATGCAGGGAAAAAAATTTTTAATATAGTATTCTATAAACTTTTCATTAAGAAAAATAAGTGTTGAAAAAAGTATAAATAGGATTGTTAATCCACTTGCTTCAAAAAAAAACACAGTGAACCTAACCTTTAATTGGGTTAAGTAGGCTTTCGGTCTAAATAATATACCTGAATTAAATGTGAATTGAACTTGAATTATGCTAGACTCAGGCCTCATTGGACCGATCTGATTCTATAGCGGCTTTCAGTGACCACTTGTATAATGCGATACCATAAAAATCTCTATTTGAACAATATATTTTTTAGATTCTGCCCATTTAGAAGACAAATCAACCATATTTTTATCTTAGAAACACACTAATAAAGGAACATACTTCAATTTTCTTAAAACCACCCTTAGAGAAACCAAGAAGGCAGGCCCAATTAAATTCTAAAATTATTGTTTAATCACCTTTTGGTCCAGAACACATGCTGGCAAAATTTGAGTGCCTGTTTGAGTTAAGTTTTTTTTTTTGGAGTGGTTTTAGAGAATTTATTGTAGACTAGTAATATTTCACGTATTTTACATATAATTGTATTATCCTAAAATATAATTTTTTTAAAGATATTATGAACAGCCATTATAGTTTAACAATAGTATCACATGGATATACTAAATTGTTTATTTTACATTCATTATGTAGTTCAGTAAATCATCTACTCATATACTATGCCAATATTCTTTTACTCTTCTAGATGTCTTTGAATTGTTAACTAGTTGGCTTTCGTTATTTTCTCTAAAGCAAATTAAGCAAAAGCAACAATAACTTTTTATCCTTGGATCACCATTTTTGTAGTATCCATGTTAATACTTCTGATGATCTTGGAATTGGAATTAGAATTGTGAATAATCAAGAATTTTTCATTAACAGATAAATTGGGAGTAAAACGCAAAGGGACAGTTTTAGATAAAAGTGCTTTATTATTTTAATTGTCTCCATAATTCAGATTTGGTGCTTCATTTTTTGTAATAATTAACAATATTGAATATTATTCGAGAAGAGAGTCCTTAAGGCATCACTAAAAACTAAGACTAGATTCTGCTAACACTCTAATCTAAAACTAATGACACATTGTGTGACAGCCCCACCTCCCCCTAAGGCGAACCCGAGAGTTCGGCGGACCGCCTGCCCAACTCTCGTCGGGACTCAGTCGTTCACTACAGTCCTCAAATAGATTACAAAAAAAACTCAAATATATATCAAATGTTCCAACATTTACATACCAAAAGCAAAACGGAAACTAATTCCCCAAGCGTGGAACTTACACGTACATCCCTTCAAGTCCGAACGTTCATACAAACCCTAATAAAAGCTATTACACAAGAGGCGATCCAAATTCAAACCATACAAGATATAAGCCATCCGTTCACATGAATAAGTACTACAATCCTTTCCTTTGCCTTGAGACCTGTGGAGGGGAAATAAAAATAGTTTTTGGGGGTGAGCTAAAAGCTCAGCGAGCAACCAGAAAATCAGTAATCAAATATCTTTCACAATAATGACTTTCGATGATGTCATGATTCCAAGATCAAATGTACGTAATTTGCTCTCGTGAGCCAGTGAAATCATTGCACTTAAACACCTAACGCTCAAAATGATCCAGTACAGTAACCAGGAATAGGGAGCCCCTTCTTGAGCTCCAGATAAACATGAACATAGACAAGTGGAGGAGACGTTGGTGTTCAGCACAAGACTCCCCAAGTACTCATTTCAAGCCAAAACATGTCATGAACTCACATGCAAGCACGCATGATATGCAAACGAGTAAATAATGCAAGAAACTTTCAAAAGTAACTTTGGGACAGTTTTAGGATTACTCACCTCCATGGCTCATGATCCATCATCCATCATATACAGCTCTGTAGATTGAACTCAAGCCTTACAACTCAAATCCAAAGCAACCAAGCACTCTCCAAGTTCGGACAGCATTTCCCCTTACTTTCTTTATGTTTTCAACCTACAAATATTCACTAAATTCATAACCATCAACCACCACTATACATATAGCTCGTAATCGTTAAACATATCCAATTAGGGTCATAATATCCTTCAATTAAAGCCATATAAACCAATCATAAGAAAATTCCCAAATGAAACCCTAGAAACCGGAAATTATACCATAAGCGAAAATTTTCCGCAAACAACCACAATTAACGTATAAAGGGTCCATTTTACACCATAACAATCCATCAATTCAAGACCAATTCATGCTTATCATATAAAATCGAAAAAATGCCCAATAAATCAGAAATTCACCATAACTTCCCTCAACCCATGAAATACTCCACAAAATAACAAACATGACCATCACAAACCATTAATTAACCCATACTAGAACAAAAGGAAACTTGTATATCCAACTTACCTCAAATTCAAGAAAGTTATCAACTTGGCACTCCCCTTCCAAAACCAATCCATCAAAAGCTTTAAACCACCATAGTGCACCCTTGTGTGAAATAGTTTGCAAAATCATCGGTTAAAACTCAAGATATTTGGCAAAAATTGAACTAGGAAAATTGAGAGTATTTCTCTCTATGAAGCTCGGATGAACCAGGGAAGAAATGAAGATATTTTGGCCAAAAAGTGAGATAAGAAGGAAAGAAACAGCCGGTCAAAGCCTCTGACCGGCTGTGACACGTCACAATCCGGCCGGAATCTGGCCGGATTCCCGGCCGGATTCTTGGCCGGATTCGAGGCAGTAGCTAAATCAATTTTTTTTCAAAACTGCAAGACAATCCGGCCAGAAGCTGGCCGGATTTCCGGCCGGATTTGGCCCCTTTCACATTTCCAAAATTTTTTCTTCTTTTCCAAGTTTAAAAGCTGCGCTCCTCCGCTCGTCCAACAAAAATATACGTAAAATGAAAACCCTTCTTTTCGGGACGTCACAATCTCCCCTCTTTAAAAGAATGTCGTCCTCGACATTCCATCCTGTACTAATCAAGTCAAAACATCCCTCAAGAGCCACTCGAGCATATCCAATCGAACACTAGGAGTTATTCTAATCCCACTTGTCGGATTTTCCCTTTCTATAAGAGATCACTTACATTTCAAATTAGACCCACAGTCCGGCATCCTAAACTTCAAGCCTAGGATACACTACAGGGATCGGAAGCCTAAACTCTGATACCACCTGTGACAGCCCCACCTTCCCCTAAAATCATGTTACCTTTTAAGCCCTAAAATCATGTTACCTTAAACCACAGGGTTGTTTAAGTCCTAGATCCTCATGTTACCTTTTCGTTCCCAAAAATCATGTTTTGCACCATTGCATTTGTAATTATTTGGCGAGGCATACGACTTGTAGTCGAGTCTCACATGTGCATTCTGTTTACTCGATTTTGGAAGTGGAACCTTCAATTGTTTTACTTTGGTTCTTTTAGGGTTTCTTGGCGATTAAAGCCAGTTTGAAGTGTAAACTTTTGAAGTATCCGTACTTGAACCGGTGAGTGTACCACTCCCCTTACTTGTTGTTTAACTCGATTTCTGTACATGCAATCTGTGATATGAACGTCTGAACTATCTGTTTATTTTGTTTGAGACGAGAGTGTACTTTATCACACTCGTTCTCTTGTCTGTTCATATGCCAATTTTGGTACAAATCTGAATCTGTTATCTGTTATCTGTATCTGTATATGTATCTGTTCGGACGTCGTTTGGAAGCTTGTATCCAACGACCTTTCTGTGATCTCTGAGCTCAAATCCTGTGGCCAGTTACTCAAGTCGGGCCGGCAAGGGCCTGGTCGATTAGATAACGAACCACGGTAGTCTGTTTTGGGATCTTTGGGTATTGAGACCCTTGATTCCGGTATACTCGAGTATTACCACTTTTGTTTCTGTTTGGATTTCGGGCCCGGTGGGGGTATGTGAGGTGGAAGGAATCGAAAAAAGTGGAGTCTACGGTATTGGTTACTCCTTTAGCGTTGACGGAGTGCCAACTATTATTTCGATCAAGTTTCGGTGAAGCAAATGGAAATTTGGCTCCTGAGAGCCACCCGTATCCTTTCTGTTTATGGTGTTTGTTCATTTCTTTATTTGATTCGCATATGTGATTAATTGAATATGAAGTTCCACGTTTCTTACTTGCTATTGTTTGGTGCCTCATTGAGCGTAAGCTCACCCCCTTCCCGTTATCTTTGTTTTCCTTACAGGGAATCACTTTTGGGGCTAAGGTGTTTTGAAGCACGAGTTGAGCTAGTTTTAATATATTTGTGTAAAGCTCCTCGATAGTTGGAAAACCCTAAATGTATTTTAACCAAACAATTTCCTTTCGAATTGTAAATTTGCAGCCATGTGTATCTAAAAGTGTTTAACTATGATCCAATTATCTTCTTTTGTTGTGCTTGTATGGGTTTCGGACAGTGAACGTTATATTCTCGAAGTTATTTTGAGCGATTGGTAGGGTTTACGCTCGTTTTGGATCCGTAGTCCTGGCGAGAGCCGGGCAGGCAGTCCGCCGAATCGTTTGGTTCGCCTTAGGGGAAGGTGGGGCTGTCACACATTGGGTATCAAAATATCCATCATTTGAGTTGAATTTTTCAATGTTTTGTCATTTTTTGTCTTTCTTTGTGTCATTTAATGTAGCGTATTTTGGGCATCACTGAAACTGAAGCTAATTATTCTAACACTTCAATCTAACTAAGATGGCTGGTACTATTGATATCAAAGTATCTATATTTACATCTATATTTATGTTGTTATATTTTTGTTTGATTTGGTTGATCTTAATGTTCTCTTTGATGTTGTTTGAATTGAATTTTGCAATTTTTTTGGGTAACATTTATCATTCTTTATGTCATATCATGATTTTTTTCATTTAGTTTTGGTTTTTTTTTGTGTTTCTTTTTTTCTTTTGTTTACTATTAATATTGACTTGTAAATGAAGCATAGTGCTATTTTAGTTATAATACTGTCTTTTAAAATGACCGTTCGATTTTAATACACTATTGCTCAAAGGGATGTTTCATTTTTGTAACTGTATTCATGAACCATATTAATTGATATTTATTATTATTGAAATGTAGTAAAATGTTTCTAATTATTGGAGAAAATGGCAATTTTGATGTCATAAAACCTAGAACCAAAATTTTTGCTTATACTTTCATACTAAAATCAAATTATGACATTTGTGTGTGACCTGCAAAATGCTTCCCCTTCGTTTGAATTGGATGGATATAACCATTATAATTCATCTATTTCCTTTCTTAACTCATTTTGTGTTTACAAGTTTAATGAGATTTTTCTTTATAAATTAAAATGGTACGATGTAATTTAGTGAATTTAAGTATCAATTAATGTTTTGTCTTGTCATCTTGTCATCAACCAATATTTTCTAGAATGAACTTCAATCATCATAAATTATAGTAAAAGCAAAATATAAAACATTAATAATCAATTAATAAGGGCATAATGGGGATAACAAAAATTAAGACCATAAAAATGCATAGTTCAACTATACCAAAACTCATGGTAACTTATATAATAGTAATGATAATGATGTAGCGCCCCCACTTCTCCCTAAGGCGAACCAAAGGGTATCCGCGGGACGCCTGCCCAACTCTCGCCAGGACTCACTACAATCCATCATTCAAAAGCTCGAAATACTTTAAGTAACCTCAATACATAATTAAAGTACTTCAAATATCTCACACTTACAATTATGCAGCTTTCAAGCTTAAATACAACCCAACGGAAAAGGGTACAATAGCCATCCGTTGTTATATAACTTAGAGTTTCCAAAAGAAAATAATCTAGTACTACTCACGAGCACCCTTGGTCTCGAACCCTGTAAAAGAAAACCACAACGTGGGATGAGCTACACAGCCCAGTGAGGTTCCAAGACACTCTAATAGTTCAAATAAATCAAGTAAGTTGGGCATATCATATGCATGGTTCAAGGTTGCACAATGGCATGTTATCATGAGGTGATAACCATTGTACGAGTAATTTGAGACATTTATCATGCTATGAGACATTTATCATGAGACAGGTATCATGGTATGAGTACATTGATCAGGTAACAGGTATGGAGGATATCACAGGCATTGCTCAGGATTTCATGTTGGCATTTTAGCATGAAACAATTATCATGATATAAGGTAAACATATACAGTAGGATACGGTGTTCCAGTGGAACTCTGTCGGTCATCTGCACCTTATGACTTCCGGATCCCCACGGTACGGTCTGGCCATCGCCTTATCCCTCCAGTGGTAATACTCGAGTATACCGAACGGTGGCCCAGGGTTCCAACCTACCCGACCGAGCCCAGTCCTGGCTCGAGTAGGTCAGTAACCAAGGGCAGGGCCCAAGTTCAGCTTAGAGCTTACAACATGCACAGGTAACCAAGTAATTCGACAAAAGGTAAAATTAATCATTTGAGTAGGTCGAGTGAGGTAAAGTACACACTCGCCTAATAATGATGGACAGCTTCATATAACATGTGATTCATGATAATCAAGTAATCAAGTAGATACTTAGCACGTAAGCACGTAAGCAATACAAGTTGATTTCATGGGAACATGTAATTCACGGATATCGAATAGTCATGTAGATTGGAAATCATGTGAGCAAATAGTCAAGTAATCAGGTAGTCATGTGGTTGGTAAACGGTTCACGGTTAACGGTTGACGGTTAACGGTTAACGGTTAAGCAGTGACGTTCAATTGACAGGCATTTGTCATATGAATAGGCCATCATTGGCCGTTATCCCATTTTTACCATGTGAGAGTCGAGGAGATTCACTCCAACGACGTATGCAACCTTAGCATACCAAGTCATGTTATTCGAGCATTTCCAAGCATGAGTATGGTAAATACTTAACACATAGCACTTAACACTTAATAATCATGAAATAAGCGTGTCCTAGACTTATTCAATTACGTATTCCTATATGGAACACTCACCTAGTCAAAACAAGCGAGTAGTTTTCAAACAAACGTTTAGGTGTCCGCTCCGAGTTCCTCTTGGAGATTCCCTCGAGTGCCTGAGTAAACAATAATCAAGTACGACTCAATATCACTACGAATCTCTAATTATCGAGGAAGATTGTACGCTACTGCAATCTAAGAAAATCTTATGAAAATGAACCTCAATTACTCGTAAATCGAGGTTCAAGAGTAAAGTTTTAAAGTCTAAAGAGAGAGACTAACATTTTCCATGAAATCGAGTTCAAAATGTTCAATCGGTATCGAGAAAAGAAGGCAAGTTTCCAAAATCTCATTTTCTAAGAAATTGACAAATTTCAGCTTTGGGTGTCAATTTAGAAAAATTGTATCTTGCACTATGTAGGTCCAAAATTGGAAAGCTTGATACCGTTGGAAACTTATTCAAAAGCACTAAAAGTTCCTAGAAGATACTTTTCCATGATTCCAAACGGAAGGTATTCAAAAATTGACTCAAGTTTGCTGCTTTGGACCATTAAGACAGTTTCGGGGTTGATTTTTGACCAACTTTGAAAATCCGGCAAAATTCACACAATACGAACTAGCCTCCGAAATTTAGAACTCAATTAGAGCTACAATCAAAGTTTAAAACGAAACAAATGGAACAAGAATCGAAGTTTTGAACGCCCAGATATAGTAGCTCAAAGTTGGTAACTTGCATTACCAAGACAAATTTAAGTTGGTTTTTGGCTAACTTTGGAAATTCGGAAAAATTCATTTGTTTTGAACTAACCATTGAAATTTGGAAATAAATTAGTGTTGAAATCCAAGAATATAACAAAACAAGCGGAATGAGAAACGGAGTTTCGAGCACCAAGATATGATAATTCAAAGTTAGTGAAAATGTGAAACTGTTACGTAAATTCCAGGTTTAATTCACAACTTTGGGACTTTGATTGAACATCAAAATGGACTTGGAATGGCACCAAATTTGGCATTATTATCCTACCATATTAGGGCTATTTCTCTACCAAATTTCGTAGGAAAATTCATTCGTAAAGTTGGTTAACGAAATCACTAAAGTCCCAAGAAGTTCCTCGGCAAATCTGCCTTGGACTTCCGTTTTTCCATTTTCAAAACGTTTGGCCAATAAAACACCTCAAACACGGTTCATTTCAGTAGATAATGTCTAAGGTACATTTGATAGGTGATTTATACCAAGAAGCTTCAGAAAACCAAGTCCCAAATCATTGTTAGTTACAAATCTGTCCAAGTGGAAAATTCTATCACTGTAGCAGTTTCAAACATTGGCCACAACTCAATCAATTCAACTTGGAATTGAGCGTGGTTGATGGCGTTGGAAATCTCTCTCATAAAGCTGAATTTTCTCAGAAGAAACCATTTTCAAATTCTATCCAAAAACAGCTCGTTTTTGAGCATCAAGAAGCAATTTCTGTCCTGTCTCCTGGAGAGCAACGAAACAGGGCAGTGATTTTCAAACGAATGGTGTGGCTCACTCAAGTGGAAACAGAACGTGAATTTGGTACCAATGGAAAGCTGGGAATGTCTAGTTTCCAGTGCCGCAAACCGCACTTAATTTTGACATCGGAGGAAAGAGTTATGGCCGATACAAAATGACTGCCTGGGCAATACGGGATTCATTTTCCAGTTTTGCTAACTTTGGAAATCAACTCATTTGACCAACCAAATCACGTTATTTTTCAATGAAATTTTGTACACACTCACAATAACATGTAAACAATATAATCAAGTCATTAGAACCTCAAAATTGTGCACAAAATGGTCGGACAAAGCAGGGGCAAAATCAGAAACTTTTGCTTCTTGCACCCAATGAAGTTTCTATCAATTACACACCATTAATCCATCATTTTAACCACTAAACCAACAATATATCCACCATCAATCATCAAATCAGCAACAACCCAAGAGTGGGAGTTCATAGAGCCCACTTTCACATTTTATACCATAAACAAGACTACCCACATGATTATATAACCTTATATGTGCAATATATCTTACAAAAACTAAGATCTATGGGTTGGATGATTTGCTACCTTCTTGGATGACTAGATCCGAAATTTTGGTCACTCTTTGCTCCAGAAAACCGTGACTTTTCAGCTCCCTTTTGCAGCTCAAAATACTCCTCAAGTGTTATACTAAGTGTGGGTGAAATTTGAAGTGAATTAGAGAAGATTTGGTGAAGATTTGATGGAGGAATTTGAAGAACTCTTGAGCTGTTTTTCTTGCTTGTTGTTCGGCCAGATGAGGGAGCAAGAGAGAGAGTATGATCAGATTTCTAAGCTTCCAAGAGAAGACACTAACTTGTGCCCTCAAATCACCCATTAGTCAACTCACATTAGGGTGCGTTTGGCGCGATTAGGGCTCGATTTCTCGCGCGTTTGGTTCACTAGTGCACTAAACCTCTAATGCACTTATTTTCATATAAATATTATTCACTCTCAATCGTCCCAAAATAAGGGTCTGAAGTTCCTAAATTAAATCGCGCGTGTAAAAACGCGCACTTCCAATTTATGCGCGATAAGACGAAATTTCTGAAAAATTCTTATAACGATAGTACTAATAACTATCACTTGAGTATTTAAACATTAAAATACCTAATTTAGATCCATTGTACATGTCTCCAATATTCCAATCTTATTGTACTCTCAATCGGTCAAGATTTCCAAAGACGTATTCACTATTTTCACTAAACGAGCTTACGAAAATTAATTTTTGAAACAAGTCATTTTAAAAATATAATGAAACTATATTTCCATGTAATTAGGTCTCAAGAGCTTAGAAAATAATATTCGGAGTAAAAGGCCAAATAAATAATTAAATAAGCTAGAAATAGGAGATTAAATAAGTAAATTTTTGCGAGTCCTCACAACCTCCCTCCTTAAAAGAATTTCGTCCTCGAAATTCATACCTTCTGTAATCTCAGACAACTCTGAACCGTGTGGTGTGTTCATGTCATGCGTTCTTTCAGATACCACTGGTCGGTTTCTCCTTCCATTGACTTGTCGAGAGACAGTTCCATTTCCTTGTTGAGCAGTAGTTTCTCGTGGATACCTCTTTGGACAGTCATGAACTTTATGGTTGGTACTTCCACACCCCATACACTTTTGCCCCTTTAGCCAACAGTTTTCTTCAATATGATTCGTCCTTCCACAATATCCACAGGTTGGACGAGACACTGTGACCTGACTTGCTTGTGAGGTCCTCTTTGACTGCATTTATCCTACTGGAGCTCTTCGGGACGTAGTCCCTTTTGGTTCCTTTATCATGAGTGGTGCAGGAAGTGATAATCCTACTCCATCCACTCCTTTTCTAACTTTGGGTGGTGGTCCATTTCCTCCTAGTGTACTATCAGATGCATCTCTTTTCCTTGCTTGAAAAGCTCTCAGTTGAGATTTTGTGCTTTCTACCCTTTGCGCTTTTTCGAGAGCGTCACTAAATGTTTCAACCTGTGCTGCGGCAAGGGCATCTTGGATCTCAAAATTTAATCCTTGGATGAACCGTCTTATTCTCTTCCGTTCAGTAGCCACCAATTCTGGGGCATATGTAGATAACTTCGTAAAGCGTGTTTCATACTCAGCTACGCTCAAAGTTCCTTGACGAAACTTTATAAAATCATCCTCTCTCTTTTCTTGGACAAGTGGAGGAAGAAATTTCTCATTAAATTCACGCACAAAGTTTGTCCAAGTCCTTAAGGTTTGATCCCTTTCCCACTTGTTTCTTATAACATTCCACCATGCTCGGGCTGCTCCTTCAAGTTGAAATATAGCAAAGGTGACTTGTCTCTCCTCGGTGTAATCCAAGGCATCGAATATATTTCTTATATTTTCTAACCAATTCTCAGCCACCTCTGGATCAGGTCCTCCAGCAAACTTAGGCGGGGAAAATTTCTGAAACCGCTCTAAAGCTCGATCCTCCCCTATCTCTTGGTTTCCACGTTGGTTTTCTTGTCCAACACCTTGACCTTGTTGAGCTACTAAGAGTTCTAGGATATCCGTCATGCGAGTTAAAACTTGTCCCATTTGATCATTTCCTCTCCCAGCACTTAGCTCAACGTTTTGATCAATATCGGACCCATTAGCTACTCTTTCATTTCGGGGTTGTCTAGGTTGACGTCCCTTTCATTGTCCTCTAGTTTCCATGTTCACAGCTAGTCTATACGCACATGCATAAACCTCACACTTAACTAAAATTGAACTGTACTCATATACCAGTAGCAACATTTAAGAGGATGAAGATACTTTCACAAATAACATTATCACTATGCAAGTAAACACAAACTAGAGTTCATTAAATCATAACACAAATTATGGCAAAGTAAAGTTCATGCCAAGTCAAAGTCAATAACAAAAATAAACAAGTGATTATCACAAGTACATTCATCTCCAAGGCGCAAACTCTTAAATTCTACTCCCATCGTCTCACTATAAAAGATCACAAGTAGAGATTCACTAGATTAATTGGAACTAGACGATTCTCGTTCCCTAACATGCTCGATTTCAATCCCAACACAAGGATCTTTTGGGTTGCGATCTTTTCCATCTTCCACTTTTAATCATTATGCCACCCAACCAAACAATTAGTGGTTTCCTGTAATCATTCTCATTAAATATCAATTCATTCCTATTCCCCATAAATGGAGATGTAAGGCCCTTAGGGTTGCTTTCCACCCTCAAGTATTCAGGTACAAGAATCCGAAATAAGGTAATTCACAACTCGAGCCGGCCGGTCCCAAGAGTAAATCACCACATACGAGATTCCTACCCAACATACATATCAAATTCCCTCCAATTATCAAGATAAAGGTTTTACAACCTACAATATTCATGATTCACAACTTACATTTCTAGAATGACACTTAAGTCTTTACTCAATCACATGGTAAGGACCATAACACCACTTGGCCCTATCTTACTCATCTGTAGAGACCACGTGAAGTGGTTCTAAATTTCTTACAAGCAATCATTTAACTTTCAGAACAATCCCACAGTCCGGCATTCTAAACATTTAAGCCTAAGATACACTACAAAGATCTGAAACCTAAGCTATGATACCAACTGTAGCGCCCCCACTTCTCCCTAAGGCGAACCAAAGGGTATCCGCGGGACGCCTGCCCAACTCTCGCCAGGACTCACTACAATCCATCATTCAAAAGCTCGAAATACTTTAAGTAACCTCAATACATAATTAAAGTACTTCAAATATCTCACACTTACAATTATGCAGCTTTCAAGCTTAAATACAACCCAACGGAAAAGGGTACAATAGCCATCCGTTGTTATATAACTTAGAGTTTCCAAAAGAAAATAATCTAGTACTACTCACGAGCACCCTTGGTCTCGAACCCTGTAAAAGAAAACCACAACGTGGGATGAGCTACACAGCCCAGTGAGGTTCCAAGACACTCTAATAGTTCAAATAAATCAAGTAAGTTGGGCATATCATATGCATGGTTCAAGGTTGCACAATGGCATGTTATCATGAGGTGATAACCATTGTACGAGTAATTTGAGACATTTATCATGCTATGAGACATTTATCATGAGACAGGTATCATGGTATGAGTACATTGATCAGGTAACAGGTATGGAGGATATCACAGGCATTGCTCAGGATTTCATGTTGGCATTTTAGCATGAAACAATTATCATGATATAAGGTAAACATATACAGTAGGATACGGTGTTCCAGTGGAACTCTGTCGGTCATCTGCACCTTATGACTTCCGGATCCCCACGGTACGGTCTGGCCATCGCCTTATCCCTCCAGTGGTAATACTCGAGTATACCGAACGGTGGCCCAGGGTTCCAACCTACCCGACCGAGCCCAGTCCTGGCTCGAGTAGGTCAGTAACCAAGGGCAGGGCCCAAGTTCAGCTTAGAGCTTACAACATGCACAGGTAACCAAGTAATTCGACAAAAGGTAAAATTAATCATTTGAGTAGGTCGAGTGAGGTAAAGTACACACTCGCCTAATAATGATGGACAGCTTCATATAACATGTGATTCATGATAATCAAGTAATCAAGTAGATACTTAGCACGTAAGCACGTAAGCAATACAAGTTGATTTCATGGGAGCATGTAATTCACGGATATCGAATAGTCATGTAGATTGGAAATCATGTGAGCAAATAGTCAAGTAATCAGGTAGTCATGTGGTTGGTAAACGGTTCACGGTTAACGGTTGACGGTTAACGGTTAACGGTTAAGCAGTGACGTTCAATTGACAGGCATTTGTCATATGAATAGGCCATCATTGGCCGTTATCCCATTTTTACTATGTGAGAGTCGAGGAGATTCACTCCAACGACGTATGCAACCTTAGCATACCAAGTCATGTTATTCGAGCATTTCCAAGCATGAGTATGGTAAATACTTAACACATAGCACTTAACACTTAATAATCATGAAATAAGCGTGTCCTAGACTTATTCAATTACGTATTCCTATATGGAACACTCACCTAGTCAAAACAAGCGAGTAGTTTTCAAACAAACGTTTAGGTGTCCGCTCCGAGTTCCTCTTGGAGATTCCCTCGAGTGCCTGAGTAAACAATAATCAAGTACGACTCAATATCACTACGAATCTCTAATTATCGAGGAAGATTGTACGCTACTGCAATCTAAGAAAATCTTATGAAAATGAACCTCAATTACTCGTAAATCGAGGTTCAAGAGTAAAGTTTTAAAGTCTAAAGAGAGAGACTAACATTTTCCATGAAATCGAGTTCAAAATGTTCAATCGGTATCGAGAAAAGAAGGCAAGTTTCCAAAATCTCATTTTCTAAGAAATTGACAAATTTCAGCTTTGGGTGTCAATTTAGAAAAATTGTATCTTGCACTATGTAGGTCCAAAATTGGAAAGCTTGATACCGTTGGAAACTTCTTCAAAAGCACTAAAAGTTCCTAGAAGATACTTTTCCATGATTCCAAACGGAAGGTATTCAAAAATTGACTCAAGGTTGCTGCTTTGGACCATTAAGACAGTTTCGGGGTTGGTTTTTGACCAACTTTGAAAATCCGGCAAAATTCACACAATACGAACTAGCCTCCGAAATTTAGAACTCAATTAGAGCTACAATCAAAGTTTAAAACGAATCAAATGGAACAAGAATCGAAGTTTTGAGCGCCAAGATATAGTAGCTCAAAGTTGGTAACTTGCATTACCAAGACAAATTTAAGTTGGTTTTTGGCCAACTTTGGAAATTCGGTAAAATTCATTTGTTTTGAACTAACCTTTGAAATTTGGAAATCAATTAGTATTGCAATCCAAGAATATAACAAAACAAGCGGAATGAGAAACGGAGTTTCGAGCACCAAGATATGATAATTCAAAGTTAGTGAAAATGTGAAACTGTTACGTAAATTCCAGGTTTAATTCACAATTTTGGGACTTTGATTGAACATCAAAATGGACTTGGAATGACACCAAATTTGGCAGTATTATCCTACCATATAAGGGCTATTTCTCTACCAAATTTCGTAGGAAAATTCATTCGTAAAGTTGGTTAACGAAATCACTAAAGTCCCAAGAAGTTCCTCGGCAAATCTGCCTTGGACTTCCGTTTTTCCATTTTCAAAACGTTTGGCCAATAAAACACCTCAAACACGGTTCATTTCAGTAGATAATGTCTAAGGTACATTTGATAGGTGATTTATACCAAGAAACTTCAGAAAACCAAGTCCCAAATCATTGTTAGTTACAAATCTGTCCAAGTGGAAAATTCTATCACTGTAGCAGTTTCAAACATTGGCCACAACTCACTCAATTCAACTTGGAATTGAGCGTGGTTGATGGCGTTGGAAAGCTCTCTCATAAAGCTGAATTTTCTCAGAAGAAACCATTTTCAAATTCTATCCACAAACAGCTCGTTTTTGAGCATCAAGAAGCAATTTCTGTCCTGTCTCCTGGAGAGCAACGAAACAGGGCAGTGATTTTCAAACGAATGGTGTGGCTCACTCAAGTGGAACCAGAACGTGAATTTGGTACCAATGGAAAGCTGGGAATGTCTAGTTTCCAGTGCCACAAACGGCACTTACTTTTGACATCGGAGGAAAGAGTTATGGCCGATACAAAATGACTGCCTGGGCAATACGGGATTCATTTTCCAGTTTTGCTAACTTTGGAAATCAACTCATTTGACCAACCAAATCATGTTATTTTTCAATGAAATTTTGTACACACTCACAATAACATGTAAAAAACATAATCAAGTCATTAGAACCTCAAAATTGTGCACAAAATGGTCGGACAAAGCAGGGGCAAAATCAGAAACTTTTGCTTCTTGCACCCAATGAAGTTTCTATCAATTACACACCATTAATCCATCATTTTAACCACTAAACCAACAATATATCCACCATCAATCATCAAATCAGCAACAACCCAAGAGTGGGAGTTCATAGAGCCCACTTTCACATTTTATACCATAAACAAGACTACCCACATGATTATATAACCTTATATGTGCAATATATCTTACAAAAACTAAGATCTATGGGTTGGATGATTTGCTACCTTCTTGGATGACTAGATCCGAAATTTTGGTCACTCTTTGCTCCAGAAAACCGTGACTTTTCAGCTCCCTTTTGCAGCTCAAAATACTCCTCAAGTGTTATACTAAGTGTGGGTGAAATTTGAAGTGAATTAGAGAAGATTTGGTGAAGATTTGATGGAGGAATTTGAAGAACTCTTGAGCTGTTTTTCTTGCTTGTTGTTCGGCCAGATGAGGGAGCAAGAGAGAGAGTATGATCAGATTTCTAAGCTTCCAAGAGAAGACACTAACTTGTGCCCTCAAATCACCCATTAGTCAACTCACATTAGGGTGCGTTTGGCGCGATTAGGGCTCGATTTCTCGCGCGTTTGGTTCACTAGTGCACTAAACCTCTAATGCACTTATTTTCATATAAATATTATTCACTCTCAATCGTCCCAAAATAAGGGTCTGAAGTTCCTAAATTAAATCGCGCGTGTAAAAACGCGCACTTCCAATTTATGCGCGATAAGACGAAATTTCTGAAAAATTCTTATAACGATAGTACTAATAACTATCACTTGAGTATTTAAACATTAAAATACCTAATTTAGATCCATTGTACATGTCTCCAATATTCCAATCTTATTGTACTCTCAATCGGTCAAGATTTCCAAAGACGTATTCACTATTTTCACTAAACGAGCTTACGAAAATTAATTTTTGAAACAAGTCATTTTAAAAATATAATGAAACTATATTTCCATGTAATTAGGTCTCAAGAGCTTAGAAAATAATATTCGGAGTAAAAGGCCAAATAAATAATTAAATAAGCTAGAAATAGGAGATTAAATAAGTAAATTTTTGCGAGTCCTCACAAATGATAGTAATAATGATAATGATAATGAAAATGATGTGTTTTTAAAAAGTTTTTAGATGTAAGGCTCTAAGGTGTTTTTAGAGTTTTTGAGATATTTTGAAATACCTTTCTTTCCCTCCTACGCCTTGGGATTTGCCGTCCCTTCTCCACTCTCGTATCCTTCCCCTATCTCACCCATGACCATGAGGTCCTCTCCCTATTCACTCCTTTTTTTCCCTCCATTGACAAGATTTTTATTTCGCACCAAAGTTTAAAAACCTAAACAACCCATTTTCTTCAAGTATACAGATTGTTTATCGAATATAAGAGATATTAGGTGTTAATCCCACAGGAAAGATTATCAACTATTGGTGATTTTTGAACTCTTCTATTATTTAGACTACTACAAATAAAGCAAGTAAATTTAGACTATGAATTATAAAGAATTGGTAAAAACAATAACAAAGAGATTCTTAGAGTTATGGATTTACTAACTACTCTTGTAAGTGAAATTACTAGTTAAATGAATTCATTTACTTTGGTTAGTTATGGCATAATTTTCAAATGTATGTGATATACGCTTTCGCGAATATACCAACCATATCTATAATTACTCCATATCTACTAACGTGATATGAAACTAGTTATGGATTCATTAAATTCTATGAAATGGAATAAGCTACCAAAGCCACAAAAGTGTAACCCTATATTAGTGAATTAACTTCCTAGATTTAATACTTTCATGAACTAGTATTAAATCATAATGGTTATTGATGAAACAACACTTTTAGATAGTCACAACTAATGGTTAATTAATCATGATTGAAATAACAAAAGTGCTAAATAACTTGCTCAAGAAATAAACTCAAATAACCATGAAAAACTCACTTAACAATCATAGAAGTTCATCCATCCCCTAGGTATAAAAACTAGCAAGACATAAATATAACACAAACAAGAACCAACTTTATATATTCACTAAACATGAAAATCAATACAAGAAACAAAGTGATAGAAGAAATGTCACCCATGTCTCTTGAGTTCCAAACTCTCCATTTTCACCCTCAACTTCATCTATGTCTAGCTATATACAAGGATTGAATAAAACTAATTATACTAAACTATACTACAGTAATGAACTAGAAAGTTCTAGTGAAAGACTACATTTGGTGTATTTTCTCTAGGCTCCAAAGTTACAAAAAAAAATGTTCACAAGAGACCCTATTTATAGAAGATTTTGCTCCTAACAATCATGTTTCAAGTTTTATAAATTGTGCCTTGAGATTTCCAAATATTTGATTCTCCAAGTCTCCAAGATGCTTCTTGCACTTTCCAGCCAAAATCCATTCAGAAAATTGGTCTAAAAAATAGTAGGAAAGAACTACAAGTTGAAATTCAACTATTTCCAGCTATAAAGTAGCCGAAATATGAATATGTGGGTCAAAACGCAGGTGAAGGGTCGCATTTTTTAAGATTTTGGAAATTGCTCTATTTTTATTCTAAATTGAACTACAAATTTCTTGATGATGGAAGTTGAACTAACTTTTGCACAAAACATAAAAGTTGTATGTAATTGAGTTAGTTTCCAATGCATCAAGAATTATCTCAATTGGAACTCTATGGATTGAGAAATGACTAAAATACCCTCGATTGATTAGAACTTTGTTTCAATCTTCAGCAGCAAAAATTCATGACTGTGTTTCAATTTTTTAACCATGAAAATGTATGAACTGAATTTTGACATCTTCATAAGAAATGTATCCCTATGTTTTAGTTTTAAAATGGTTTAAGAATCATCTTAATCCAATGCTTGTAGCTCACTATATAGCTAAATATCAAAAGGTATTAGAGCTGCAATCTTTTCTTCTTTTCCAGTGGATTACATTTCACATTTTTATCATTTTACACTTCATGTTCACTTTAAATCATCAAGAATTGTCCAAGTATCTCACTTCACTTTCCATGATGATTGAATTATAAAAAGCTATAAAAACATGAAGTTTTCACCACTTAGCTTCATAGAAATGTAATTTTTCACATTTAAACCACAAAATGCAAATTTCACTAAAAATTTAGTTATTTAGCTATCAAAATGATTAAAGCACACTAAAAATCAAGTAATAAAATACACTTAAAACATACGAGATCAACATTCATCACCTATAAGCCCTTCCTTTTCCATTGCTAAACCCTTATCCCCTTTCTCTTATTGTCAAACTCCCTTTCACTCTCTTACAGAAGTGAGGGTTGACGGGGCAAAGAAAGGTGGATGGATAGGAGAAGTTGCAGGGGAGGTGGGGATAGTTGATGGATGGTAGGGCTATTGGCCCAATAGCGGTTCCTACCAAGAAAGGAATATAATAGGGGAAGGAGAAGAAGCGATGATGATGAGATATGTGTGTTTGTATGTGTTTTGCTCTTTTTTGCTTTATTTTTTAGTTATTTTTTTGGGCATTTTTAGACATTTTTGAGGTTTTTTTTGTGATATTGTAAGAGGTGTTATTGTAGTTGTGTATTTTAGGTTCATGTTTTTTGACAAGTACAGCTATCCAACCAGATGCTGAGGTTCAAAACTATAAGGGGTTAAATGTTAAATTGCCTAACCTACAAGAGTTAAATTGGCACTATTTTTGTTTATATATTTGTTTTGTCACTTTTGTCTAATTAATGCCTTGAAAGTGAATCATTGATGAACAGTTTGTTGTTCAAAGGTTAGAATCTAATTGGTTCCATAACTCAAAGAAATTTAATTTGAGAAAAATATATTATAAGTAAAATGTAATTTGGACAATAGCTATTTGTTATTTTTGATCGTGAGCTTTGGATGTTATGACTCACAAATGACAAAATATAAGTGTACTTTGGGTTAAAAAGGATGTTCAAATTGCTTTTTTTTTTTTGAAAATTTTAAGAAAAATGTACTATAACGATTTGACATATATGAGAATAAAAAGTGATTAAGAAATTTGTTCACAAAAAACGGAAATTTTTTTTTTGAAAAACTACAATCCAAATAGGTAATAATTGGTATCTCTAAGAAAAAAAAATAGTATTTGGTAATTTAATTTGTTTGGAAAAAATATGTGAATAAAATTGAAGAAATTTTATTTTGGACAAACCTCCAATGGGTCCCCCCTCCTCTTTGTATTGTAGGCCACTTAATTAAATCTAGTTGTGAAAAGTTCAAATTTTCCGGCCTATGAAATGTGCAAGTTAAAAAAAATGAAATATCATCCCAAAAGATGAATGGTTAAAAGTACAAAAAACATGAAAGTTCGAGAGTTGTTCTGGCTCTTTGCCTAGGGAAAAATGAAAAGGATTAGAAACAGAAAAAAAATCCTATTTTCTTTGAACACAAAACCCAGAGAGGAAAACCTCCACCACGCAGATCTTCCATTCTTATCGTCCGTATAGCTACCCATTGGCTGCATTGCTGTTTTCTATCTTGCATCTTCTTTCTTTTCCACAGAGGAGTTCTTTTATTCCATCACTGGAACAAGTATACATAGCAAAAATGCTAAGAGATTCTGAGAAAGTATGCGTATTGGGGCAATAGAATTGGCTGTCCTGGGAAGTACTGTGAGTCTTGTGAAGGCCTTGGCCACCTGGAGTCCGGCCTCAGGTGTGATCTTGAGGAAGCAATGTATCTTCAGAGGTAAATACTTTTTGTTTGGGGGGTAAAAAAAACTAAAACGGAAAACGAAATGGTTGGACTAGTGGGTTTTTGTTCTTTTGCTGCTTTGTTATGTTAATTCTCGTATGGAGCTTTGTTATGCATGATATATCAAATTACAATCTTGTCAGCACAGAGTACAAGAGAGATGCTATAGTGGTAATAAAGGAAGAGTTTTGGTCATATAGCATGCGTATTACTGGATTTACTGATGATTTTGATTGGATGTGTTAAAAATTTGAGAGGAGAAAGGAGAGTTAGCTGATCCTTTACTATAAGGAGAACGAGAGGAATATTCTTGATTATTCATGGCTTTGAAATTTTTGCATTTTTATCTCTTTTGGTGCATTATCCAACTTTCCTCATTGAGGTGTTCCACCAGAAGGATGAAGGTTCATGATAGAAGGTGTTGGTAAAGTACAACATTGGCAGAAGTACAAGTGAATTTTGATATAGTATTGATTAAAGAATTCTGCTTATACATTGTGTCTATTATGGGTCTATTGGTGTTTTTGATTGGATATAGCACGCATCTAATTTTGAAGAAGAGAGAGCTCTGCATCTTTTTGCAGTGTTATGTACAACTGATTCTTTATCTATGATACAGTTTGTCTTAAAATGGTCTAGTTTTTCGAGGTAAGTAAAATGCGTATAATATCGAAATAGAAGAATCTTCATCTCCCTTTGATTTTCCCTTTTCTTTGTCCCCTTTTGTTGCTCATTTTGGTTCAGAAAGTTGTAAATTTTACTGATCAGGAAAGATATGGTTATATACAACATCGGCAATGCAAAGTACAAATGTACTGCCATAATCGTATTGCAAGAAAATTTGCTTACACATGAGGCATACAAGGTGTTCTGTTTGTGACTCTGACTGGATGTAAGATGGGTTTGGAATTAACAAAGAGGAAAGCTGCATCATTTTCTGGTATTAACTAGAAGTGAATTGTTAAATCTGTTTTAGTTTACCTTGAGATAGATTGATTTTCTCTTGTTAAGTACTGTTGTTATTACTGATATAAAAGAAAAGTCCATCCTCCATTTTATTCTCCTTTTCCCCCTTTTATGAGCGAATTTGATTGAGAAGGTTATAGATTTTATCATTTGGAATGAGGTGATGTCTGAAAATTGAAACATGGAGATTTAAGTGCCTTCAATTGAATTCTATGCCTAGGGGAGTAGAATAATATTGCTTTCACCTGAGTATGTAGCATTGGATTTGATTTCACTGTCAGCCCTGTAATTCTCAAGGATTTTGTCGGGAAAGACGGGAACTTGTAATTGAAGAGGAGAGTTTTAGAGTACTAATTTTGGGCGACACAAGTTCACACTGCATTGCTTGAATGTTGTTTATGATTTAAAGTACTATTTGAGGTTTTGCAAGAATATGCGGTTAGCTGATGAAATTTAACATATAGAGATAAATCAGCACAGGGTGAGCTTTGGTAGCATGCAACTTTAGTTACATATAAATGAGAATTTTTTTTGGACTTGATCTACAATTGTGACAAAACAAATGTGTTCTAGTTACCTGCACGTTCTTCAATTTTGACTTCCAAGAATTTAGCTTACTCTGGCAAACTTTTGCATTTTAAGGCCTTCCATTCTTCTTAGTGTTTTGTGCTTGGAGGACCTGTTTTCACATTTAGTTGGAAGTCTTACTTTATGGATTTAACCCTTAAAAGACTTGGAGTAGTTAGCATTATGCTCTGGTGCTACTGGATTACATGCTTTGTGGATCTTCCACCTTCATGGCCTCATTAATTCTATTTACTCACTCAAGAATGAAAAAACTATCTGTTGTTGATGATTGGTGGACTTAGCATTGCAAGTTTTTGTTCCTTTTCTAATACCCAATATTTTGCCAAAAAAAGCCGACTCATTCTTGTGTTTTGCTCCTTTTGTACATTTCAGAACCTTTGCAATGCCTTCTAGAATGTGCATCAATCCAATACACTCCGTCCTCCTTGCATTTAGTTACTTGTTTACAAATGATCAATCTCTAGGATTTTGTTACACACTATTGAAGGCTCTTTTAATCTTGTTTTTGGGTTGGTAAAAGATCCAAGTTTTGAGCCCTTTAACTTGTTGCATGGTGCTTGGGTTGGTCATTCACTCTCTCCCTCTAAGTTTAGGTTCACCGAGGATTACAGTTTTGTTGCAAAAATTTCTTTGTGAAGCTCAATGGGCTTGGTTTTTTGAATCTTGATAATTTTCTTGTGGGTATTAATCTTGGTAATCATTCAAGTTCACGGAGTGCAAGGATCAGAATAACCGTAGTGCTATTCTCTTGTCATATTCTTTTCTTCCTTCAATGGCTGGCTAGAAGTTGAAGATTGCAGCAGAAAAGGTTGGTTCACGGTGATATATGCAGTATTTTGTTCCATTTTCTATTTCCTGTCATTATTATCAATGACTGGTGAAACATGAATTACTGTGCTGTGGGAATTTCCCTTGTCCTAGCAATTTAACTTGTTTGTAAATAACACTCTTTTTATCAGCATATTATCTTTTCCGGTTTATGCCCATGCAATTGGTCAAGTTTCTCTTACTACTTTGCTTTTAATTTTCCACTTATCACTGTAATGTTTTCAAGTGTTTGACAAAGCAGGATCTTACCCACCCTTGTTTATTATGGTACTTAGGGTTAGCAAGGGGATAAAACATAATTAAGTGGAGGCTGTATTCCAGAGTTTTTAAGTTTTTCTTTTTTTCCTTCTTTTACCTGTAATATACTTTTGTAATCATTTGTTGAGTTATTTTGGGGACTTGTTTCGTGGTCTCCAGTACACTGTGTGAGTTTTAGACCTTGGAATGACATGATTCTATAGAATGCACTATAGCAACTTGTGATGTTAAAATCGGACCACTTCTTTTCTCTAACCTGAGAGTTAGGTAGCTTGTAGATAAAGAAGAATAAACTGCTTTTTAAATGTAAGCTTTAGACTGAAGCAATTGAAGTCATTTTTGAAAAATTCCCACCATGAGGATAGTTAAATAATCAAGAAGTCCTTTTCTACTCTAATTCTAGCCCTCCTAGTGCTTTAATTGTTTACAACAAGTTTCATGTCGCCTAATATTCATTTTAAGTCTACTAATTAATTGGAGTCTCTTAATTGTCTGAGAGCGCCGCATTCATTGGTTCTTGCAAATCGTGTAAGCAATCTTAACCACAAGCTTACCTTTAGGCTGAAAACTAACTTCATTATTGTCTAAAAATGGATGTAAAAAATCTTGATCAGTTGATCTTGAAGGTCTTCAAAGAGCCTATTAAGAAGTTAAGAGTTGTTCCAACTTTCAAACTCTGTATCTTAGCCATTCTTGATTTTTGAATTTGATGCATTAAAATATATGGTTTATTTGGATAGTGAATTATTTGCCAAAATTTATTTGCTTGCATCATCAATACATTTTTCATCCACCTTTTTACCTCATATATATCACATCAAAAAAATGCTACAGTAATTTTAAAAAATTATCCCAAATAATCTACTATTCAAACACACTAATAGTTTATAACCATTATGCACTCTAAGTTGTTTTTGGTTGTTTTCGTAAATGTACAATTACTGCTTGGCTATTTTTTTTCGTGTTTTTGTTGATCTAAGTTGGACATGATAGAAGCATTGCGTATGTTTTTGTTGATCATCTCCTAAAGGTTCTACATATGGTGTGAACGTTTTTGACATGGAGAATTGCTGCCATGAATTCTCCCCTTCCTTTCCTCTACTATAGCTAAAGAGGAAAAGAACAGAAATAAAACTAAAAAAAAAATCAAAACAAGTAAGAAAGAAAAGAAAGTTCTGTCAAATATGGGAACACAATGGTCTGCCATAGGTGTGATGCTTAATAATGCCCTCGTATAAATGTGTTTTGCTTGGTATTCTTTTGAAAATGGGGAAGATAGTCGATAAGTTGTCCTTACGTTTGGTGGCCAAAATTTATATGCTCATTACATTATTCACACACTGCAAATGTTTCATTTCTTTCTTGAGTGGACTATCAAAGTTTGGTTTGATGAAAAGCGCAGAACCTAGGCTTGTAGTAAACTTGATGTTGAGCGTGCTGTGGAGCTTGTTTGGAAAAACTGGTCATGATATCTTAATGATACATAAAATTAATGATACATAAAATTTCTATTCCTATTGGAAGATTTCTGGGTGGTGCTTCTATAAAAAGTTTGAAATAAGATGTTCCCCTTTTGTTGTGATTTTGGTGATGGGACTTTAAGAAGAGTGATTATTTCTACCATTCACCACTCCCTCGGAGGGTAAACATTAATGTCGTAAAAGCTTGACTACTGCAATTAGTTGTAAGGTGCATTGTCACTTTTTGTAAACAGGTTGTGAACTTTTAATTTTGTTAAAAAAATAATATTTCCTTTTCCTGTTTGACAGTTGAAGTTTCTAGATATGGCCGTAAATGACCACTAGTGTCAGAGTAAGCATAGGTTCGCTGTTAATGTTTGCCATCACTCTTAATAGATGCGTCATGTGCTCTTCGTATTGAAAGGAGTCCAGCGTACATGTTGACGGGATTTTTATATATCAATGCAAGTTTAATTCCGATTTTACACCCGTTGGACTGCAAGTATACAGGTCGCAATTGTAGTACAAGATGTGTATCGGGTCGATCCCACGAGGAGCAAATTAAACAATTACTAAGCCCTTGTTTTCTCTATTATTTAGACTTACAAATAATTTGAGCAGAAAAAGTATAATGCTGTAATCTACAAATCTGATATACAAATCTAGTTTAACAAATGCTTAATGCAAATAGAGAAATTTCACTTAAGGAAGATTCTAGGGATGTAGATTCCACTTATGGCATAAACTACACAAATGAATGGATTTACTTCTTGCTATTATTCTTGCTTAACCAGAGATTCATTTCCAAATTTACCAAGTCTCATTTTCATGATGAAATGGCCTAGAGCAATATAGATTTCCCTATTTTCATGGTGAAATGCTTCTACTACTCCGTTTTATTTCATGAAATGCTCAATAATCCACTTAAGTGTATCTCTATTTTCATGAACATACAACTCAAGCTCTACTCATGTGTTTCAATTGTTATTACCAATTCTCATTGAATAATAACACTATAAACATGCTATTGGTGATCAATCAATAACAAGTAATCACAGCTACACAAGTAGACAAGTTAATACAAGATATAACAAGTGTAGATCACATTCAATTAGTATTATTTAGCCATAAGTTTCATCTACTCCCTAGATGAAGGAGTTTAGCTACTCATGAATGATTTAACAATCAAACTCACAAGTTTATGAATACAAAACCTCATAAAGTACAAGTATAAGAAAGATAAAAGAAAGCTTAGCCAATTGAAGGTGAAGCTCTCCAATTCCTGCTATGTTCTTGCACAATATGATTATAAGTGAAACTCTCCAAGTACTTCTCCAAGAACTCCTATCTAGAGAGAAAACTAGATACAAGAAAGAAAACTAGCTACGTATGGTTATCCAGGCTTCTCCTCTGTTTTTCTGCATAAAAGGTGGGAGAAATTCCATTCCTCTCACTTCATAATTTCCTCCACTCAGATTTTGTAAAAAGAAGTCAAAGATATGATGTTTCTTTTTTCCATACTCATTTGGTCTTCTCTTTTATTGCAGAAGCATGTGCCACCGATTTCTGTCCCTCAAAATAGCTGTAAAAGTTGTGAGAAAGGTAAAGAAAAACGGCTGTGCCACTTGCTGAGGAGAGAGACAGATCCGAGCCTCGGATCCGAGGAGTGATAATGGATCCGAGCTCGGATCATAGGATCCGAGGCCTTCCCATGATGGATCCGAGGTCGGATCGTCCTGACCTCGGATACACTCCGCCAGAAGTACAGACGAGGGGTCGGATCCCTCTTGTACACACGGATCCGAGCTCGGATCCGTGTTGAGCATTTTTCCAGTTTTTCACTTCTTCTCTTTTTCTACATTTTTGCTCCCACTTTCTTGTGTACTTTGTCCTCTGGATGACCCTGACATTTCTTTCAACTTGTGCATGAATTTCATACATCAATTACCTTCACAATTTCACAAAATTACGCATTAATCCACTCATTTATCAATTTCTTAACTCTTAAACAATATTTAAGCAATTATCACCAAAAGAGTTCAAATATGGCTTTAATCTTCTCAAAACATACCAAAAATTCATGCCAAATTCGTACAAAATGTATGTTAAATATTCACTTATCAAATTCCCCCACACTTGAATCATTGCTTGTCCTCAAGCAATTTTACACAAAACTTACTTCAAATATTCAATAGAGAAAACAATATGCGTACTCTTGTCAAATTTAATTCCTCAAAAACCTAAAAACCAATTATTATGCCATTTCTCAGATTACACTAAATACTCATAATATTCAATTAAATAAAAATAATTATGCCTAAATTTTGACAAATTCAAATCAATTCTCTCATTCTATCCTAATTCCACAAATAAGTAAATCACATAGTCAATTTTATGGCCTTCCTCATCCCAAAACTTAACAATTTAGAGGGATTTATTCACATATCATCTTATTTAAATAGTGAAAACGTCTTTTTACGCAAAAATCAACACTTTTAGGTGAAAATTCTCGGTTACTCAACATTTCACTCATTTAAATTGCCAATCATACTCTTAATTCCAATACCTTTTTACGGGAATGTCGACATTTGTAAATGCCAACCCCCGGTTACTCAGTATGTGAATCATTGGAGTAGAAAATTACTAATATTATTTTTCTCTCTTTTTTTTTTTATTTTTTTTTATTTTACAAATCAATTTCTTTTTCCCTCTAAGTATAATTAAAGGAAGAATTTGGCCTTTCTTTGACTATATCAATCACTTACTTATAAAATTAAGTAAAAATGATAAATATCATTAATCTTGCAAAACTCTAAGCATAACTTTTCTTATTTAAGCAAATATACTTTCTAAAATGTAAAAATCTTACTTGCATAATAATTCATTTCAAGCCAAATAAGAATTAAACTTTTCCAAAATACACATAGCTTGTTATCCAAATGGAAGATATTTTAGAAAAATTTTGACAGAGTTTCCCCATAAAAATGGATGAAACTCCCTGCCAACAACCTCATTTTCACAAAAATTATCCTCATGACAATATCTCCAAATATAATTCCAACATTTTTAAGCTCTAAACAACTAAAGTCATGCATTTCAAGACACAATCACCCATACGATAAAGTTATCCCTCCCCCACACTTAAAATCTACAATGTCCTCATTGTAGAGGAAGGTAAAAGAACTGAAACTTCCCTCAAATAGGTGGTGATGCAATTTGAAGCCCTTAATCATCACGATCATCCAAATTCTGCCCAAATTGAGACAACAAGGGTACCAAACACCATAAGTAGCACAAGATGATTCAAATAAAAGAAAACTGAAATCACAAAGTTTGTCTTAACAAAAGAAAAGAAAAATAAAGAAATAAAAGATCTAATCCGCTAAAAAGTATCATGGTTGCTCGGAACGAGGGTCTACTGCCTCCTCGGCTCCATGATAACCCTGTGAAGTACCAATATGGCCCTCCTCCTGATGAGGTGTCGGAGTAGGAGACCGTCGGATATGAAAATGATCCTCGATCGCACGAAGGCGGCGATCATGTCGGTCGAGGCGCTCAGTCATCATCCGCTCCGTCTGGTCAATGCGCTCGACGACTCGCGTCTCCATACAACAAATAGCATTGAGAAGCTCTTGCCACTTGGAGCGCGGTTGAGGAGGTGGTCGCGGAATCGGAGGAGGAAGAGTCTGCTGTGCCTCCGTCTCTTGGGTTGCCGCTTGTGGTTCAGTGTGAGGCGGAGGCTGAGTGGAAGTCGATGCTTCTCCTGTGTCCCGGACCAAAGCAGCTCCAAAATCAGTAGAAATACCCAAAGCGTTGAGTATAGAAGCATTTACCTCCTCGACAGACCTAGTTACCACCGCTCTCTCGGTTCCACGAGGAACCTTGAGCTTCTCAAACACGAGGGATAGCAGTCGAGGGAATCCGAAGCAAGTCTCGCCGGCCCTCATGCGAGCTGTGGTCCGCATATAGCTGATGATAATGCTGGGTAGAGGAATGCCAGTCAACTGCCTACCCAATCCATGTATCATCTTATCCAGAAAATAGAGATCGCTATTTCGGATCTCCCGTTTACCACTCTTTTTCGGCACCACATTAAATGCAAAAAGATAGAAGATCAGGTGGTATCGATGCTCAAAGGAGTCGGCATATACCGTGAGTTTTTTCGAAGTTCCTCGTTCACGGTACTGACCCTTTAGACGCTCCACGGCTTCTCCCACTTGCCAAGGGTCTCGAGCCTTGAATTCCTTAGTCAGTTTGACATCTTCGCCTTCGTCTATGAGTTGAACGAAACGTCGCAGTGCCTCTCGATTGAGAACCACTTTCCTGCCTCGAACCCACGAGACGATGAGGTTGCCACTGTGGCTCTGCTTGTTCTCCACATTGGCGTAGAACTCCCGGACCAAGTTGGGGTAGTAGTACTTGGGCAACTGAAGGATGTTCTCCCATCCAAGTCGCTTGAATGCTGTCGAAATATGGTAGTGCGCATCCACCTCTGGAGCCAAGTGTTTCTCAATGATGATCTCCTTGGCTAGGCCGGCTTCATACCACTCTTGGTTTTCGAGCGATGTGAATCGTGTGGTATCGTAATCTGGTGGTGGCTCATCACGGCTAGTGGATGCAGTCTTCCGGCGAGATCGAGGTGGTGACTCAGGCGAAGGAGATTCTTCCTCAGGCGACTCCTCATGCACAGAAGGTGTATGTTCTTCACTTGACGATGGTGTAGGAGTACGAATACGAGCCCTCCTTGTACGAGCCATAGCACCTATAAACAAGATGAGTATTTATTAGAAAATATAGAAACTCGCTCATTCATATTAAAATAGGAATTTAAGAAAATTTCGGCAGAGTTTCCCTTTGAAAAAGGGCTAAACTCCCTGCCAAAATGTCCCCAAATTTAAACAAATAAGCTTCCTAACACTTTTCAAATCCAATTCCCACACTTAGAAAGGATATTAGCAGTAAAGAAATCATTTCATGCATATTAAGTGCAAAAAATTTAAATTATATCTATTTGCAAAAATAAACACTCAAACACTTGAGAATATCATCAATCCAATTCATAACACTCGTTAACACTTAAGTTAACTACACATGACTCCCAATTTATCCTAATATTAATTATTTCAAGTAAAAGTGGTTCAATGTGCTTAACTTGATCGGGAACACACACTTTTACCCAATGGGCTATTGCTCTAATGATAGCATATCATTTTCAATTATAACATTGATTTATACTTCTCGGAACAAGTTCATATATTCACTGAAAGCAAAATTCACAAATTTAAACCACTAAAATGCTCAAGCCCAAAAATTGAGAAGGAAATCTCAAAACTATCACCAAATTCATAATTTTCACACAAATAAGCATGAAAATAATTATTACAGCTGATTTGAGCACAATGTAGCACAATTATATCACGAATTTGCAACAATTAAGCAAAATGTATTGAAAAACTAAAAATATACAAAAATGAGAGATATAAAATGTCACAGAAATTCGAAATTTGTTACCTCAAATAGATGGAGTGATGATGGAGGATGATAATGATGCAAAAATGGAAGAGAAACAAGCCCAAATTCGACCTCAAATTGCTAGATTTCAGTTTGGCCCTATTTCGCGTCTTGAAGATCAAAACCCCTCAATTTGATGTTTTTGATTCTAAATTGTTGAGGGTTAATGCTCACAAGAGGTTATGGAAGGTTTTATTGTGAAAAATTGGGAATTTTATGGATGAAATGGAAGATTGGAGGAAAGGGGATAGGGTTTCGAAGAGAGAGAGAAGAGAAATCTGGAAAAAATGAGGAACCGAGGCCTCGTTTCCTTTCTTATCGCGAAGAGATCCGAGGTCGGATCCTTTCTGGAAGGCCTCGGATCCGACATGGCTCGGATCAGCCTCAACAGAAACACAGACGAGCCCTCGGATCTATCTGGGTTGGAAACGATCCGAGCTCGGATCTATGGATCCGCGGTCGGATCTGTCTGGGATTTTAGGATCCGAGCTCGGATCCTGACTTCTCTGCACTAATTGCAGAAACTGCAATTTTTCAAACTTTTTCTCCCTTTTCCGGCCAATTCCAAAACACACATTGGACAAACTTTTTATCAATTCTAACCTCCCACGCACATGCAATATACCTTAAACACAATATCCATCCTCTCAAAACACAACAAACACATTTACATTGAAAATCGAGGGGTGAGGTTCTTTGATCATTTTTGCATTTTTACATCAAAATGGCATTTCTGAGCATTAAATACACATCAAAAGAATCCATGAACCTTTATAACCATGATATCACCAAAACTCACTTGAAATGCACAATGTATGTATAGGCATAGAAATTTTAAACACTTAAAACACAATTTGGTAAGAAAACTCCCTGCCAACATGATCTTCAAGTGCACCTCCAAGATGGATGATAAAACTCCCGTATCTCCTATAAACAAGTGAAATACATCTAATTAGTCAATTAACTTACACCAAAATGTAAGAAACACATAAAAACACACAAATACATTATTATTATTAGGTTGCCTCCCAACAAGCGCTTTTGTTTATAGTCGTTGGCTCGACTTGTTTATAGTTGTTGGCTCGACTGAAAAAGTTGAATCACTTTAGAGCATTAGAGAGAGATTTTCTCCCCATGGGTCGAAACTCCCGAGCCAATCCACCATGTGGTGAACCATGCATTGATCTTCATAGTCCAATTTCCTCAAATGCCAAGGAGGAATATTAGACTTGTCATAGAGAGGCTCAACTTCACCTTGGAGTGGATTTTGCTTGTCTTTTCTGAATTGGCTCAACTTTTCACCATTTTCTTCATGGAATGGCGAATTTATTAAGCCAACTTCCATCCTTATCTTCTCCTCCTTTGTTCCTACACCATGAAAGTTAGTACCAAGGACATTTATAAATTTAACTTCTTCGGTCCTTTCTTGGTTAACCTTTTCATCATATGGCATATTAGAAACAAGAGCAGTAGGCTCTATATTCCCTTCTTTATTATCCAAATTGAATTCCAATTCCTCACCATTAATCCGTAATATAAGCTTACCTTTTTCTACATCAATTATAGTTCGTGCAGTGGCTAAAAATGGTCGTCCTAGAATAATTGGCATTCTCACATCTTCTTCAATATCTAAGACAACAAAATCCACAGGTATTATAGATTGTCTTACCTTTATGAGCACATTTTCCAAAATACCCATGGGACGTGTGATTGACCGATCCGCCAATTGCAATGTAATATTGGTAGCTTTTAGCTCTTGAAGTCCCAATCTCCGGGCAACCGATAACGGCATAAGTGACACACTTGCACCTAAATCACATAAAGCATTAGAAAAATGCAATTGACCAATAGTGCAAGGAATAGAAAAACTTCCCGGATCTTTCAATTTAGGAGGGAGTTTATTCTTAATCAATGCACTACACTCTTCCGTTAATGCTATCATCTCATTATCTATAATTTTCCTCTTCTTTGACATGATGTCTTTCAAGAAACGTGCATAAGAGGGAATCTGTGTTATAGCATCAATGAAAGGAATGTTAATGTGCAATTGTTTAAACATTTTGAAGAACTTTTCAAACTCCCGATCCTGTCCATCTTTCTTCAACCTGTGAGGAAAAGGTATCACATTAGAATTTAATTTGGGATGAAGTGCATCAATATCAATGATAACATGATCATTTTGACTTTCTTGCTCCCCTTCAATTGCTTGCTTCTTGTCTTTTTCACCACCTGAATTTTCAGAATCGAATCCCTCAACCGTTTTACCGCTTCTAAGAATGATTGCATTGACATGCTCTCTCGGATTCACTTCGGTTTTACTTGGTAATTCACCAGGGTTTCTATTGTTGATCACATTGGCAATTTGACCAATTTGAACCTCCAAGTTTCTGTACATCCCAGCTAATTGGTCCAACCGCACCTCAACTCGCTCGAATCTATCCGAAGTCACCTTAGCAAGTTTTTCCACCGCGATCTCCCAACTTGGTTTAGTTTCAGCCTGTGGTTGCCTTGGTTGAAATCCCGGCGGATTGGTTGGCCTTTGTTGATTGCCTTGATCTTTCCATCCAAAGTTTGGATGATTTCTCCACCCCGGATTGTAAGTATTCGAGTAGGGATTATTTGGAGCATTTCGGTTGTAATTATTGACAAATTGTACCTGCTCAGAATCAACACACTCATTAATATCATGTTCACCTCCACATATAGAACAACATGCTGCATGTGCATTAGATGAACTTGGACCAACTCCACCTTGTCTATTTAGCAACTTCATCACATTATTCATTTGAGCACTCAGCATATTGAGAGTGTCCATTTCTATCATACCTGCGTGACGTCTTGTATTACCTCTCTCATTGGCCCATTGGTAATTATTTGCTGCCATTTCTTCTATCAAATCATGAGCTTCTTGGGGTGATTTACCCATTAAAGCTCCACCTGCAGCTGCATCGATCATAGTTTTAGTAGAAAAAACTAAACCATTATAGAAGGTTTGTATGATTAACCACTCCGGCAGTCCATGATATGGACATTTCCGAAGCAAATCTCTAAACCTTTCCCATGCCTCATATAATGATTCACCTTCCAATTGGCTAAAACTAGTGATATCCATTCTAAGCTTAGCAGTCTTACCTGGTGGAAAGTACTTATTTAAGAATGCTCTTGATAATTCATCCCATCCAGTGAAAGTATTAGGAGCATGAGAGTGTAGCCAAAGTTTGGCCTTATCTCTCAATGAAAATGGGAACAATCTTAGCCTTATAGCATCATCACTAACTCCATTCATTTTAATTGTATCACAAATTTCCAAGAATGTAGCTAAGTGTGTATTAGGATCTTCTACTGCATTACCTCCAAATTGAGATTGTTGAACCATTTGGATAAGCGCTGGTTTAATCTCAAAATTGTTAGCATTTACCGTAGGCCTTGCTATGCTTGTTTGAGATCCTTGTGTTCCCGGTAGAGCAAAATCTCGTAGAACTCGCCTATTTGCGTCGTTTTCGGCCATTTCTTCTTCAAATGGTAGTTCTATCAAAATTTCCTCTATTGGTTGCCAAATCTCTTGTTCCTCTTGCTGTTGTGTGTGCCTCCTTTGTCTACGTAGTGTCCTCTCAATTTCTGGATCGAAAGATGCGACTTCTCGATTTGATCGGTGCATACACTACAAACAAAAACAAGAGAAACATTTTTAGTTTTAATCCAACAACTTGAATAAAAAAAAAACACTGAAAAATATATAAATTAATAGAGATGATTATGCCCTAATATTGCCGCTCCCCGGCAGCGGCGCCAAAAACTTGACGGGATTTTTATATATTAATGCAAGTTTAATTCCGATTTTACACCCGTTGGACTGCAAGTATACAGGTCGCAATTGTAGTACAAGATGTGTATCAGGTCGATCCCACGAGGAGCAAATTAAACAATTACTAAGCCCTTGTTTTCTCTATTATTTAGACTTACAAATAATTTGAGCAGAAAAAGTATAATGCTGTAATCTACAAATCTGATATACAAATCTAGTTTAACAAATGCTTAATGCAAATAGAGAAATTTCACTTAAGGAAGATTCTAGGGATGTAGATTCCACTTATGGCATAAACTACACAAATGAATGGATTTACTTCTTGCTATTATTCTTGCTTAACCAGAGATTCATTTCCAAATTTACCAAGTCTCATTTTCATGATGAAATGGCCTAGAGCAATATAGATTTCCCTATTTTCATGGTGAAATGCTTCTACTACTCCGTTTTATTTCATGAAATGCTCAATAATCCACTTAAGTGTATCTCTATTTTCATGAACATACAACTCAAGCTCTACTCATGTGTTTCAATTGTTATTACCAATTCTCATTGAATAATAACACTATAAACATGCTATTGGTGATCAATCAATAACAAGTAATCACAGCTACACAAGTAGACAAGTTAATACAAGATATAACAAGTGTAGATCACATTCAATTAGTATTATTTAGCCATAAGTTTCATCTACTCCCTAGATGAAGGAGTTTAGCTACTCATGAATGATTTAACAATCAAACTCACAAGTTTATGAATACAAAACCTCATAAAGTACAAGTATAAGAAAGATAAAAGAAAGCTTAGCCAATTGAAGGTGAAGCTCTCCAATTCCTGCTATGTTCTTGCACAATATGATTATAAGTGAAACTCTCCAAGTACTTCTCCAAGAACTCCTATCTAGAGAGAAAACTAGATACAAGAAAGAAAACTAGCTACGTATGGTTATCCAGGCTTCTCCTCTGTTTTTCTGCATAAAAGGTGGGAGAAATTCCATTCCTCTCACTTCATAATTTCCTCTACTCAGATTTTGTAAAAAGAAGTCAAAGATATGATATGTTCTTTTTTCCATACTCATTTGGTCTTCTCTTTTGTTGCAGAAGCATGTGCCACCGATTTTTGTCCCTCAAAATAGCTGGAAAGTTGTGAAAAAGGTAAAGAAAAACGGCTGTGACACTTGCTGAGGAGAGAGACAGATCCGAGCCTCGGATCCGAGGAGTGAAAATGGATCCGAGCTCGGATCTTCAGGATCCGAGGGATTTCATAATGGATCCGAGGTCGGATCGTCCTGACCTCGGATGCTCTCCGCCAGAAGTACAGACGAGGGTTCGGATCCATCTTGTGCACACGGATCCGAGCTCGGATCCGTGTTGACCAATTTCCAGTTTTTCACTTCTTCTCTTTTTCTACATTTTTGCTCCCAATTTCTTGTGTACTTTGTCCTCTGGATGACCCTTACATTTCTTTGAACTTGTGCATGAATTTCATACATCAATTACCTTCACAATTTCACAAGATTAACGCATTAATTCACTCATTTATCAATTTTTGAAACCTTAATCAATATTTAAGCAATTATCACCAAAAGAGTTCAAATATAGCTTTAATCTTCTCAAAACATACCAAAAATTCATGCCAAATTCGTACAAAATGTACGTTAAATATTCACTTATCACATGTCAGGGGGAGTCTTCGATAAATAATTTCTTTCTTTTATATGGCTTAAGTTTATAGATGAGGGGGATAATTCACCACATAGAAAGATTGTACAAGAAGGCTCACCATTGCATTGCTGCTGCATGCTTTTTGAGTGGGCTCATTTGGTTGATTGCTTGATTATAATTTTTGGTGCACAGTGTAGGGCTTGAACATTTGACAGGACATTTGAGAATGAACCTTGGTGTTCAAAGATGACAGTGAGTTTCTTTTTGTTTTAGAGCTATTCTTTTCTGGTAGCTATTTGAGTATGTCCCAAACCATTTTTGTCTGAGGTGCTAATCATTGGTTGGTACTGCATTCACAGTTGGAGAGTCAAGAGCGTGCACCAAAAACGTTTTGGATGTTCTTCATTGACAGGGCATATGCCTGTTCAAAGTCAATATATTGTTGGTGACCTTTGGGTTTTATATGTATTTAGAAGTTTCATACACATTTTTGGTTCATCTGTTGCTCAAAATGGCTTTGGCCTAATTGTGGTCAAATGTCATCCATATGTGGGCATCTGTTTTGAATACCTTTTTTATGGGAGTTAAAAGCTCTAATATGCCATCATTGATGCTTTCGAATGGCTAGTGTTCTATTGCAGTAAGCTATAACATTGCTTTGTTTTAAAACTGTGATTGACATTTAATATGATTGGTGAGGTTTCCTATTGTTATTTGTACAGATTAAGGTGCCTCTTGGTGATTGTGATGCTATCCATGTCAGGTGAGGTGATAAATTGAAAACTCATAAGGATAGGTTCGGCATTGATCGGTCTTGGTATCCTTATCTTGACGGGGATACCCGTCCAGAATTTATTTCCTGAAGAATTGGAAAATGGGTCCCACCAGGATGAACTTTTTTTATTTCTTCAAATGAGAGAACCCCAGCTTTCTTTTCCCCTCTTGCTTCAAGGTATATTACATTCCACTCTGATCCCTCTGAACTTTATATGATTGTTGTCTTGGGAATAACAGTAGATCAAAATTTTGTATATCCTTTGCAACCCTCCCCCTCCTTTCTTCTCTCTTCTTCCTTCAAACTCTTAAAAAACAGAGAAAAAGAAAAAGGCCTTGTACTTGTCAAATATTTCGAGAAATTGCTTGGCCTTGGTAGTTGTTTGAGTTCTAATACCGTTGCTTGTGTCAATCTTCTTTCTGCCCAGGAGTCATTTTTTAGGTGCAAAATTTTCCTCTTGAATTATATATTGGTTGTGCTAAGCTACTTGGGAAAAGTAGCATTACCTTTTTGTGTCTTTTCTCATAGTTATCTAATGTACAAATACCCTCCTGTCTGTCTTGCAAGTGACTTAGTAATGTTACTATTATATACAAAATAACATAAAAGCAACTCCTATGTAGTTGAAATGTACTGAAATTAGCATGTCTGATTGCTTCAAACTGGTTTGCCATACTCTTCGCTATTCTCCTAATTCTATGTCTGAATTAGCAACCATAAATTGCATGCTTTTCCAATATTTTTATTGTCTGCCTATCAGGACAATCTATAGAGTTGTATGTAGTGGTAAGATTCAGGTGTGGTCCAAGATTAGTGTAGAGTGAGAAAGATGTGGATGATAAAAGCAGTAGTTGGAATGCATACTAATCTGCTGGTGCTTTTAAATTTTCAATGGGAGGTGGCTGGAAGAAGAAGAGATGTTCTATTGTTGTGGTTGTCCTAATGATTGCTTCTAATGCTGCTTAAACTTTTCTTTTGGGGTGTGTGTGTGTGCATGTGGAAGATGGAAAGAATACCGAGATGTGGCAGATTCGTGTTTATATCGTGTTGTCATGTTGTGGACCAACTGGAGGGAATGGTGCATCTCCTGTTGAATTCGCGATTCTTGCTGCTCTTTGCACAAATTATGGGTTACTCCTATGAAATTCTTCCATTGCAGGTGAGCTCAGTGTTGTATATTGTGGGTTGACATTTTCTTTTAAACTACATGTAATTTTCTAAATGTAATTGACATCTCCGAAGAATGTTTTTGAGTGGTCGTTGCAAATGCTTGTAGGGTTTCTTCTTCTTCTTGGAAGGAAAATGCAGTGTCGGATTAAATGGTTTAAACAATTCCAGAAATCAAACTATTGGAAGTTAGTATAAAAGTCTTAAAATTTGACTGAACTGCATTGCAAGCATACTTATGGAGCCCTGAAATTCAAACCTCTACTCCACTCTCTCACCCAAGATTCTTAAGCTTGGGTTTGCCAGAGAGACTGATAATTGTGATATTTTCACCAGAACTATGTATAGTAGAGTGATAGTAACTTAAAGACAAATTCAAAGGGTCAAAATGAAATCTAAGCAGAAATATATAATTGAATGATATTTTCACGAGAACTATACATAATAAAGTAATAGCAACTAATTAAAAGACAAATTCAAAGGACAAAAAAGAATTAGGATATCTATACTTTGAAATCCACTTAGAATAGCTTCATTATTTATATCTAAAGGACATGATACAACACATAGAATACATTTATAGTTTGAAAGTCATGATACAATGCAGACAATACATTTATTGTGTAAAGCCATAATACAATACATAGAATACACTTATTTTTAGAAAATCAAGGACAAAAGTAGGCAAAACATAATGCTTATATAAGTTCCACACTTATTGTATTAACCCAACTAAGATTTCCATCCATATCCAACAGCCTTGTCCACCAGTCAAGATCGTAGTAGCCGGACCCATATTACTCAATCAACTTGATGACTCCTACAGTATTGTGTGGAAAAAAAAAAAGCATGAATATTGTAACTCGATGATGCATAATGTCCAAAACAAATGTACATTGTTATATATTGGAATTACTGTATCAATTTGTCACTCAGACTTGTGTAGCTATAGTTTACTTTTTGTTGTCTCTGTTTCAAGATTTTTTTAGCAACTCCTACATGGAATATTCACTTATATCTTTGAAGAGATTGGAGCTTTGAAAGGTGAAATACAAAGGTTTGCATTTTTTTCATAGTGGAAAACAGGATTTAACAGCATTAGCTTTATCTAAAATAGTAATATTAAGATCAAAGAAGCTAATAAGAAAACCAGCAATGTGAACTCAAAGTTTATAGAAGTATCATTAAATATGTATGTGACCTGAAAATCTGTTCAAAGCTTTACATAAATATTTGGAAAAAGCAAACCATATTAACTCAAAAACACGAAACCATATTAATTTCAAAACTTAGGGTAATAATGTCTTCTAATCAATCAGCTTCTATTGTCATATAGTATTATTCATTGATTCACTCATATAGATCAAAAGCATAAATGCACCGGCTTGTAATAATAACCTCCATTCCTCCCAAACCAAAAAGGAAAAAGAAAAAGATATAAATATTTAGGAGAAAGGGAATAGATAAAATTTGTGAGAATATAGAAAGACATACCTTAATGTCCATTCAAACAACTCCATCATCAGGACAAATCTCTCTATCCTGTAAAATATGCTCAAAAATAATTATTCAAAATATACATTTGCGACACTTAGGAAACTAAGTTTAGTGAAGTGAGACAAATATGCTCAGAAATAATTATTCAAAATATACATTCTCGACCCTTAGGGAAACTAAATCTAGTGAAGTGAGACAAAATTAAAAGGGTTGGTTGAAAATAGAGCTAGAATATTGGTACCTTTAAATCCACAGGAGCTTCAAAATTCTCTATATCTCTCGACTTTGTTTGGATTTTTTTAAGCAATGGTGCATCCAAATTTCCGAAACACAATTTCTTCAACTTTGGGCAACTCATTATGAACAATTTAGTGAGCAGGGGAAATTTAAACTCATAATCCTCCCGATGACTACCACCAAAGTTTCGAAGATTCTTAAGGTCTTCCAACCACAAAGAGTTTAATTTAGGAAACACAAATTCCTTGCTGATTCTTTCCAGTGCAATTTCTCCATGTTTTCCAGCATCATGTTGCTGAGCATTATCTTCTTGGCTGACCTCTTCATCTTCCTCACCTATAACTCCACACATTTTCGAGCACCTACGAACTTTCAGTTTCTCAAGACTTATGAGCATCGTAGCCACACTTGGAGGATAAAACAAACAGTTTAAAGGGCAGTTGTACACACATAGACTTCTCAAGTTTTGGAATACTCGAACCCCTTCAGGAAAATTCCTCCAAATATGGGTTAACCTTGTACAGGCAAATAAGTCCAGTGACTCTAGTTTGGGAAGAATTTCAAGTCCCATTTTTGGCATATTAGGAACTTTTAGATCCTCAAAGTCAATAAGGAATTCCATATTACCCCACCACCGCTCAAGTGTTTGCAAGTTTTGTAATAGTGAAACAGTATCAGCTTTGGCAATGCATCGGATAAAGTCACCATGGTAGAGATGCATAGATTTTAAGTTGCCAAGAGATCTGCTAGCCATTTTACCTCCTATTAGTAGTTCGGGGCCATCACCAGGACTATTTATCTCTAGTATTTCCAAGCAAGGGAGTGAAACCTGGAAAATTTGGCAAAACTTAGCGTAGACCACGACATAATGTTGATTACAAAATGCAAAATGTAGTTACAGTAGAGTTTGGATCCGTGCAGCTGCTAGCAGTCTATGAAAAAAAAAAGGAAAAATCACTTGCAAGGACGTTCGCTATGCATAGACACGTGTGTTCATGTGCCAAAGAACCTTTAAAAAAACTAATTATTAATGATGAAGGCCTAGAGTATAATTGATGAAACATTGATTTTGAAAATATGATTAACATATTGTAAAAGGAAGTGCTCGAGTGTGTTTTCAGTTGTTCACCTGAATTCAACTATATCAAGTATAGGATATAATTATTACACAAATAGAAAGAGAGAGGCGATACCTGGTCAAAAAAAACCCCGGCCTTACTATCTTTGGAGCCGAAACCCATCAAGTTTGTCCACATAAGTCTCAAGACTTTGAGTTGGGGTAGTTCAAGTACTTCCTCTTTCAAATTTTCCTCTCTCAAAACAATGCTCTCCAAATTTTTACAGTCATAAGCTACTAACTTCTGGAGTTTCACCAAACATTTCAATGTTGATTGTGAGAAGAGAGTTGTAATTTGAGCACAGTTTCTTACCTCAATAGATCTGAGGTTGCAAAATGATGGAGGTTCGATTGGCCCCTTCCACAAAAACTCCAAAGCACTTACATAATTAAGTTCCACCTCTTGGAGTTGACTGAAGCACCAAGGTGGAAGAAATCCGTACCATATTTTGTTCAACTTCAGATCTCTTAACTTCATGGACACCAAATTTTCAAAAGCATGTCGAGCAATAGGATTGGTGGTAGAATCAATGAGACATTCATATTGTCCTTTGTTCAGATCAAGCCTTTTCAAGTAGATAAATCCATTTCCACCCAAGTGAGGCACAATATTCCTCAAGCATGATGATCCAGAAAGATCCAAAGTGAGATTCTCAGTTCTCTCGATAATGCCAGTAACTTTAGGATCAAACATTTGTTTCAATGCTTCAGTGCTAGACAAATCATCCAACGGTTCATCATGAGAGAAATAAAGTTTGAAGCTATTCTGAAATTGGTAGTTTCTGCTCAGAGCTGACAATTTTCCTCCATACTTACCTACTACAATATGAAATCTTGACAGTTTCTGAGTATCAAATTCCTGCAATAGTAGAAGTAGGAGGTTAAGGTCACATAAATCAATTTGGAGACGTGTGAGGTTAGAGATTGATGAGATTTCTTTAAGGCATCCTCTTTCCTCTTCTTTATCTCTCCCTAGCTGCAACTGACAATGAAATCCCAAATACAATTCTTCTAGTTTCTTCAAGCTCGACAAGATACCAACAGGCAAGGGGTGGAGGCTACTTTTAACCCTCAAATCCAACAACTTTAAATTGCTCGGCCAAGTAATTTCAGTTGGAAACCGATCATCCTGAATTTTGGATACAAAGAGGCTCAAAGTTTCCAATTGCATCATCTGTCCAAGCATTGACGACATTCCAGCGCCCAAGTAACAATTATCCAGGCACAGTGTCCGAAGGCTCCTTAACATTTGGCCAGGCCATGATACTGCAAATTCTATATGAAAGAAGTTTAACTCCATGACCCTGAGAGCTTCCATTCCTAAGAAAGAATCTTTTGGCAGGTCCAATTTCCCTAATTCGAATGCCCAATCGAATTGGAATACCAAACGCAACAACATAAGCCTTGGATATTCCTTGCAAAATGGAAGTACATTATGATTGGAATCTTGCGATATTAGTGAAATTGCTGTGTAAGAATTCTTTTCTCCCACTCCAGCATTGCTCACTAAAAACTCATGCTCTGCTTTTGATGCAATTGACAAGCAAACCTCTCGCACGACATCATGTAATTTTACATGGTCTTCTTTTTCACCATCATTTAGCAACAAATAGGAGCTTTCTAACTCATCAACCAGCATGTCTACTTTGTCTCTTGCATCTCTCAATGTCTCCATATCTTGGAACAGCTGTAGCCCTTTTCCATACCTAACCAAGCATTCGATCGGAATACTATAATCCTCTGGAAACAAACTACAATGCAAAAGTAGGTGCTTAGCTTCAGCAGTTTCCAAATGATTATAGCTCCATTCAATTCTTGAAAACACCAAATCTTGAACTCCTTTTAGGTTTCCCATTCTGTCCTTTCTTAGTTGTCGAAGGGCACGATTCCAGGATTCCAGTGTATGATTGCTCCTTAATGCCCTAGCAACAACAACGATTGCAAGAGGTAAACCTTTGCATTCCCCTGCAACCTGTTTCGCAACATCGTTCAAAATGAAATCATCAGAAATTCCCGCCTTCTCTTTAAAAAGATGCCAAGCTTCTTCCTCAGGCAACATATTGACCACAATAATTTCAGCTCCCATAATACTACACATATCAAAGAGCCGAGATGTCAATATTACTTTTAAGCTCTTGCATTCACCTTTGACGGGAATTCCTAGACTCTTAAAATCAACTTCTTTCCAAATGTCATCCAATATAACAAGAGTTCTTTTATCACTATTGGTTAGTCTCTTATACATTCTTTCAGCTCTTAAACAATCCGTTTGCTCAGATATTGTCAGCCCTAACTGCTCAGCAAGTTGATTTTGGACACTCCTCATGTCTGGAGTTTGAGACACCGTAGCCATGGCAACGTCATCAAACAATTTCTCAAACTTAACCTGATCGGCTATTTGGTTCACCAAAGTAGTCTTGCCTACACCGGCCATACCACAAATCGCCACTAGGCTTGTTTTCTCCTGTTTTAAAGCTTCCATCACTTCCTTCTTTGTTGACATCCTAGAAACTAGGCCTTTCTCTAAGGATGGGGTTGATTCACTAAAACGCATTTTGCCTAATGGAGCAATGCTTCCAACTTTATCAAAATTCCCCTCTGCTAAAAGATTTTCTAGAACACTCATTTTTTTCGCCGCACGTCGGCCTAGCATATACCGTGACTTCAAATTTGGAAGCCTAACAATATTAAAGCAATTCACCTTAGCAGTCTCCATACCCTCAAAAATAGTATGTGCATCTTTCTTGACATCCTCAACTCGTTTCAGCCAATCAACAACAGTTGGTTTAATTTCTTCAGCATTGTCTTTTGCTCGATCTACCTTTTGTTGATGTCATCGCTCAGAGTTTGAACGTTGCTTTTGTAGAAAATTAAGTACTGAAATTGATGCCAAATTGGATCGACACACTTCTCTACAATTGTTCCCAGAATTGAATTGACAATTTCTTGGATGGCCATTATTGCAAAATTCTGTTCAAATTTCTATTACTGTGTTATTTGAAAAGTAGAGAAAAGGGATCTAATGAATTGCATGAAAAATATGAAAAAACTTCAGAAATACATAATTAAGGTAATAATAGTTACGAAAGAGTACAAGTACAAAGGCAGAAAAACAATGTTAGCTCATTGAAGTAAATTTAATGAAATGATTTTGGAAAAGCAAACGTAAAGGATACAAGTAACTTAGAAACTTTTCTCACCAACAAATATTTTTTTTAGCATAGATTATTTTGGAATTTTCTAGAACTATTTTGGAAAATACATGAGGTACAGTTTGGTGCAAAGTTATATTACATTTTCAAATGTTTGACAAAAATGTAAGTTTTCATATGTCCAACAACTGATGAAATATTATGAATATACAATCTTAGGGATAAAAATTCCGCTTTACTGAGTATGTTAGCCTCCATAAAGTGTGTGAACATATATATGAAAGAAAACTGAAAAGGCAAGTATTAATGATGCTTATATATATTTGTACTCGTAGGAAAAGTACACCCTATGCATGTGAAGAAAAAATAGTTTAATTATTTTTGTTAAAACCAAGGGAAGTTATTAGGCTTTTTTTTTGGGGAAAAAAAGAAGTTATACTTTTTTAGGCAAAAAAAAAAACAGAAGTTACTGGAAGTGGAAGTTATTAAAAATTACTAAACTTAAGTAGTTGTCTTTAGTAAACCTTTACTTTTGTGAGGGTAAAATTGAAAAATCAAAAGATGACACAAAATTTTAATATCAAACCCCCACCTTATGTTTTATATATAGAAAAATATAGGATAGAACAAATGTAAATCAAACTAAAGTTGATTGAAAGTGGATATAATTAAGTGTGTATATCTGATTAAAACTGTTCAGGGTCCTAATCATTTAAACAAGTCAAACTAGATTCGATTCTCATGTAAATATATCATTGATTCATTCATATAAATAAAAAGTATGCATAATGCACATTGAAAATCAAAATCACCATCCTCTTATACCTCCTCACCCACCCTTCCCTCACAAAAGGAAAAAAAAAGTAAAAATATACGAGATCGAACTAAAAGAAACAAAACAACAGAGTTTGCAAGCCTATGACATGTATGTACCTTAATATCCAGACAACTCTTTTTGTCTCTTATCTCTGTACCAATAATAGAATTGAATGCCTCAAAAAGATAGTCTCTCCATCCTGTGAAGTACATACTCAGAAATAATTAAAGAAAATGTAAATTCTCAACTCTTAGGGAAACTAAAATATTGCGAAGTTAGACGCAAAATTAAAAGCTGGAATTAAAAAAATTAGGGTATATGTACCTTTAAATCCACGAGAATGGCCTCATTCTCTACCACTTTAACTTTCTTAAGATTTGGTACATCCAACTTTCTGGAACACGATTGCTTCAACTTCCTGGAGCACATTATTTTTCAAATGAGCTTCTCCAACCCCATGTTAACTCCAGAAATTGCGAGCGCAATTTCTCCAAATTTCCTTTCTTTACTCACCCCTCAATTGTCCAAGCCTTTGTTCACAACTTTCTTTTTTTAAAACAAAACTTAAATCCTAAACTACACTAAAACAATTCCTAAACTGCACAAAGCCAAAATCGTTTGTAGGAATTTAGAAATTTAGAGGCCTTCTCAGTTATTTACCAATTTTAAAAGAAAGAATCTCAAGAGCTTAATATGCATTAATGGCTAAAACCTTAATCAGCACTATGTTTTTCTACACCTATGGGTAAAAAATGAATTTACGAAAATGCCTATGTACCAAGTAGTCCATTGTTCCACAAAAGACTCAAATAACTCTATCAAATTATTAAAAAGTCCCCAAGGCATGCAGTTGAAAGTTGAAGCCATGTGAATAGTTACATATGAATTCTATATATCTTTTCCTGTACTCATATCCTTATCCCAATGATCTTCTCATTGCATACTCATCAATTAAATACATTCATAACGACGCATGTATTTGTTGGCCAGTATTATATTGAGGATTGGTATACAAATAATTGTGAGTTATTATTATTATTATTATTATTATTATACTGATCATATTCTTATCCGAATGAACTTCTCATGGCATACGTGTTTTAACGACACATGTACCTGTTGGTTATTAATGTATGATGGATCAATGTGGGTATCCTTATGTTTTATTATCACCGGCATCAATTGGTTGAAGTAGAATAATATCCGTTTAATTTTGTTAAATAAGTGGTGACTGCAGTTAAGTAAATAATCATTAGTTAGAAAAAAAATTAGTACTTTTTAGTTATAATGTTTATGTCTTACCACCATCATAACAAAACTTATTAGTTTTATAGCTAAAGTTAATATTTAATTGGAAAACTTACCATTTAATCCTGGTGCTAGAAGAGGGCCATAGCTGTTTTTTCTTGTTCTTATACTTCTACTTAAAAAATGCATGGATATTATGACAAATTATGCAAAAATATGGTTATGATTTGTGCTTACATGCCCACGCAAAAACAAAAGAAAAAAACATATTTAAGTGCTGAGCCGAAAGAGAAATTGAAAAAGATAAACACATACCTCTTTTTGTTGGATTGATTGAAAAACCAGTGTGATAATTCCAACAAACAATTGCTGAGAGATATAAATGAAGTCATGAATAGGTAAAATGAGGGATAAAGAATTCATAGGTGAGAAAGTTGAGAAACTGCAATCAACATCAAGGCAAATTTATAGAGGATAGGTATGATACCTTGCTAATGCACCTGGGAATGAAAATCCCATTTTTTATTAGTAGTTATTACACTATTCCTTACAATGGTAACCATAACTTTTATTCTTTTTCCCATAACTTTTGCTATTCTAATGGAAATAAAGTTATAAACTTACACGAGCAATATTATGGGGACAAGTCAAGAATCAAAGCCTGAAAAAACAAAATTCAAGACAATTATGTTAAAGATTGCTTCTGCGAAATTCGTTAGCCCAACGATGACTAGATCTCATCCTACAAAAGAATATTGAAGATGCAAAAGCCAAACTTTGAATTAACATGTGAAAACAAGATCTTACTTGTTATGTTTATCGTTCAATATATCTACGTCTAATATATACACACATACATGGGAGGAACCAAAGCATGGAATTTCGTAACAAAATTTATACAGATATATGCTTAAGGGGCACTCTTATACTTTTGTAAAAAAAAAAAAATTTCAGGTACTAAGTCTACTATTTACATTGGCATAAACTTTTTAGTTTGTTAAGGGAATATAAAGAACTTTTAAAATTTTGGGAGGGCAAAACCTAATTTCTATAAGAATGCACGTGAAATATTAACAATCTTTTAAGGTATATAAAAGAATTTTTAAAATCTTAGGAGGACACTCGCGCTTTTCTACCCTTCTTGCATTTGTCAAATACACATATATAAGTGTTGAGATATGTCAACTTTTTCTACAATTTTTATTAGATTGTGTTTGGTACTAAAATAATTTAGTTAATAGTTAAATAAGTCTTGTTGTTAAGATATCTGTTAACTAAAAATCATGTTGGTTTGTTAACAAATATTTTAGCTAGGATTTGCTGAGCAGAAGATTATCTTATCAAGTAGTTTTGTTAAATAGTGAGTTGATTAATGAAGAAAATAAGCTTATTTTCAGCTTTAATACAAGTCTTTTGTAAACCTATTTTTTTGCAACACTAATTAAGGTGTTGTTTATTAGTTTATGCCCTAAAAAACCAACAAAATTGTATTAAGAACTTATGTCCTAGGGGTTTTTGTTGTTTATTAAGAGTGCGTAAATTGAGTGAGGATCCTTTATCAGTTCAAAACCATGATAGGAAATAACTTTTTGTCAAATGCTTCAACTTTTAGTGATGAAATTTACCAAATTTGGGTCATTAAATTTTGGACTTATTTGGTTGTCAATAATCTATGGGTTATGGTAGACAAAAATTTTATTCCACCACTATTCAAAGAACCAATGCATGCACAAATTACAGGCCACAAAATTATATTTATACAGAGATCTAATGCCAGCATTCATATATAATTTTTTGATGCTGTTTTCATAAGGATAATGACTTACGATTTGATCGAGAATAAACTACTCTCAATTAAAATGAAAAGAAAAAAGTTTCACTATGAATTAGTTAGATTTTGGCAACTTTAAAGGGAAGCATAATGAAATCAAGGATTTAGATCCTGAAAGAATTCAAGAGGAGACCATTGATAAGTCACAAGGTATCAAATTGATTCCTAATATTTATCAAGAGTATAATATTATTGGATTTGGGTCTACAGGTTTTGCTAGTGATGACAAAAGTTATGAAGAACCATACAAAACTTCATATTTTCTGTATAGGTTCAAATATTGTAGAAGGGTGTTTCACTTTGAACCTATGAGAAGGATATTTGGATCCATTAAAAAAACATCTTTTATTTGGAGTTTAGCGTAAGAAACCAAAAGTAGTGATTTGTTGCAAGGCTAATCTTCAACTTGAAAGTCAAAAAAAGAAGTTCAGTGCAAGGCCAATTTGCAGTTGCAGAGGTTCTTACAAAAACCTTGTCCAAAACAAGGTCTAATGATTTGAGCAAACAATTCAAAATTTATAGCAAAATTGACAAGGAGTAGTGTTGAGATATGCCAACTTTCTCGGTAGATTTTATTAGATTGTGTTTGGTACTAAAATAATTTATTTAGTAGCTAATTAAGTCTTGTTGTTAGGGTATTTGTTTACCAAAGATCATGTTGGTTTGTTAACAAACATTTTAGCTAGAATTTGCTGAGTAAAGTGGGATCAAATAGTTTTGTTGACATTTTTTAGAAAATTATTAGTTGAAATTATGTTAGTTTGTTTCATGTAAATACTATAAATAGTGAGTTGATGAATGAATAATACAAGCTCATTTACAGTTTCAATACAAGTTTTTATAAGCCATTTTTTGCAATGCTCACTAAGGTGTTGTTTCTTAATTTATGTCCTAAAAACTAACAATAAGTGCACTTGTTTGAATTAGGGAAGGTACGATTATGTTCTGTCTGGTTCTGCATACTTGTTGTATTCACTATAATATTTAGTGTATATCAGTCCAAGGATAGAACAAGGGATGGGTAGGGAAGGGCCTATGTATTTTAAGCTATTTGTCCCCTTTCCCTAAAATTTTCAAAAAATATCAGGTTGATTCGGAAGTTTGTATATGCATGTGTATTTTTTCCTCGATCTCAAACTAAAATGTTTGGTTCCGTCCTTGCATCAAACTTGTTGTCTAGAATATATATGAAATATTTTAATCATGTATACTATATACCAACTATTTTACAGATAAAGATAATATGACTATACGTCAAATAATATAGTATATATGATAATCATATAAAATAGGATGAAAACACAATTGTGTCTGTCCCAAATCCCTTTTGTCCATCCCTCAAGTCAAAATTTGTTTGTGTTTAAATATAGTTTAGATATACTAGGTATGACAATGAATCGATCTTACACAAATCCAATACAAACCAGTCTTATTTTTTATGTGTTGGGGGGCTTATATTTTAAATGTGAACCATATTCATCCTCAAACCCTATATGAGAATCATAGGTTTGCTCAGAGTTTGATTTTGTACAATCCAAACTCGGATCCTCATCAAGGCTCAAACCGTATCTAAACTGACATGCACACCTTAATTATTCATTAATAGTGTAGTAGCTATGTCATAATGTTTTATTACCTAACAAAACTTTTTGTTAAGTAGTTGAGAAACTATTATGATAATTTGACATACATTTATAAGGGAGAGAGGGCAAAGGTCTTCTATTACACACTGACCTGTTATACCTGTGTTAAACTGGTTGGTTGATGTGAGTTGTTCAATATTTGGTGTATATTTTAACTAAGTTAATCTACTCCAAGACTTGTACTAATTTGTATTTTCTTGGTATAAGTCTTGGTACAAACGAATATAGTGAAAAGGTACACTAAATATTGAATAACATACACCAAATAAGAGGTATAACATAGGTGTAATATAGACTTGTGTAACAGAAAATCTTCTGCTAGATGGAGAGAAGATACTTTCTAGCGTAACGGGAATAGGAATCCCATTTTTGCTTTGTAGTTATAACATTCTGTCCTATGGCCTTTGGAATGGTAATTATCACTTCCATCTTTTCCTTGTCGCTTTTACTTTGTGAAGGAATGATGTTCCATAACTACTTTAATGGGTACAAGTCAAGAATCACAATCCTCAAAAATAAAAAACTCAAACACAATCTCGTGAAGCAAAGAATGCTTATGGCCAACTTGTTAGCCCCACAATTGTTAGATTCATCCGACAAGAGAATATTGAAGTTGCCTTTAGCCTCAAAAAGAGCAAATTCAAAGCAATCTAGAGAAGCAAAGTATGCTTCTGCCCAATTTGTTAGCCCAAGAATTGCTAAATCTCATCCCAAAAAGAATATGAAGATGCAAAAGAAAAAAATGAAGTTAACATGTAAAATTATTGAATATATTTGTTCAAATGCCTCCAATCCCCCAGGCCCCAGTCATATACTTGTTTACATTTTGATATTGGTTAGATGTATAATGTTTACTGTTAGAAGGAAGTGCTTTGATGTATAGAATTAAACCAAGGAAGAGAAGAAGAGAATTAAGGAATTGAAGAAAAGCCGAAGAGTAGGGTTCTTATTACACTTGAAAATGATTTCGTTTCTGTAGGTATGTGCTCACCGTGCATATGTTACCTAAGAGAAAGAAGGAGGAGGTAGAAAGCTAATAGTTAGGGAATAATAGATAATCCTCAGTATAAAACCTCACCCCTCTTTTAGGCAAGTTTGACGGACTTGACCCGAGGAACAATTAAGTTGGTGGCCGGTACAACAGCAATAACTTAAACGGTCAATATTTCATCGGACTCAAGTCTAGGTATTTTTGTGGACTTACTAAAGTATACACAAGTTTATGATATCCAAAAAAACGAACAGAATTTTGAGGCAACATTTCAACATGTACAACGTACCTGAGAATTAATTTTTGTACGAACAAGAATAGTTTTAGAGAAGCTTCGTCATGCTAATCATTAATTAGGAATTTGTGGGAAATTTTCAGGAGGAACAAGCTGTAAACGTGGCTAATTTTTCTAGCTCATGATACCTCTCAAACAATTTTGTTTCTCTTGAGATTTCCCGTTAAGTAGCACGATATCGAGCACAATGCGCATACCGTTGAGTACAACAAGAGGAAACAAATGTTTCTCTTTCTCTTTGGTGTTTGGATAGGTTATTATTTGAAATATTATTTGGAATAATTATTGTAACATTTTTTATGATGTGAAGTATGTGAGATAAAAAGGTGATTAAAAATATAAAAAAGATAAGTTGGAAAATGTATTTATGATGCAAGTGAAATATAATTTGGGTATATGATAGGGTATAATCTGTTAGTAATTTTATTATTAATTTCCCCTTCTATCCCTGACGAATATTGTGTTAATTGCTGGTATTTACTCATATTTGGTATTTGGAATCAAGTTCAGGAGTGAAGCAGAAATATTACCAAATGGAGGGACTTTCTAGAGCATATTACTAAGGGTCAATTCAGCAGGGCCTAGCATTGGTAATTCACCATCTCAATTTCGGTGGGGGCCCATGGAAAAGACCACTAGCCATTTGGCCAAAAGCTGGCAACGTACAAAGCCTAAGAAGACTAAGAAGAAAGGAGGCAGCTTGTGATCAATTGGTGGGGACCGCTGGATATCTTTCTTTTGTTTCTTTTAAAGGCAACTAACGTACGGAGGCAAGGGACCGCTTTTAGTTGAGCTTCTTAGCCTAGTCTTTAGTTTAGTTTTTCTTTTTTTTTTTCCTTGGACTGGCCTCTGACACACGCCAGGTGTTTGACAATATTCCCCAACGGGGAAAACCTCCTTCATTCCTTACTTCTTAGTACAAAACAATGCCTTCGCAATTTATTAACTCGTCTGGTGATTTAATTATGCGGCGTGGCTAAGTCTTTCATCTAGTCAAGGGTCAACTCGACGGCGCAGTCCCGAAAATCTGTGAGATCTAAATAATTTTCACGTGTTCCTTTATCTATTAATATTAGCATGTTGTCTGATTTAATTTTCATGGGATTATTTTATTAATTGGATGTCAAGGGCCCGATGTTCAATTTGATTCATTAATCTCGTGCCAATTTAGTCAATTAAATCCATAATTGTTTGATTGATTAATATTAGTGGCAACTGGTGTGTTTACACATTAGAGGAATGTGCAATCTAATTTAAATAACCCTCGTAGCGTGTTATTGATTAGGGCTAGGTTTTTCTGGTTATTAATGCAATTGGAAAATCAATTCCTACGGTCGTACCTAGGAGTACTTTTCTGGTTAGGGGTGATTAACGGTCGTACCTTGGTCACCTATAAATTAAGGAAAAATTGGTCATTAGAGTTCCTCGATGGCTATAACTAGTCTATTAATAAATTAAGTGAACCTCTCTTGCATCAATGATCGGATAAATGGACTGTGCCTGAGTAGTTGTATCCTTGGCTAGAATTTATTTATTCCTGATTAAATTCCTGCTACATTTGCGCTAGTTATTTATTCATTTTTAGTTAAATTGTTTGATTGTTCTTAGTTGCATACCGGTGAAATCCCCCTTTATCAATTGGATTTTGAAAGAGACAGATATCTCCAGTCCCTGAGGAGACGACCCTACTTGCCATTGTCTACTATTTAGTAATTGTTGCCAATTAATTAATTCTGGTATATCGGGTTAAGCAAACTCTTCGGGAACAGGGTGAATCAAGTAACCCATTGCACACCTAGAGTCCCTGCTCCAGTACCTAGGATTAATTATTGACTGCTTTTAGTGGTAGCTAGGTTCTATTTTTATTATTATTATTGCACAGGCTGACGACCTGTCAATTTTTGGCGCCGCTGCCGGGGACTGGCGTTATTATTTGTTTCTTTATTAAGTTCATTTTTGCTCTAATTTTCTGGTATTTTTCTAGTGTATGCCTCGGTCTTCTCGTACAGGTAATTTGGTTTTTGACCCTGAGGTAGAGAAGACTGCGCGTAGGACAAGAAAAGAGACCAGACAGCTCCGAGAGGAGCACTCCGGTGCTACATCTCAGAGACCTGGGCCAGAAGTTGAACCAACAGACTCATTTGGTGACACTTCGAGTGACTCAGAGCAAGAAGAAATCCCCATGGCTAATGCACGAACATTAAGGGAGTTGGCTGCTCCTGATTTAAATCAGCAGTCTTTATGCATTACTTTCCCGAGTTTGAGTGAAAATACTTCATTTGAATTGAAATCAGGTCTAATTCATCTTTTACCTTCTTTTCATGGCTTACCAGGTGAGGAGCCGTATAAGCATCTGCAGGAGTTTGATGTCGTATGCAATAGTATGAAACCCCCGGGAATCACAGAAGAGCAGATAAAAATGAGGGCATTCCCCTTCTCCTTGAAAGATTCTGCGAAGGACTGGCTGTACTACCTGTCACCAGGTAGCATCACCACGTGGGACCAATTGAAGAAAAAATTTTTGGATAAATATTTTTCTGCGTCCAGGGCTGCAAGTCTAAGGAAAGAAATTTGTGGGATCAAGCAGCATCCAGGGGAGTCACTTTACGAGTATTGGGAACGGTATAAGAACTTGTTGCGCAGGTGCCCCCAACACCAAATAAGTGAGCAGTTGATCATACAATATTTTTATGAGGGGCTCATTTTTAGAGACAGGAGCATCATTGATGCTGCAAGTGGAGGGGCACTGGTGAACAAAACCCCTCAGGAAGCACGGGAGTTAATAGAGGGGATGGCAGAGAATTCACAGCAATTCAGTACAAGAGAGGATGTCCCAATACGTAGGGTGAATGAGATAGAGACACCCTCTGTGCAGCAGCAGCTAAATGAGTTGACTGCGTTTGTTAGGCAACAGGATGTGAGAAATGCATCACAAGCCAGGGTATGCGGGATTTGCACTGGTATAGGTCACTCTGCAGACATGTGCCCAATGATTCAGGAAGAAACTGCAGAACAGGTGAACATGGCTGACCACGCGCCCGCGCCAAGGAAGCAGTACGACCCGTACTCAAGCACCTACAACCCCGGGTGGAGGGATCATCCCAACCTCAGTTATGGTGGGAATAGGCAACCCAACTTCACGCCGAACAGGCAGTCTAACTTTGTGCCAAATAAGCCACCAGGGTACCAGCAGCAATACCAACCCCGACCATCTCCGCCCCCTCAATCTGGTTCATCTACGGAGGAGATGCTGAAACAAATGATGACAACCATGGCGCAAAATCAGCAAAGGACGGAGGCAGCTATTATGCAAAATCAGCAAAGGACGGACTCCGAAATGCAGGACATAAGGAATCAGATGAATCAAATGGCCACCAAAATTAACCGTTTGGAGTCCCAGAACCAAGGGAAGCTGCCATCTCAACCGGAGTTGAATCCGAAGAACGTGAGCGCAATGACCCTAAGGAGTGGGAAAGAAATTCAAGGGCCTGAGCCTGTGATCCCCAAGGACAAGGATGAAGAGAAGATCGAAAATAAGCTTGAAAGGGAGGACAGCAATGGTGCAGATCCAAAGGTACTTCATGACCCAATAATTACAGTTAAAACCGCCCCACCTCCTTTTCCTAGCAGGTTGGAAAAATCAAAGAAACAGGATAAGGAGAAGGAGATTTTGGAGGTTTTTTGCAAGGTTGAGATAAATATCCCCCTCTTAGACGCCATCAAACAAGTGCCAAAATATGCCAAGTTCCTAAGGGACTTGTGTGTCAACCGAAGGCGATTGAGGGGAGATGAACGGGTCATTGTTGGGGAGAATGTGTCAGCGGTCCTGCAGAGAAAACTCCCACCAAAGTGCGGGGACCCAGGTATGTTTACTATTCCCTGTAGGATAGGTAACACTGTGATCAGAAGGGCCATGTTGGATCTGGGAGCATCAATTAATGTCATGCCTAAATCTATCTATGCTTCTCTAAAATTAGGTCCATTGAAAGAAACTGGAATAATCATTCAATTAGCTGACCGAACTAATGCATATCCTGATGGGTTGGTTGAAGATGTGTTGGTAAAAGTTAATGATTTGGTGTTTCCAGCTGATTTTTATGTACTTGATATGGATGATGATCACTCCCCTGATCCCTCACCTTTGTTATTGGGTAGACCTTTTATGAGCACTGCACAGACGAAAATTGATGTTAATAAGGGTACCTTGTCCATGGAGTTTGATGGGGAAATTGTGCATTTTAATATTTTTGATACTATGAAGTACCCTTCGAACTCCAACTTTAGCTCAATTTTTTCTGTGAGTGCTATTGACCCTGTAGTGCAGGAAGTGTTTGAAACTGATGGCAGGGATGAGCTGGAGGTGGCTTTAACCAAGCACCTCGAGTTGGAGACAACTCCTCAGGTGGAGTGGAGTGAGGATTTAAAATGCACAATCGGTGCATTACACTCATTGCAGACCACCACGAAAAGGTATGAAGTCTTACCTATTTTTACTCCCGAGCCTCACCAGAGGGTATTGCCATCTGTGGTGCAGGCACCTGTACTGGAGTTGAAACCTCTACCAGAGCACCTGAAATATGCATATCTAGGTGATAATGAGACACTCCCGGTGATTATCTCATCGGCACTGTCAAAAATCCAGGAGGAGAAACTGATCCGGGTCCTTAGAGAGCATAAAGAGGCGATAGGTTGGACAATTACAGACATTAAGGGAATCAGCCCGGCCGTCTGTATGCATCGGATCAGACTAGAAGAGGATGCCAAACCTGTACGGCAGGCTCAAAGGAGGCTCAATCCCCTCAAGATGGAAGTTGTAAAGAAAGAAATCTTAAAATTGTTAGATGTGGGGATTATTTTTGCAATATCAGATAGCCCTTGGGTGAGTCCGGTCCAGGTAGTCCCGAAGAAAGCGGGAGTGACGGTGGAAGCCAACCAAACGGGTGAGCTCGTGTCAGTGCGCAAACCCACGGGATGGAGGCAGTGTATAGACTACCGTAGGCTAAACGCCGTCACTAAAAAGGACCATTTCCCTCTCCCTTTCATTGACCAAATGGTTGAACGTTTAGCTGGTAGAGCTTATTATTGCTTTTTGGATGGATTTTCAGGATACTTTCAGATAGCAATTGCCCCAGAGGATCAAGAGAAGACAACTTTCACGTGCCCGTTCGGGACCTTTGCCTACAGACGGATGCCATTCGGGTTATGCAATGCACCTGCAACATTTCAGAGGTGTATGGTAAGTATTTTTTCTGAATACGTGGAGAAAATTATTGAAATTTTCATGGATGATTTCAGTGTGTATGGTGATAGTTTTGATACGTGTTTAGATAACCTGAAATTGATCCTGATAAGGTGTATAGAGACTAACCTTGTGCTTAATTGGAAAAAATGTCATTTTATGGTTGAGCACGGGATAGTCCTGGGTCATATTGTATCGTCTAAGGGCATAGAAGTTGACAAGGCTAAAATAGACATTATTTCTGCATTACCTTACCCCGCGAGTGTACGGGAGGTGCGTTCTTTTCTTGGACATGCAGGGTTTTATCGAAGATTCCTCAAGGATTTTTCAAAAATTGGAGCCCCGTTGTTCCAACTCCTACAAAAGGATGTGACCTTCGAATTCAATGACAAATGTGAGAAGGCCTTCGACAAGTTGAAAGAATTGTTGACTTCACCCCCAATCATCCAGCCCCCTGACTGGAGTCTACCATTTGAGATTATGTGCGATGCCAGTGATCATGCCGTGGGGGCTGTGTTGGGGCAACGAGTAGGGAAGGCAGCTCAAGTCATCTATTATGCATCCCGAGCATTGAACGGAGCCCAGTTGAATTACTCCACCACTGAGAAGGAGCTTCTTGCAGTTATTTTTGCTTTAGAAAAATTCAGGTCATATTTGCTAGGTGCTAAAGTAATTGTATTTTCTGACCATGCAGCATTAAGGTACCTAATGACCAAGAAAGATGCCAAACCGAGGCTCATCAGGTGGATATTGCTACTGCAGGAATTTGACCTGGAGATACGGGATAAGAGGGGCTCAGAGAATTTAGTAGCTGACCATCTGAGTCGTATACCCGTTGGAGAGGATAATGAACCATTGAGGGATGCATTCCCTGAAGAGCACTTATTTTCTTTAAATTCTCAGTTGCCTTGGTATGCCGATCTGGTCAATTATTTGGTGACTGGTAATTTTCCTGCAGGTTGGCAAAAATCGAAGAGAGATAAATTGAAAAGCGACGCCAAGTATTTTATCTGGGACGACCCGTACCTATGGAAGAGGTGTGCAGATCAAGTGATGCGGAGATGTGTAAGTGAAGTGGAATTTCAATCGATTTTAGCTTTTTGTCATACTTTTGCTTGTGGAGGTCATTTCGGACCTAAGAGAACTGCTCATAAGGTTTTAGAAAGTGGATTTTATTGGCTTTCATTGTTTAAAGATGCCTATGTGTTTTGTAAGTCATGTGATCGCTGTCAAAGGGTTGGTAATATAGCCCGTAGGGATCAAATGCCCCAAGTCCCGTTGATTTTTGTTGAAATTTTTGATGTCTGGGGTATAGATTTCATGGGGCCTTTTCCTACTTCATTTGGTTTTTTATATATTTTGCTGGCAGTTGATTATGTGTCTAAATGGGTGGAGGCTAAGGCCACTCGAACTAATGACTCGAAAGTAGTTGCAGATTTTATCAGGTCTAATATTTTTGTGCGATTTGGAATGCCTAGAGCTATTGTCAGTGATAGGGGGACGCACTTTTGCAACAAAACCATAGCTGCGTTGTTTCGCAAGTATGGTGTACTCCACAGGGTCTCAACGTCATACTACCCTCAGACCAATGGTCAAGCGGAGGTGTCGAATCGGGAGATTAAGACCATTTTAGAGAAAATGGTGCGCCCTGATAGGAAAGATTGGAGCCAAAGGTTGGAGGACGCACTCTGGGCCTATCGGACGGCGTACAAGACTCCTATAGGGATGTCACCGTACAGGTTGGTATTTGGGAAGCCGTGTCACCTTCCAGTGGAGTTCGAGCACAAGGCTTTTTGGGCGATAAAGCAATGCAATATGAGTTTAGAGGAGGCCGGTGCTCAACGGAAGCTGGATTTGCAAGAGTTGGAGGAGATCCGGAACGAAGCATACGAAAACGCCTCGATTTATAAGGAGAAAAGCCGGGCATTTCATGACCAACAAATTTCAAGAAAAACGTTTGAAGTTGGTCAGAAGGTCCTCCTGTACCAATCCAGGCTCAAGTTATTCTCAGGTAAGCTACGTTCCCGTTGGATTGGACCTTTTATTGTTACTCACGTTTTCCCATATGGTGCAGTTGAAATCCGAAGTGCTAAGACAGACAACAAATTTGTGGTGAATGGACACCGTCTCAAATATTATTACGAAGGATTTTCAGGAAGAGAGATGGAGACAATAAGGCTAGACGCACCACTGTGTCCTAATCAGTGATAGTTTACCATGTCTAGCCAAAGACATTAAAGAAAGGCGCTCATTGGGAGGCAACCCAATTGTTCCTTTTAGTTGGTTGTTCAATTTCGTGTAGTAGTTTAGAAGTGTTCTCCTGGAATTCGACTGATTTTGGGTTTCAGTTTTCGTTTTTGCTGATTTGTAGGTGCCCTTCAGTCATGACGTGCCCGCGTGGTGATGTGCAGGACGCTCACGATCAGAAAATTCTGAAACTTCTGGGAGCTCTCCTGCCCTCATGACGTGCCCGCGTCGCGTTCGCGGGAAAGGTAAGGATTCAAAAAAAAAAAAAAAAAAGAAGAAGAAAAAAAATAAAAAATTTTTTATTTAAAAAAAGGAAAATTATTTCCGTGGCTCAAAGAGCCTCATAATTGGTAGAAGAAAGAAAAGAAACATTTTTGACTAAAAAAAAAAAGAAAAAAAAACACAGCAAGTTCTCTCTTTTCTTTTTCTTTTTTTTCTTTCTTCTTTCTTTCTTTTCTTTCTTCTTTCTTTCTCTCTTTCTTTTCCTTCTTTTCTTTTCTTTCGTTCTTCCCCCCCTGTTTCTTCTTCTTCTCCTCTTGCCCTAAATTCCTTCGCCCGCCACCCATCTCGACCGCAGCTGTCCGCCACCACCTCGCGAGCGTCGCTCGCCCGTTGGCACAGGACCAGCCACAGCCGCACGCCGCTGCGTGCCGCCGCGAGCTCTCTTCCTTCCTCTCTCCACTACCCACTGCCGCGCGCAAGGCCGCTGTTCTCCACCAGATCGCGCGCAGCCCAACCCCCTTCTCGCAAGCCGGTCCGCCGCCGCCAGGCCCACCGCCTCCCACGCCCGCAAGCGGAACCCAGCGCGCCACCCCCACTTCAGATCTCCGTGCCTCCACCCGATCCACACAGCCGCGCCACCATTCTGCCCTCTGTCCGCCGCTACCCAGCCAGCCGCGGCCCACCACTGCCGCACTCGACGCAGCTACCTCTGCGCACGCCGCCTTCCATTCCAGCTCTTCCTCTATACAGCCAACCACCCTAGGTATTTCACTCTTGCTCCCAATTTCTCAGTTGTGATTGGAGCCGCCTGGTTCAACTTTAGTTGGTGTGGGCAGTGTGTGATTTCTCTTCCATAGTCTACTCCACCAGTGGTACTGGTGGAATAAGTGGACTTCAATTGGGTATTTCGATTTGATTGGCTGAGTAATTATTCTGTTATCTTTCGGATTGATGGTTTTGAGTTGCGACTTTTCTTGGCCAACTGGAGCCATTTGTTGAAATTTTTTGGGTGAGCTGACATATTGTAGTCGTGAGTCAATGTGCTGAGGTCTAGTTTGCTTGTATTGCTGGAGGAATTATTGGGGTTTTACGGGGGCTTTGCTTGCGTTAATTTTGCTATTGCATATTGAGTTAAGATCCTGTGCCAGTTGACTTACTTTGTGGGGTTCATCTTGCACAATTTCATTGTTGGGGGGACCTCTGACTGATTGCTTCAACTTTTGAAGTGGGAAGGCCTTGACTGGGCATCTTTAATTGCTGAAATCCTTCTTTTTGGTTCTTGATTGGGTTACTACTGGACATTCTTGCTTTGTTCTGCTGAGTTTCCTTTGCTAGTTACATTTGCTGGTTTCTATACCTGTTGAAGCTTCTTGTTGGTCTGAGTTCACTGTGGGAGGACATGGTGCGACCAAAATCCTCCTCTAGGTCTAGGACCTCTCAGTCTCAACCCCCTCCACAGGCCTCCATTCCTGTCAACTCACCGACCAACCTACCCTCTTCCTCTAGTGCTCGAACCCGTTTGGGTAGGGGTAGGGGTGCTCAGGTAGATACCCCTGCTCACTTTGGGGGGCACTTAACATTTACCAGACCCGCCGATCGGCAGAGATACGCTAAGGTCTGTGAGAGGCGTATTATACCCTGCAAATCTTGTCACAAAATCACTATGACTGCCCTGCGTATACGTGAGGAGGTCAATCAGATGTTTACCGCCATTGGGTGGTGCCCGTATCTTGATATCTCCTGCCCTGCTTTTGTTGAGCTGATTCGGGAGTTTTACTCCACCTTTGAGTTCGAGTTGCCTACGAGATACACCGTTGAAACACCAAATGTCATTCATTTCCGTCTAATGGGTAGGGAGTTCAACTTTTCCATTACCCAGTTCAATCTGGCATTTGGATTTATCACGAGAGAGTATGCTGAAACTAGGGAGTATGCGGAGAGTGCCTGTGATTACATAGAGCCATTTCTCTCCCAATACCATGATGTGTGGGAGGAAATGTCAGTCGATCGACACCGCTACGACCCTTCTAGGTCTAGGAGCTCCTTTCTTAAGGATCCTAGTGCCCGCTATGTTCAGCGATTCTTAGCCTACAGCTACTCAGGGCGCAAGGACAGCTCCGGTATACTCTCTCGCCCTGAGTTTTTCTTCCTCTGGAGTATGAAGAACAATATCAAGGTCAACTTGGGGTGTTGGTTGGCTACACAGTTCAAGACTGTTTTGACCAAGAAGAACAAACCTCTGATTCTTGGGTCCTACATTACCCACTTGGCGACGCAGTTGGGAGTTCTTAGTCTGGAGGACCACGACTTACATTTGGCTTTCGAGATGGAGCTCCTGGACGTGAACTGCTTAGAGAAAATGGGAGTCGTCGAGCGCCTGCCCAATGGTTTCCACCAGTTTACCCCTCCAGGCCCAGTTCGAGCTCCGGGTGCACGGCCTTCAACGCAGGCGGGCACTCTTCATTCCCTGGGTCGGCCGAGGACACCGCTGGGCCGTCATCTTCTGCGCCACCTCCACCATATGGGTCAACTGAATGGCAACAACTCCAGGAGCGGGTTCAGAATTTGGAGGCTCGAATGCTCAACGTCGACCTCAATGTAGCGGGCATAGCACAGAATTTGGCGCAATTTCTGCATCATACGGGCTTTCCTTCTCCAGCTCCACCTCGCCCACCTCTTTGACCGGATTTCAGGGAAGTGTTGCTGTCCTCTCACCCACTTTTGTTGGTTATTTGTCACATTGAGGACAATGTGTCCTATAGGTGTGGGGGGGGCTAATGGGGTGCTAGTGTTTTTAGTTTTCTTTAGTTTTTAGTTTTATTTCTAGTTGCTCATTTTCTTTCTTTCTTCTTGGTGCTTATCTCTCCTGAAAAAAAAAACAGAAAAGGAAAAGAGAAAAAAATTGATTGGATGTTGGCTCATTGACTCTAATTCTACTTTTGCCAAGTTTTTAAAATAAGTATGTATCGGGTTGATGTGGTTGGATCCAAGATATCTCCTTGGTGAATATCGGATTGCTTGGCTCTTTTGATTTCTTTGTTAACTTTTCTAGGCGTTGGGAATGACTGTTGGCATTTTAAGGTGAACTGGTCCAATATTGACTCCAGTTCTCCATGTTTGGCAATAATGAGGCGAGCTGCCCCTATGCTTAGTTGCTAGTGTTGGTATTTCGTGTTTTTGGCTTTGTTTGGCTGTGAATAATCTGGACTGTACTCCGCTATTAGTCACTACTGAGTAACCGGGATCTGCACCTAAAAGTGTCGATTCTCGCGTCAAAAGGTGGTACTTTCTATGAGTACGTGGTCGTATAGCGGTAGAAGCTGAGTAACCGGACTCCTTCATCTAAAAATGTTGGAGTTCACGTCAAAAGGCTCCGGCGGCTAGAGACTAAGTCTTCTTGTGTCAAATATTATGATTGCTTGAAAAAACGTAAAACAAAAAAAAGAAAAAGAAAAAAAGAGAATAAATAATAGGAGAGCTTGCTGGTTTATGGACTTAATATGGGGACTTGTGTGAATATTTGGACCGTTAGCTGATAAATGTTGCATGCCATTCCTTTTCCTTAGATTAGTTAATTTGGAAATTGAAGGAGCTTGTGGTTTAGAGGCTAACTGGGGGGATGCCTCTCGGATTTTAATTACTAGTGCCCGATATGTGGTTCTTTCTTGAATATCTTGGCAATTTGGTAGATTGGGCAATGACCATTATCGAATTTTGGTGTCTTATGCTTGAGGACAAGCATGGTTTAGGTGTGGGGGGAATTGATAGGCTGCAATTTATCTATTTATTTTATTATTATTTTCCCCTATTACCTGACTTGATGTGGATTAATTGCTGGATTCTACTCATTTTTCTTAATTTACGTATATTTCAGGGAGGAGAACGAAAATATGATAATAGATGCCAAATTGAAAGGAAAAGATTTCAGATGATAAAGCTTGTCCCAGGGGCACTTTTGGGAGAGAAGATGTCACGCCCATTTTGGTAATTTTCGCGAAGAAACGACGGACGGAGGGATTCTCTTCCTGTTGATGTGCGCCGCAATTAAAAGGAGGGAAGAAGAAGGAAGTGAGAGAGTTAGTTTTTTCCCTTGGTTCTGGCCGGCTGTAGCTGAGGAAAAAGGCTTAACTTTTGTTTTCCTTGTTGGACTTTTTGACCAAGGAACTCCTGCGCATGGCAGAAGAGCTTAGCTCTAGACTTTTCCTTTGTAGTTTATGGTAGTTTTCCATTTTGGCTGCTGGACACGCATGACAGGAGAAAGGAATTGAAGCCCACTTTCTTTGACTTTTCCTTATTGTACTTCTGAAGTGAATTTGCTTTACGAATGCTAGGAACAATTAGAAAGCTTCAATTGTTACCCGTGCCTTACATTTGCTTTCTAAGTGTTTGACGAATTGCGGCTCTTGAAATACATACAATGGCCGTGACTTTAGCTGAAATTTCCCGCGGGCTTAGTCCATCCAATATGAGCTAATCCCCTCGTTCTAGTCAAGAAACGACGGATACTTTGGGTCATCTGAAAATTGTGAGATCGATTTAATTTAATCTTTCCCTTTTATTTATTGGTATTCGTGTATTCCCTGATTACTATGCTTATGATTATTTAATTAGTTGATTGTCTTGGATCCGGATAATTAATTGGTTTGGTAATCTATTGTCAATTGGGGTATTAAATCCGTAATTGTTTAACTACCTCAAAATAGCGACAATTGGCACAATTAGATTCGTGTCAGGGGGATACGCGGGCTAATCTAAAATAACCCTGGTAGTGTGTTATTTGGTTAGAATAGGGCTCCTCTAATACGTAAGGCAATTGGGGAATTAAATTCTACGGGCGTACCTAGGATTATTTCTCAATTAGAGCAGTGATTAACGGGCGTACCTTGATCACCGACACAGTAAGGAGGGGTTGACTGTCATCGCTTGTTTGGTAGTTATAACCTATTTATTGGTAAATAATTGGGATTGCCTTTGCTTATCGATGATCGATTAGGTGAACCATTGCTGAAGTTATTTCTTGGCTAGATCTTTAGTTAGTATTTCCTTGATTGTAGTGGATTGCCATTTGACTTTTAATTGCCTACTTTATTTTATTTTTGAATGTTTCCTTGTTTTAATTGATTTAGGCCTTTAATTATTGTTATCTTGAGTTCAGTAAATTGTGGTTTAATTTCTAGTTAATTATTCATTTTTATTTTCTTATTTGAATTCATTGGATTGTCATCGTTCCTACAAAATCACCCCCTGTGTTACTTTGGATTTCTTAAGAAACAAATATACCCAGTCTCTGTGGATACGACCCTACTTGCCCTGTCTACAAATTCATAATTATTTGTGAAAAGGAATAACCAATCCATTCGGGTATATCGGATCAAGCAAACTCTTCGGGAACAGGGTGAATCAAGTAACCCATTGCACACCTAGAGTCCCTGCTCCAGTACTTGGAATTGGGTTTTGGTCATTTTAACTGGCAATTAGGTTTAACTTTATTATTGCACAGGCTGACGCCCTGTCACTATCCCGTTTACATTTCTGTTAGGGTCTATCCCGTGGGTCTATCCCATTTACATTTCTATCCGGGTCTATCCCGTGGGTCTATCCCGTTTATATTTCTGTTCGGGTCTATCCCGTGGGTCTACCCCATTTACATTTCTGTTCGGGTCTATCCCATTTAAATTTTTGTTCGGGTCTATCCCGTGGGTCTATCCCGTGGGTCTATCCCATTTAAATTTTTGTTCGGGTCTATCCCGTGGGTCTATCACATTTACATTTCTGTCCGGGTCTATCCCATTTAAATTCCTGTTCGGGCCAGTCCCGTTTTAAATTCTTGTTCGGGTCAGTCCCGTTTTAAATTTCTTGTTCAGATCAGTCCATTATAAATTTCTCGTCCCAGTCAATCTCGTCAAAATGGGTCAGTCCCCATCGTTCGAGTCGTTCACAGCCGAATAACACAGGTAAGTATTTGGTGTCTACTTCTTTGTCTCAAGTTTTTTCAAAACTCAGACAAAGAGGGGCAAACTGTAGACACCAAATTTTTGGTGTTTATTATTTATTTATTTACTATTCATTTTTTATTTGTTCTATTTTTATTTGTCACAATTAGTTTTATTTACTTTTAGTTTTAGAGCCATTTTAGCGTAGAATTTCTCAAAGGAAAAAGAAAAGTGTTCAAAAAAATATGTTTTAGTTGTTTTGGATTTAGTTTCATTATTTAAAAATGAAAAGGAAAAATGAAAAATTGAAAAAAAGAAAAAAAAGGAAAAATGAATGAAAATGAGGAAAATCTTAGTTTTTTATTTTTTATTTTTTGGTTGCTAATTTTGTACATTTTATTTAAGTTTAAGTTTGTTTGAATTATTATTTTATTGTTGTTTATATTATACTTTAAAAATTCCTTTTTAAAAAAAAAAAAAAAAAGATACGCTATTTGCAGCTGCGTATTGTCGCAGCTTGCAAGAAAGGATTGGGCAGCTCCTTTAGCTGCAATTTTGGGAAAGATGGCTGAGGGTTTAAGAGGAGGATTCCCATATAAATAGCAAAGGGAAACAGCAGCCGCAAAAAGGAGAAAGGATAGAAACACAGCAAAAGAAAAGGAAAGGAGTTCTTTAGGAGTGGACGGATAGAAAGAAACCAACGAGAGAAAAGGTTTTGAGGGCTGGAAAGCTGAGATAATCTGGAGGGGGGATAGGAAGGACGACAAAGGAAAGGCTGCAAGGGGAAGAAAGGAAAAGGAGGGGGAGAAGGCAGTAGAGTTGGCGGCTGCAAATCTGAGGAAGAAAAGAAAAGAAATACCAGAGCTGGAAGGAAGCTTGGCAGCGGAGGGGGTTTGCAAGAAGGGGACCGACCCTTATCATCATTGTTCCGTTGACGCCCCTTTGAAGATCCGGCAGAAACTATCTCAGCCTTCCCGGGGTCATCCGCACGTTCCTTTCTTTGATTGAGGTATTGCATTCACCTTCCGTAGTTTAAAGCTGCTCTCTTTAGTCATTTGCTTACATTTTTTGCTGTTTACTGGTTCCGTTTTAGCTTCAAATACGTTGATTGGTTCTTATTTGGGGTAATGAAAAATCTGGAGTTTGGGGGCTAATGAAATGAAGGTTTCATTCGGGTTTTGTATGAAAACATACGCATGAGAGGAGCCTCGAGTTCACAGTAGAAAGTTTGCAGCTTTGATCTCTACATGCTTAGACTCTTTGGGCTGGGTTTGAAAGACGGAAACCCAGGAATTTTGGGGTTGATTCCCTTCATTTTTTTGCTGTCTTTGTGCTGGAGTCATGCGTTGGTTTAGTAAAATTGAAAAGCCCAGAAAAATGACGTAAAGCTTCAAGCAAGTGCGCTTTGATGTTTCCTCGATTGCCGCTGCTCCATTTCTTGTTGAAATTGCAGAAAATTCTTGGAAGTTTGCATGCTTGGGTGATGAAAATTATGTGATCTCACTGTTTATGATTACAGCTTGATGACTGGTTCAGTTTTTAAGAGGAATTTGCATATTAAAAACACAGGAAATGAAAAGAAAGCTGCAGCAAATTGTATCTGGAAAATGCAGAAATGTTTTCGATGTTTGCGGCTGGTCTTTCTTTTGTTCGTTCATATGTTCCAGTAGCAGTTTCCTTGCGTTTCTTTGGAATCTTGAGGATTGCTTAAAAGCTTGTTTGAGGGTTTTTTTTGGTTTGGGCAGCACTACGCCAGATTTTAGTTTCTGTCTTTCTTCTACCAGGCATGCGCGTGAGTAGGAACTTAGAAAATAACAGCCATCAACCCGGATTTTTCTGATTTGATCTAGCAATGATAGTGTATTATTTGGTTTGGTTGATGATTTGGGGATTGTCTTATGATCATTTGATTCAAAAGTTGTTTTTGATTGGTAATGTTTGGGTTGGTAATGAAGCAACGGGCGGCGGTTGAAGGTAAACCAGAAAATGAGAAACAAAGGCTTTATTGCATGCATGAAATAATTCTGAGAAATATATTTCCACCCTTACTTTTTCAATTGATCCTTCTAAGGCCCAAAAGCTTTGAAAATCAATCAATTGGGTCCCTGCAATTTTGCAGCAATGTTACAAAGACTCCATTAAGTTCTAATTTGTGCAAATAGGTCTTAGAATAGTTGAATTTTAAGCCATTACTTGACTTTTTCTTTGCCCTTGAATCTTGGAAGTTCCTAAAAGTGTTTGATTGGGTTTGAGTGTTTGGTTAATGCTCGCATTTGAGTCCTTGGTAGCCTCAATTTTTTTTTTCAACTCGATTGCTTGTTTGCTTTCATTAATTACCATGCTTTGTTAAGATGGTACTTAAATGCATGAGCTTGTGTTTGCCTATTTTTCTTTAATTTCCCTAAATAAATTGGTTACTTGACCTTTTCTTGCTCCAGGACCTTTAAAGTTCCTAAAACATTTCATTTGGACTTGAATGATCGATTAAGGGTTATTTTGAGTTCCTATTAGTTGCTATGTTTGGGAATTTGATGAGTTGTTCCACTTTTCCTTGGTCATTATGCATTATTGGTCATTTATTTTGCAATTGAACAAGGATTCGATGTTTTAGTGGAATCAAATTGGTTTATATATGTTTACCACTAAATTGGTGCATTGATCCTTTGTTTTGATGCTTTTAGCCCAAGTTATCCCGTTCTTTGGTGACTTTAGTCCAATTTAAGTCTTGTCCACTTTATTAGCACCATAAAAGGAGGAGGTACAATTTCTTTTATCTTTTTTGTCTCTCCTACGTGATCCAACATGCTAAGTGAAAATTGCATGTCTACTTCGCTTTCCTTGCCTTTCTTTAATTTCTTTCATGTGTTCCATTTACTTTTGCTTTTATTTAAGCTATTCTTTATGGGGTATGTGTACACCTCTTGGCTTGTAATAGATAGGGCTCGAGAAGCATTTTTGGTCCATTTTCCCCTTCCCCTTTTGTTTTAGTTAGCAAATGGCTTGGTTGCATGCTATGTGTTAATTTGCTTTATTAGGCTCTTGCATCTAGTCGAGCATGCTAAGTGTTATGTGCTACGTGTTTATAAGTGATTCGCATGTCTACTCGCTTTTTATAGTCATGAATGAACTTGATGGATGAATGTACGTCCCCACACTAGTCCAACGCTAGTAGTGGCCCCTTTTCCGTCACCACACTAGTCCAACGCTAGTTGTGGTTCTTTGTTCCGTTTCCACTAGTCCAATGCTAATAGGAATTCATAGAAAGGGCTAGTCCAACGCTAGACCCAATAGGTCGTCCCTTTTTCGTTAGTGCATACTTGCATGTTCACTACATTTCATGCATTTTTCTTAGTTTTTATCATTTGGCATGCTCCTCGAACCCCTTTTCCCCTCATTTTAGGATTCTTGCACCTCATACTATTATAGGATACATTTGCCTGAAGAGTCCCCTTTCGACAAGGGAAACGAGCGAGTGTGGCTCCACAAATAGCCTTAGCACGCTAGTTCCCCCTTCTAATCAAAGGGAAGATTAAAGTCACAAAGTTAGGACTCCCCGTTCCCGTCTTGATGCATTCCTATAGGATTCATGCATTTCATTTATTCGCTATCCTATACACTTCTACTTTATATTCTATCCCTTTTTCCACATTCTCACCTCACACTACTTTTGGACGTTTTCACTTAACTACTCACACTTTATACCATATCACTCGCACACATGCACTTTATGTTATTTTCACATTATCATTCTTTACTCACCTTACCTTGTAAATACATTGGCACACCTCCACTTACATCCTATTATTTTTATCACTTTCTCACTTCACACAAACTCACATTTTCACATGGCATGCATTCCACTCATTTTTACGTCATTTAGGATTATGTGTGACCTCTCCAAAGGATCATTATTGGGCTTCACAATTAATGTGATTGGCACCACTCAACCTTTGAAGAGAAATTTCCCCCATGTCCCCCTAGGTCTAGGTTTTTGCATTCATATAGTCATATCCAACACGCGATACATACCTTGGGTAGAAAAATTAGGAAAGGTGGGGCTAAATCACGCAACTAGCCTTGGCTAGGTCGAAGGGGTGCCTTGGATTTTTATCCTTGCCTTCCCCTTCGTCAAATGTGACCCCCGATCCCTCTTTTTGGTTACGTAGACCCAAAAGTTCTTTAAAAGGGTTTATTTACTTTTTTCATTCAAAAACAAAAAAATCATTTTTGGGTGACTTGGTACACCCCAACTCTATACCAAGTGGCGACTCCATTTTCATTAAAAAACCCTTTTTTGAACTTTGTTTGGCCAAATCGTCGCATTCTTAAGTCCCATGGCCTTTTACTTTTCATTTTACACACGATCACATTCCACCACATTCACACCAACACATCATCAAAAAGTGGGGCGCGACAACTTGAGCTTGGTTGTTCCCTGTCCTACCAACCATATGGTTTTGGTACCAATAATTAAGCATTCAATAGAGGTATTCTATTCTATGTTCATGTCAAAGATTTACCATCACAATAAAGTATAGTCTTGATAAGTGACTAATTTACGTAATAATTGTATGACATTTTATATTATTTTTAGTCACTTTGGTTATATTATTGGAAGAATATGAATCATTTTGGCTATAATTGGTGAATAAATGTTTTTAAGTGATTAAATGAGGTTTTTATCACTTTTTACTTGGATTTTGTGTATTTTGACAGTTTTGACACATTTTCGTATTTCGGCTATAACTTGAGTTACAATGATCGGATTGGGATGATTCTTGAACCCATTTGAAGATAAGAGATAGATCTACAACTTTGGTGAAGACATCTAAATCCAGTTTGAAGGTTTTCCAGGTCAAAATGCCGAATTACAATAGCAAATTTCTACTGGTCGAAGCTGGAACAGGGCAATGAGCAGGCAAGGGTATTTCAGTCATATCTCAGCCTACACAGATCCAAATGAGGTGATTCTTGATGCATTAGAAAGATAACTCAAAAGGCTACAACTTTCGTGTTTTAGACATGAGCTGGTTCAGCTTCTAACATCAAGAAAAGATTGGTTGAAGTTGGGCCAAAAACAGAGCAAGTGATCCACACTCGGATCCACTATTCATCCGAACCCTCGGTTGTTTCTGGGTTAGTGGATCCGAGCTCGGATCCATACGGATCCGAGGTACTGTAGCAGCTCGGATCACTGGTCAGAAAAGGCTGCTCTGTACGCGTAAAACTCAATTTCACCTCCACCAACTCACATTGGATGCTAGACATGTGAGAAACATTCCCAGCTGTAAAAGGGAGATGTAATCCTCATTTCTTGACCACCTTTCATCATAAAAGAGCCAAATTCATTGCAAAAAGAGGAGATGGGGAGTTCATAGCAGAAAAATAGAGAGACATACGGGAGAAGCTTGAAGTTGCAGAAATGTAGCTCTTTCATCTCCCTAGTGTTAGTTTAGCTTAGTATAGAGTAGTGTAGCTTTTCCATTCTTGTTTATTATCTAGATTAGGATGAAGATGGAGGATGAAGAAGACAAGGAAGAAAGCTAATGTGACAAGGGTTGTATTCCTTCCAAACTCTTTATCTTTTGTATTTGATTCCAAATTTAGTTAATATACAAGTTCTGAATTTTGTGTTCAATATGTGTTTCTAAAGTTTATACCTTGGATTTGGTTGAACTTTCTATAATTGTTAGTGTTTATTATTTGGTTATTTGACTGCTATGATTTGAGCAAGTTATTTAGCACTTTAGCTCTTGAAATCATGATTAATCTGGTACCATTAATTGTGATTATCTAAGGTGTTGTTTCTGCAATGAAAATTGAGATTTAACACTAGTTCAAGAAGTGCTAAACATAGGGAGTACACTCACGAAAGTAGAGGTGCACTTATGTGATTTTTAGTGATTCATTTCATGTAATTTCATTGAAGAAATGAACTTGTAGCTAATTTCATAACCATGAAAATAGGTATGGATTAGTTATGAGTATAATTGATTCACTACGAAAGTAGGATTCAAATGCATAAGGAAATTACACCATAATTAGCCTAGATGTAGTATTTAATGATCCAAATATAGCACTTGCATGAGTAGTTAGGGATACCACAACCCAAGGAGCTTTCATTTGTCATTTTGTATAATTTCATTAGGTTAAATTTGTTATAATTTATTGATAGTCTAAATAATAGAGAAGCTTTAGTAATACCGGTAATTGTTCACTCTTCCTTGTGGGATCGACCCGATATATACCCTAAACTACTAGTTGACCTGTATACTTGCAGTGAACGGGTGTAATTCGATTTTTTAACTTGTACGTATGTAAAATACCCGTCAAGTTTTTGGCGCCGTTGCCGGGGAAGATTTGGCAATATCGGTGTGAAGAGTAACTTTATTAGTTTAGACATATTATTAGTTATAGTGTGAATGTTATTTTCTGTTATTTTAGTGTTTTTATGTGTATGTGTTTTATAACTTATTCTTCTTACTAATCTTGCTCTTAAGTTGTTTAAAAGCAATTTTAGGTGATGAGAAGGGTAGGTCAATTTGGAGGACAATGCTTGAGAAGTGGAAGATTGGCAATGGATGGTTATCAAGTGCAAAGCTCCTTCAACAGAGGTAACCAAGAATTTACTGAATGTATGTCTTTTGAAGATGGTTTAAGGTGCTTAAAGGCAAAATTTGATGTAATTAAGTTACAAGTTCAAATGGACACCATGATGCATGAAATTGAGCAAAGGAGGAATGTTAATGCTTTTAATTCTTATCATGTGATTTGTGACTTGTGTGGAGGTTATCATGCTACTAATACATGTATGCAAGCACAAAATGTGGATTATTTTGATGAATTAGAGCATTACAATCCTTGTTTTGATCAATATAGTGCTAATTGGATCAATTCTCCTGTTTATGGTTGGAATAATCAATGTGCATATAGTGATTTTCAAAATTTTTATGATTACCAACTTGAAAGTGTCCAATTCGAATCAAAACCATCTTGGGAGTTGGCAATAGAGAAGTTAGCTAATGCACCTCTACCTTGGGAGTTAGAAAATGAACCATTAGCTAATGATTCTAATGCATCTTGGGAGCTAGCTGTAGAAAATTTTTCTAATCAATTTGATTTAGCCATAGAAAAGCTAGCAAATGCAACCTCCGACCGTTTTGATAGGATTGAGGAAAGGTTAGATGAATTAGCTTCTCACTTTGGTCGAATACATGAGCAATTGAATGCATTGTGTGAAGTTATTTCCTCTAATAATGTGCAAAATGATCCTAGCATGAATGATGGCGGAATGTTGTATGTGAAAATGGGTTGCATTTTGATGAAAATGATGAATCTCAATTGTGTTTCAATGAGCAAATGTCCATTTCACATGATAATATCTTTGGAACTAACTTTGAGCCTCAAGAGGTGAGTTTTAATGACTCATTTTTCACCCCTCTTGAGGAGTGCAGTGAAAGTATAGGTTTTAAAGGTATTCCTGCTCAAGATACTCTCATGACATTTCCTTTGGTAAGTTCTCAAGTGGTGCATATTCAATGTAATATCTATGAAACACTTGGAATAGGTAAGTCACTTCCATTTCTCACATCATTAGTTCATGTGGCTTTTTCTATTAAGTCACCTTACAATGATCCACCAAGGCCTAAAATGGTGGATTATTCGTTAACTAAGCCTCCTTGAAAAATGAGGTGATATAGTCAAGCTATTGACTTTAAAGAAGCGCTTATTGGGAGGCAACCCAATGCTTGTTTAAGTTGGTGTTACTTTGGAGTGATTTTATGTTTAAAGTATAAGTTTGAGTTATTTTGTTATTTTTCATTTGTAGGTTTTGGAAAAAGATGCAAAAGTGACCAAATGAGGTGAAAAAGGCGAAGTTTGATCAAAGATCTCAATACCTCAAATTCAGTAATTATGGTTTTTGATGCATTAAAGAGGTTTAGAATGCATGTTTAGATCATTTTACATGTGTGTGAATGGTTTATTTTGACATAGAAATGATCTAGGGTGTATTTTGAAGAATTGAGGTCAAACTGAAAATTGCAAAAATTCTGCAATAAGTGCAGATTCAATGGATCCAAGGCCTCGGATCCATATGGATCCAAGGCCTCGGATCCACTTCTGCAATCAGAGAAAAACTTCGAGCTTCTGGATCCGAGCTCGGATCCGTATGGATCCAAGGCCTCGGATCCACTTCTGCAATCAGAAAAAATTCGAGCTTCTTGATCCGAGCTCACTTATCATGATCCGACCTCGGATCCTTTCAAAAACGACCTCGGATCCTTTCCAAACGAAGCCTCGGACCACTTTTCTTCATTCTTCCCTCTTTTTCCTCCTTCAACTCCACTTTTCTTCTTGTTGGTTGCAAGCTTTTATTCTTAAGAATTGTATTTTTGTTTTTTTTTCAAGGTGCATTAATTGAAGTCTCCATTCTTTCAAGTAAAGTTGGAAATTCATCACTTGGACATGGATTCGGATTGCGCAAGTCATAAGGGGAGTATTTTCTTTTACTCTTTCTTTATTTTCCTTTTCTCACATTGAGGACAATGTGAAGTTTAAGTGTGGGGGAGGAAATATGTGAACTTGCATTCTAATGCTATGTGATGATATTTTGTGGATTTAAATGCTTAGAAATATTGGAATTGTGTTTGAATTATTTGCCATGTGGATAATTTGCCTGAAATTGGGTTTGTTGGCAGGGAGTTTTCTTCCATTTATATGGGGAAACTCCGTCAAAATTTGTCTAACATCTTGTCCAATATGTCACTATGGCCCAAAAGTTCTTCAAATTTTTGCATTTTCATTCAAAAAGGGCTAATTTGTTCCAACTTTAAATGTTTTTATTCTTCCAATTGTTGAAACTTTATGTGTATTTTGGAAGGTTTAGTCCTCATTTAACTTGGAAATAGTTATTATGCAATTAGAATTTTTACATTTTAGAAAGTATATTTGGTAAAGTGAGGAAAATTATGCCTATAATTTTACATGTTTAATGAGATTTCTTCTCTTTATTTAATTTTGCAAGTAAGTGATTGATATAGTCGATAAAGGTTATACTCCTCCTTTGATTATTTTTATATATTTTTCTATGAGGGAATATCTATTTATTGTCCTTTATAAAAAAAAATAAAAAAAAATAAAAAAAGAAGAAAAGAAAGTAAATAAAAATTGTTCTACTCCAATGATTCTCGTACCCAGTAACCGGGGGTTGGCATCTAAAAATGTCGATTTTCGCGTAAAAAGGTATTTGAATTAAGAGTATGCATAGCAACTTGAATAAGTGAAATGTTGAGTAACCGGGGATCTTCACCTAAAAGTGTCGATTTTCGCGTAAAAAGGCATTTTCACTATTTAAGTAAAATTAGTATGAATAAATCCCTCTTAGATGTAAAATTTTGAGAAAAGGATGATTATAGGAGGAGGAAGGCTATAAATCGACTATGTGGGTTGCTTATTTGTGAAATTAGGTTAGGGTAAGAGATTAAGTTTAACTTGTTGAATTTAGGGTATAATTATCTTTCCTTTACTTGATATTATGAGTATTTAGTGTAAATTGAATAATTATATAATAATTATTTTCCAAGTCTTGAGGAATTAAATTGGACAAAGTGCATATATTGTTTCACCTCTTGAATCATTGCATTTGATTATGTGTGAATTGCTTGAGGACAAGCAATGATTTAAGTGTGGGGGAGTTTGATAAGTGACTAATTTACGTAATAATTGTATGACATTTTATATTATTTTTAGTCACTTTGGTTATATTATTGGAAGAATATGAATCATTTTGGCTATAATTGGTGAATAAATGTTTTTAAGTGATTAAATGAGGTTTTTATCACTTTTTACTTGGATTTTGTGTATTTTGACAGTTTTGACACATTTTCGTATTTCGGCTATAACTTGAGTTACAATGATCGGATTGGGATGATTCTTGAACCCATTTGAAGATAAGAGATAGATCTACAACTTTGGTGAAGACATCTAAATCCAGTTTGAAGGTTTTCCAGGTCAAAATGCCGAATTACAATAGCAAATTTCTACTGGTCGAAGCTGGAACAGGGCAATGAGCAGGCAAGGGTATTTCAGTCATATCTCAGCCTACACAGATCCAAATGAGGTGATTCTTGATGCATTAGAAAGATAACTCAAAAGGCTACAACTTTCGTGTTTTAGACATGAGCTGGTTCAGCCTCTAACATCAAGAAAAGATTGGTTGAAGTTGGGCCAAAAACAGAGCAAGTGATCCACACTCGGATCCACTATTCATCCGAACCCTCGGTTGTTTCTGGGTTAGTGGATCCGAGCTCGGATCCATACGGATCCGAGGTACTGTAGCAGCTCGGATCACTGGTCAGAAAAGGCTGCTCTGTACGCGTAAAACTCAATTTCACCTCCACCAACTCACATTGGATGCTAGACATGTGAGAAACATTCCCAGCTGTAAAAGGGAGATGTAATCCTCATTTCTTGACCACCTTTCATCATAAAAGAGCCAAATTCATTGCAAAAAGAGGAGATGGGGAGTTCATAGCAGAAAAATAGAGAGACATACGGGAGAAGCTTGAAGTTGCAGAAATGTAGCTCTTTCATCTCCCTAGTGTTAGTTTAGCTTAGTATAGAGTAGTGTAGCTTTTCCATTCTTGTTTATTATCTAGATTAGGATGAAGATGGAGGATGAAGAAGACAAGGAAGAAAGCTCATGTGACAAGGGTTGTATTCCTTCCAAACTCTTTATCTTTTGTATTTGATTCCAAATTTAGTTAATATACAAGTTCTGGATTTTGTGTTCAATATGTGTTTCTAAAGTTTATACCTTGGGTTTGGTTGAACTTTCTATAATTGTTAGTGTTTATTATTTGGTTATTTGACTGCTATGATTTGAGCAAGTTATTTAGCACTTTAGCTCTTGAAATCATGATTAATCTGGTACCATTAATTGTGATTATCTAAGGTGTTGTTTCTGCAATGAAAATTGAGATTTAACACTAGTTCAAGAAGTGCTAAACATAGGGAGTACACTCACGAAAGTAGAGGTGCACTTATGTGATTTTTAGTGATTCATTTCATGTAATTTCATTGAAGAAATGAACTTGTAGCTAATTTCATAACCATGAAAATAGGTATGGATTAGTTATGAGTATAATTGATTCACTACGAAAGTAGGATTCAAATGCATAAGGAAATTACACCATAATTAGCCTAGATGTAGTATTTAATGATCCAAATATAGCACTTGCATGAGTAGTTAGGGATACCACAACCCAAGGAGCTTTCATTTGTCATTTTGTATAATTTCATTAGGTTAAATTTGTTATAATTTATTGATAGTCTAAATAATAGAGAAGCTTTAGTAATACCGGTAATTGTTCACTCTTCCTTGTGGGATCGACCCGATATATACCCTAAACTACTAGTTGACCTGTATACTTGCAGTGAACGGGTGTAATTCGGTTTTTTAACTTGTACGTATGTAAAATACCCGTCAAGTCTCCTCAGTATGTTTCTAGGAGTCTTAGTATTTAATGGCAATAACAATATCAAGCACTTGAGCTTGGTTGTTCCCTGTCCTACCAACTGTATGGTTATGGTACCAATGAGTAAGCCTTCAATAGAGGTATTCTATTCTACCGTCGTGTCAAAGATTTACCATCACAATAAAGTATAGTCTTCTCAGTATGTTTCTAGGAGCCTTAGTATTCATAACCAGTTGCTCGGACCATTTGTCTCACCTTCTTCCCTAGCCAACAGTGTTATTCTCTTTGAATGTTATTGAATCCTCTAACATGAAGCCAGAAAAACTTAAGGCATACACATAAGTGTCTTCATGCGAAAATCATGAAACCATCAAAGTGAAAATAAATTGATTTCATCTTTAATTTATTATTCACAATGGGAAAAATAACCAGTTGCTTAGACCATTTGTCTCATCTTCTTCCCTAGCCAGCAAAGTTATTCGCTTTGAAAGTTACTGAATCCTCTAGCATGAAACCACAAAAACTTAAGACATATACATAAGTGTCTTCGTGCAAAAATCGTGAAACTATTAAAGTGAAAACAAATTGATTACATCTTTAATTTTTTTATGCACAAATGGAAAAAATAATTAAATTTTTAAAAATGAATTTAGTATCAATTTTTATATCAACATTTTTTATTTAAAAAAATCTTGAATCATTGAATAGATGTTGTAAAGGCATCCAATAAAGAATACTCCTTAATATATGAGGCACCTGAAGTTATGATCTTATGTAAGTGGCTATATGTTTCTGCCTCCTAAAAAAATTATTGAACTCAAGTAAAATGAAAAAAATGAAGCTCATTTCACACCTCATCTAAAATTGTGGGTTATAATTGGTTTATGTGTAGTGTATCTATAGTTTTGATTCTTTGTATCTTATCAATAGGGGTAATGTTATGGAGGAAATTAAGAGGAACCCATGACAGATGTTTCTTTGTCAACTATCTAATGTATAGAAAGCATCAAGGTTGACAGAGGGTGTCAAGATCATGATGATTTCCCAAATCTGAAGGTGAATGACAAGTCAAGGGATATGAATTCGAAAAAGGTCTTAATTCATCTAGGTAAGAAGTAATTAAAAAGATGGGGATCACAAATAGAAGATTAAGGTTGATGATAGACCAAAGAAAGCTTCGTGCACTAGATGTGTACACTATGAATTCTTAGTAATGGCATTTGATTTAACCAAATCGCCTACTATTTGAATGGACGTCGCAGTGTTTGGTTTTACAAAATGCTTCCAGAACTGTTGTTGAATACAAAGACTACAAGAAGCAAATGCATAAATTTAAAACAACAATAGTGGTCAAAACTGAGAGGTAAAAGGATTACACAGACCTTTATATAAAGAGAAAAGTTAATATTTAAGGATAACTACTATTAGGGCAATACTGAAATAACAAGGATAACTTCTTTTCAATTTGGAAGTTTCCCAATGATAGGTTTAACATTTGTCATTTTTCTTAATTTAACATTGGTTAATATTTCATGGAAAATTCTATTTTACTTAATATTTTTAATTCAAAGTTATCTTAACCTATAGTTTGAATTGGCACCATGATCAATTTGGATGTTCTGAGTTCTTGCCTCAAATCAATACCCTTTTTTTTATTACAAGCATACTAGTCAATCAAATTAAAAGAGCAAATCGCATTAGTATTTAGCTATTTCAGCCTGGATATATCTTTGCCTCTAAGTTTCATTTTCTAACTAATCCTTTTCTTCCCACATTTTAGTCTTTTCTAGTGGCTTTAACATCAAAATTTTTTACTTGTTGGCAACTCAATAGTTTTCCCCATTAATGATATTTGATTCTCAAATTTCATCTAGTACCATCAATCCTGCAATTAAAAATAACTAGGCATCTTTTTGTGAGGACCCGAAAATTTTCTTATTTTTATAGAATATTACTGGAATATTTAAATGATTATTCACTCATTTTCTTCGAATTATTTATTTCGACCAGTTTAAATCCATTTATATGGAATGACGCCTTTTATATTTTTAAAGCGTTTTGTTGAAAAATTCACTTTTCGAAAATTTGTTTAGTCCGGAACGACGGGTGCACGTTTTTCTAGGCTATACTTGAATCGGGAGTGTATTAATATTGAAGAATTAAGAACGATCAATAATAGATTAAAAAAAAGGTTAATGGAGGAATTAATACTCAATTCACGTGAGGACTCGTAAAATTATTATTTTTAAAACCCCTAATTTTGGCTCAATTAATTATCTATTTGGATTTTTGCCCCGAATATTATTTTCTATCCTTATTAGACCTAAGTACATGGTTTTATAGCTTCGTTATATTTTTAAAGTATCTCGTTTCAAAAAATTATTTTCTTAGAAGCTTGTTTAGTGAAAAAGTGAAAACGTGTCTAAACACTTTAGCCAATTGGGAATAAAATAAGTTCAAAAATTTGAGACATATACAATGGTCCTAAAATAGACAATTTTAGGTTTAAGCACACAAGTGGTAGCTAGTGGTACGATCGTTATAAGAATTTCTCGAAGGTTTCATTTTATTACGCCTAAATTGGAAATACGTGTTTTCACGTGCGCGCTTAATTGAGGGACTTTGGACAATTATTTTGGGACAATTAAGAATGAATAAAATTTATATGAATGTAAGTGCCCTAGAGGTTTAGTGCACTAGTGCAACAAACGTAAGAGAAATCGAACACAAAACGCGCGCGTAGGGCACTAGTTGTAATTGATTTGACGTATTTAATATATTAGACGTCAAGCGTCTTATGTACGCAAAGGAACCAGCAATCTCATTTCATTTCTGCAAAGCTTCATGGACGGCTAGACTGCAACAAAGAACAACCGAAACCTTCAACATTTCCTCTTTCAAAGCTCATGCAAATCACCACCAAATCTTCTCAAAATTTAGCACCACTTAGCCTAAGCCTTGGAGTTCACATCTAGCTAAAAAGGGGAGGATTTGCACGGCTCACTTAGGAGCAAGGAAGAACCGAATCTCTGCCTTAAACATCAACCAAGAGTAAGTCTTAATCTAGCCTTCTAACTTTGATTTTTGGAAGTCTAGCATATCTTTTAGCTCTTGATCTCTTATGGGTTGTTGTGGATGTTGGAAAATTGTTAAACGTGGGCTCTATGAACTCCCACTTTGGGTTGATGGCTGTGATGATGTTTGATGATGGTTTTGTTGCTGAATTAGAGCTTAAGGAAGTAGATTAAAGGTGCTTTGTTACCAGAAACGTTATTGAACTCTTGAAACAAAAAGTTCCCATTTTACCCCTGCTCTGTTCGGTCACTTTAATGCAGAAATTTGAGGATTTAATGGCTTGATTATGTTTTTTACATGTTGTAGAAGTTGTGTACAAAATTTCGTTGAAAAATATTGAGTTTTGGTTGATCAAAAGAATTTATTTTCCAAAGCTAGTAATCTGGGAAATGGTTGCCGTCGTAACCAGACCAGTGTTCGTGTTTCGTCCATAACTCCGTACTCCGACGTCGAAATCGAGTGCCGTTAGTGGCATTTGAAACTAGACGTTCCCATGTTTCCAACGGTGTATAATGCACATTTTGGTTTCATGTGTGTGAGCCACACCATTCATCTGAAGTCGGCTGTCCTGTTTCTCCGTTCTGCCGAAATGATTTGATGATGCTGCAACTTTAGGCTTAATTTCGAACCAGTTGCATGCTGAAACTTGAAATGATTTCTTCTGTGAAATTTTAGCACTGTGAATGTATTTTCTAACACTATCAACCATTCCCAATTCTGAGTTAAATTGAGGGAGTTATGATCAAAATACGGCGACTGCCTCGTTTTTGAAACCTTAGATTTGGACAGATTGCCTTAAGGATTTTTCCAAACTTTGGTTGATTGATTAACCACCTTTCCGAGGGTATTTTTCCATAAAATTTGATAGAGAGATACCCTTCATATGGGAGTATTATACTGCAAAATTTGGTGTCAATCCAAGTCCGTTTCGACACTTAATAAAAGGTCCAAAGTCGGAACCAAATCTGGAAATTTTGTAACCATCTTGAATCTTTCCCAACTTTGAGCTACCATATCTTGGTGCTCGAAACTCCGATTCTTGAGACGCTTGCTCTGTCCAAAACTTTACTTGCACTTCTAATTGAGTTATAAGTTTCAAGGGCCGGTTTGCAACGAGTGATTTTTGCCGAATTTCCAAAGTTAGTGAAAAACCAACCCCGGCTCAATCCTGGTAATCTAGAATAGCAACTTTAGGCTCATTTTTGAATACCTTCCACTTAGATTCATGGAACAATGTCTTCTAAGGACTTTTAGTACTTTGGAAGACGATTCCAACGGTACCAAATTTATCAAGTTTCGATTTGTAGAAAAGAAATTATGATTTTTCAAACATTTGACCAAAAATCGAAAATTCTGAAATTCCAAAGGAAATCCGCGAAGGAACTATTCCACAGAATCCGGCCTTGAATCCGGCCAAAAACTGGCAGGATTGTCGGCCGGATTAGTGGTGAAGTTTGAAAAAAAGGAGGTTAGCCACTGCCTCCAATCCGGCCAGAAATCCGGCCGGATATCCGGCCAGGTTCCGGCCGGATTGTGACGTGGCCAACCCTTCTCCGATTTCGATCGTTCGTTTTGCAATCTTTTCGCTCGTACTCGTTTTCAACCAATGATTTTAAGGATAATAATCCGATATTCTTTTACTTGAGTCCTACACCTTTTGAGAATCCAACTTCAAAGGCAAGTCAAATGAAGTTTCAAATATTTTCGAACCTTACTCGTGTTCAATCTTTCTCACCACTTGGGGACCTATAGTAATTATCTAATACTCGATGTTCAGGCACGCACGAGGACCTCCAAGAGGACCCTACCGTGGAAGTTTGAACTCTCCCTCCAACTTACTTGCTTGCATAACTTGGTGAGTGTCAAGTGTATGATTACTTGAACTCTAAGGACTTGATTCATGCTTGACTTACCTGATTACATGCGTAGCCTATCCGATTTTGACAAAAATGGAGTCGAGTGTGTACTTGATCGCACTCGTTCTCATTTGAAACGAATGACTCATGCTTAACATGATTTGCCTGGTTACATGACTTGAAATGCCTGCTTAAACCTGTCAAATGCTTGAATACATGACATGGTATGCTATGATTGCATACGTCGTTGGAGTGAATCTCCTCGACACTTACATGATACATGGGGGACGCCCAAACTCATAGGCCGGCATGGGCTTGGTCGGGAACCTTGGTGAGCCATGAGAATTACATGATAAGCTTGATCTATTTGAGAGATCTTGCTTGGCATACTCGTGGAGTATAGCCTTCTAAATGTCGTGCGGGCCCGAAGTGGTGTATGGTGGACGGATGAGAAGTAAGTGGTGAACTACGGATATGAAAATATCAACCCGGTTGACGGAGAGTCATCACGGGGAGATATACAAATGACATCGGCAAATGTGGAACTTAGCTCCTGAGAACTTCCATATCCTTGAATTGTTTCTAGTTACATTTTATCGGCATTATTAATTACTTGCAAGCTATTACCTGAATTGTATTTGGGCTTGTTATCTGAACTATGTGTCTGCATGTGTGTTCTTGGCCTCACGAGCGTTTTGCTCACCCTGTAGATTTGTTTTCCTTAACAGGTTTGAACTCGGAGGTAAAATGGAGAAGCCCTCTTGATGTACTTTTGTTTAGGGCTTGTTATTACTTTTGGTTATGCCTTTGGTTTTGGAATTGTACTTTGGTATGGAAATGTGACCCTGAGAACTATCACAGTTGGTATCAGAGCCATATGCTGACAGTTGGGACCTTAAGTCCTTCGTCTGGAAAAGCCCCGAGCCTCTCGTTCGTGAAGAGTCACGAAGCGAAACTCTCCGTAGGGGATGCCTGCGTGCGGGTGGCAAGCTGATAGATACCCCGTGATGTGACCCTTTGGACGAAATGTAATCTGTATTCTGACGTGTGGTTTGGAGAATGGATGACTATTATTAAGTTTGAATACTTCCGCATTTATTGTATCTAAGTTATTGGCTTGTGTTGTGTGGTCCGGCTATAAGTTGAATGGAATTGTTTGAGTCCTGGCGAGAGCTAGGCAGGCGTCCCGCGGATACCCTTTGGTTCGCCTTAGGGAGAAGTGGGGGCGTCACACTTTTGATCCCATATGTATACATATATTTATTCTATGCGTTTTGATATGCTTTAGTGATCATCAGTTGACATTTTTAAGTTGTGACTTTGAAGGCTTTGGAGGACATATGGTTCATTATCTGGTAAATAATACTTTTATGCTAAATAATACCCTTTCAATATAGTTTGGTTCTCTCATGTTAAATAATACCTTTCAAATACAGTTTGATTATGATCAAAATCAACAAATATCAGTAAATCATGTTTTATGGAGGCCATATGGTTCATTCTCTGGTAAGTATGTAGGAAACAAACTTCCTATGTGATATCTATCTTCTAAGTATTCATTTTGTTAAAAATATAATTCCTTATATCCAGTGTAATAGGTGTTGCATATTTCAAAAACATTGTCCAGTTGTATTGTTATCATGCTATCAGTAATTACATCAAGAAACAATTACTAGGCATCTTTTGATCCCATATGTATACATATATTTATTCTATGCGTTTTGATATGCTTTAGTGATCATCAGCTGACATTTTTAAGTTGTGACTTTGAAGGCTATGGAGGACATATGGTTCATTATCTGGTAAATAATACTTTTATGCTAAATAATACCCTTTCAATATAGTTTGGTACTCTCATGTTAAATAATACCTTTCAAATACAGTTTGATTATGATCAAAATCAACAAATATCAGTATATCATGTTTTATGGAGGCCATATGGTTCATTCTCTGGTAAGTATGTAGGAAACAAACTTCCTATGTGATATCTATCTTCTAAGTATTCATTTTGTTAAAAATATAATTCCTTATATCCAGTGTAATAGGTGTTGCATATTTCAAAAACATTGTCCAGTTGTATTGTTATCATGCTATCAGTAATTACATCAAGAAACAATTGGAGCTATTTCTATTGTCTTTTTTCTTACTAAATTCTAAAGCATGTTAGCTTCCATACTAGCTTTAACTCTAAAGATTGATGCTTACTTGGGAGGTGTATATAACCTTGCATTCACTTCACCATATGATCAAATTCTTGTAATAACATATGGAGAGAACAAACTCATTCAGGTCTAAACAATAAAAAAATTAAATTCTAGTAGTTTTACTCATTAGAGAAAATAGACTAATTATCTCTATATTATATGTTAGGTATGGGGTACAGTGACTGGTACAAGCAATACACATTTGAAGGTCATAGAGGCCCTTTAAACTCGTTATGTGCACATCTCAAGGAAGATATCCTTGTGTAGTTTCTATACTTGTTACCATTAAAGACTTTCTTTTTATTTTTGGTACTTCATTCGGTTTACTTCTTCTTCTTCTTTTCTTCTTGTTTTATTTTTTTGATTAATGCTTGCAGTTTGAATATGCCACATCGACAAATAGAGAGACAAAAACATGGTTATTTGATTATATAGAACCAAGGGTTGTCTTTGATGCAATAGTTATTTTCGCATAAGAATGGCCTATGGTGATGATGGTAAAAGACAAGTGCTTAATTATAGAACTGTACTTGGTCATTCTTTTTTTTTTTTTTTATTCCCTGTTCACTAAGTGAGCATTAAAAACTTGTTAGGCTCTTTTCTTGTGGCACAAACAAAGATGGAGACTCATACTTAGTTGAATGGAACTATACCCAAGGCTATATAACCTGAAGTTATGATTGGCTCTCCAAATCTTCTACAGGCATAGTGCAATTCAATACAAGTAGAAACAACTTTTTGGTCATTGGGGATGAATATTTACTCAAGTTTTGGAACGTAGGCAATGTCAAGATTTTAACTCTCTCTTGATGCTAATGGGGGCCTTTCAATTTGGGCTTTACACATTTTTAGAATAATTAGAAATTAAAATGCACGTGCGTCGCACGTAATTATTGATTGGAGAAATAAATCACTAAATTAGTTGTAAATTTTGATTGTTGTAATTGGATTTGAACAAATGATAGATGTGAATATCAGTAAAAGAAGGAAAATGTATTAATTTTGTGAAGAACTTAGCATATGGCTATCCCTCTACTCTTTATCTCGATTTCATAATCATGCAATATAAGATATGTTAAAACATGTTTTTTTTTTCAGTTAGTAGCATGTTTCTCAGCTTTTGATCTAGCATGAAGCTTGCATTTTCTAACTTAAAATCAAACTTTAAATGAAGCATTATATTCTTGTATACATCCACACTTAAACTGTCAGGCAATGTTAACTATCAGGTAATGTATCTTAGAGTAAGCTAATTAGATAGGAGAATAGTGTTTCCATTAAGGGAAAAATAGGTACATAAAAAAGTAAGAAACACTTAATGCACTTTTATGTATAGTATAGATATGCTTTTTGACGGGTATTTTACATACGTGCAAGCTAAAAAATACCGAATTACACCCGTTCACTGCAAGTATACAGATCAACTAGTAGTTTAGGGTATATATCGGGTCGATCCCACAAGGAAGAGTGAACAATTATCGGTATTACTAAAGCTTCTCTATTATTTAGACTATCAATTAATGATAAGAAATTTAACCTACTGCACTTATACAAGAAATTAACAAATAAAAGCTCCTTAGGTTGTGGTATCCCTAACTACTCATGCAAGTGTTATATTTGGATCATTGAATACTACATCTAGGCTAATTATGGTGTAATTTCCTTATGCATTTGAATCCTACTTTCGTAGTGAATCAATTATACTTATAACTAATCCATACCTATTCTCATGGTTATGAAATTAGTTACAAGTTCATTTTTTCAGTGAAATTACATGAAATGAATCACTAAAAACCACATAGGTGCACCTCTACTTTCGTGAGTGTACTCCCTATGTTTAGCACTTCTTGAACTAGTGTTAAATCTCAATTTCCATTGCAGAAACAACACCTTAGATAATCAGAATTAATGGTACCAGATTAATCATGATTTAAAGAGCCAAAGTGCTAAATAACTTGCTCAAATACTAGCAATCAAATAGCCAAATAATAAACACTAACAATCATAGGAAGTTCAACCAAACCCAAGGTATAAACTTTAAAAACACATATTAAATATAAAATCCAGAACTTGTATATTAGCTAAACTTGGAATCAAATACAAAAGATAAAGAGTTGGAAAGGAATGTAACCCATGTCACTTGAGCTCATCACCTTGCCTTCTTCATCTCCATTTTCATCCTAATCTAGATAATGTACAAGAGTGGATGAACTAACTAGCTAAACTATACTACACTAATCTAATACTAAGAGAATGGAAAAACTACATTTCTGCACTTCCAAGCTTCTCCCGTATGATTCCTCCCTCCTCATAGACCTCAAATGTCTCTACATATAAGCTGATGAAAAGTCCTTCCCTTACCAGTCATAAATTTCTGCTATGACTCTCCACTTTGATTCTCCAAATCTGGATTTGTTAAGGGAGTCAAAAATAATGGCTTTTGACTTGGAACCTTGGCTATATCTCTTCCTTATGTCTTCTGAAGCATGTGCAGCCTACGTTTTCTCTCCAACTCTAGCTGGAAAGTAGTGTGAAGATGAGAAAAATGGCTGAGCAAATTACAGAAATTCGGCTGCCAGACACGTTTTTACTTTTGACCTCACTTCAACTGCATTTGTCTCCATGATGAAGGCCGAACTGGCTTTTGTGCAAAACACAAAAGTTGTAGCCCTTTGAATTAGAGTTCCAATGCTTCAAGAATCATCTAATTTGGAGATCGGTGGACGGAGATATGGTCAAAATACCATAGACTGGTCAATTCTGGGCTTCAGCTTTCAACCAACCAGATAAGTTTCTGTGTTTCGACCTTTTGACCAAGAAAACGGCTGAATTGGACTTTGATGTCTTCATACCAAATGTAGATATATCTCTTAGCTTCAAAATGGTACCAAGATCACCTTGATCCGATTATTGTAGCTCCTGATATAGTCAAAATACGAAAATATGTCTGAGTTGTCAAAGCTGACTTTTCTTGATTTTTGTCCTCAAATTGCATTTCTTCCTTTTACACTTCATATTTTATTTTCCCCACTTTAATCCATCTTCAATCATCCAAATATCTTCTCAATGCACTTCATTTGATGATTGAATCATTAAACCTACAAAATATGAAGTTTTTCCCATAAAAATCCATAAAATGCAATATTTAGCCACTTTAACATAAAATGTAGATTTTTACCAAAACCTTAGTTATTTTAGTTATAAAACTAAATAATCAAACCAAAATTAACTAATAAAACACACTAAAAATACGTAAAATAAACTCTTATCACTTTTACTTGCATATAAGGATTATACATTTATAGTCTACGACTATAAAAATGGTGTTTCATTTACTTGTTGGCTTCTTTCTCTATTTTAATGCAAAGCCTTATGTTTGCTTCAACAAGGAAGACACTCTTTTGGTTGTTTTTCTGATGATAGTAAGGTCAAAATCTTGGCAAATAATGTAATTGGCAGTCTGTTGCTACAAAATTCAACTCCTCATCCATGTGACAGAATTGTGGGACATCTGTGCTGAAGTAAAACATTCTTGGAATGGATTTTTGATCTGAAATAGAGAGGTCATCTCCTCATCATTCCTATTAAATAATTGCATCAAAAAACAATTGGAAGTGGTTAGGAAGCGGGTATAACAATTATGGCTAGATAGAAAAGTTAATCGATTCTATTTTCATTTGTACATTTATCTTTTCCCAATTGTATATGTGCATCACTATTTTCTTGTGTGTTGATTTTCTGTTAGACTCTAATTATTTTTTCTAATTTGTCAAATGGAAAAAAACAAAATTGTTAGGCAATAAGAAATCATCTCCCTTGTGTATGGCATCCAAAAAGTGGAATAATTATAACCAACAACCTTAGTGATGATCCATTTCAAATAGCTTCACCATGCTTTGCTTTATCCAGGAATGACTCTTATCTCATATTAGCATCAGGAAGAAATAGTTTCTTTGTTCAACACAATAACCTTTGAGGTAAGTATGTGATTAACATCTTTAGGAGGTGATCGCAATTCTTAGGTCAAAAGGTATATTGAAATTTAATCAAACTGAATCATACTAACATAAGAACTCGTGGGAACTTATTTGTGAAAATTTCATCGCTTATTAACTAGTGCTAAAGGTAGAGAAAAAAGCAAAATGCATGCAGAAAATATAAACCAAAACACTTCAGTAATGTAAACAAATGCTTATTCTGACTTCCACAGATATCCTATCAATCTAATAGCTATTACTGAAGGGCAACTCAAAGTTTCCAAATTCTTGAACACTTGAAAAAACTAAATTGCTATGTCTATTACTAGATTACCATTTTACATGACCAGTTTGATTTGTCAACTGCAATTGCAGAAAGTGAGAAGCTTCCCATTGGCTCCACCTGCAGCTACATGTATGGCATTCTAGCCCCACAAGATAACAACCTAGTTGCTATTGGCACAGACGATTCAACTATACTCATCTACAACATGTGAGAGTCTGAGTTATAGCACTAATTTTGCACATGTAAAGCTTTTAATTATTTTCCATACATTTAACAGCTTGTAAATAAGCTTACTCTCATTTGAAAAGGATTAGTTGCTTAGCCTTTTCTAACGCGTCAAAAGTATTGGTCTCTACTACAGTAGATGCTCAAGTTAATTTGTTCTAAATCAAATATGTCACACTCACATGCTAATAGGAATTTGTGGTCTTGAGCAGCTAATGTTATCTAATTATCTATGGGCAAATCATTCCATGTATACACAATTTGATTTCTTCACTTAGTACTACTATCTAAAAATTGTTAAAAGAGTAATTCAACAAAACAAATATGTTCTCGTCCTAGACTTCTTGTAAGATTTATTAGGAATTTTCTTGTTTAATAGGAACTAAATGTAGGTTTTGTTGAGTATTTGGTCTAAGATTGATAATTGAACCAGTAATGAAGAGGTATAAAATGTCATATGTAAGGAAAAAAAAACTGACTACATCATAGTTTGCTTTGTCATACATAGGAAAGAGTCAAATTTCATCAGCACCAATTTGTAGTAATAACTATTGTTAGCAAAACACTAAACCAAGCCATTTCCATTGGTTAAGATAGGTTTCGTGATTTATTGTTTAGTTAATAGCATATGGTTGCAAGATTGGCTTGCAATGTATGAATCAAAAAAGCCTGGAACCCATCAGCAGTGCAGTTTTTTTACCACTTCATCCTCCACAAACACTTGGAGAGGAGATATATTGTATTTGACTTCTTTAGACGATCATTTGTCAAATACTTGTAGTGGACCATTAGAGACTTCTGTTTAAGGATTTCAAATGGAAACATTTTAATTCATGTCGCAACTAGGTGGTATTTGCTACCATGAGAAATGGAGTTGTTATGGTACTCTGATAAGAGTATATTTTACGTATTTTTAGTGTGCTTTATTAATTAGTTTTGGTGTGTTTTATTTAGTTTTATAAATAATTAACTAAGATTCTAGTGAAAATATGCATTTTGTGGTTAAAGTGTGAAAATTGCATTTCTATTGATTTTTATGGTAAAAACTTCATATTTTGTAGGTTTATTGATTCAATCATCAAATGAAGTGCATTGAGAAAATATTTGGATGATTGAAGATGGATTAAAATGGTGAAAATAAAATATGAAGTGTAAAAGGAAAAATGCAATTTGAATCAAGAAAAAGTCAGCTTTGACAATTCAGACACATTTTCGTATTTTGACTATATCTGGAGCTACACAGATCGGATCAAGGTGATCTTGGTACCATTTTGAAGCTAAGAGATATATCTACATTTGGTGTGAAGACATCAAAGTCCAATTCGGCTGTTTTCCTGGTCAAAATGTCAAAATACAGAAGTAAAAGTCTACTGCTGAGAGCTGAAAATGCGGAATTGACCAGTCAGTGGTATTTTTATCATATCTCGGTCTAGACAGCTCCAAATTGGATGATTCTTGAGGCATTGGACAGCTATTTCAATGGACTACAACTTCTATGTTTTGTACAAGAGTTAATTTAGCCGTCATCATAGAGAAAATAGCGGTTGAAGTAGCCAGATTCTGGTCAAAAATAGCTGCTGGTACAACCTGTTTTCTCCTTCAACAATTTACAGCTATGGATGAACGTATGACAACCAATTAGCAGCTGTAAAAGGGATGTTTCAAGCCTCATTTCCTGATGGAATTCATCTATATATAGCCATGGACTTACAGGATTCAAAATAACTTGGGAGAAGGCTAGAGAAACTCACCAGAAATGTAGTTTTCACTAGAGTTTCCTTGGTTCATTAGTATAGTATAGGTAGAGTAGTTTATCCATCTTGTATTTGTTGTTAGATTTGGATGAAGATTGGAGGAGCAAAGATGAAGAGGTCGATCTCATGTGACAAGGGTGATATCTCTTCTACTACTTTCTCTCTTGTATTGGATTTCATGTTTAATTATAATACAAGTTGGCTTTGTGTTTTTATTATGTTTAGTTAAAGTTTATGCCTAGAGTTATGGTTGAACTTGCTATATTTTGTTTGTGAGGTTTACTTGGCTATTTGATGATATTATTTTGAGTACATTATTTATCACTTTTGGTTATCTAATCATGATTAACTGGCCATTAATTATGATAATCATAAGGTGTTAAGTTTGCAATGAAAATTGGAATTTAACACTAGTTCAAAGAAGTGATAAGCCTAGGGAGTACACTCACGAAAGTAGAGGTGCACCTATGTGGCTTAAGTGACTTGTTTCATGTAATTTCATAGAAGAAATGAACTTGTAGTTAATTTCATAACCACGAGAGTAGGTATGGCTTAATTACAAGTATAGTTGATTCACTACGAAAGTTGGTTTCACATAAATTAGGAAATTACGCCATAACTAGTCAAGATAATAGCATTCACTTAACCGGTAATCTCATTTGCAAGAGTAGTAAGGAATTCCATATCTCTAGGAGATTTCTAGTGTTATTTTCATACATTTTATATTTGTGGTAGTCTAAATAATAAAGGAGTTTGAAAACATCGGTAATTGCATTCTTCCCTGTGGGATCGACCCTTAATACCCTATACTCGCTCACGATTCGTATACTTGCGATAAATCGCGTGTGGGGTATTTAGGAATTTATAAATGTAAAACTTGATTGGGATGAGCTTAATATTATATGTATACCCCGCGCACGTCAAGTTTTTGGCGCCGTTGCCGGGGAAGATTTGGCAATATCGGTGTGAAGAGCAACTTTATTAATTTAGACAATTTTTCTTATTTTTGTTGTTTTTGTTGTATCTTGTGTGTTTTATGTCATTTTTTTGAGTCAATTTTTATTATTATTATTTTTTTTTCTGTTTTAGTTTGTGTCTTGGAATCTATCCTTCTTAACTAATCTTACTTTTGAGATTGTTTAAAAGTAATTTTAGATAATGAGGAGGGTAGGTGAACTGGGAGGACAAAGCTTGAGAAATGAAAGATTGGCAATGGATGGTTACCTAGTGCAAAGCTCCTTCAACAGAGGTAACCAAGAAATTACTGAAGGTATGTCTTTTGAAGATGGTTTAAGGTGCTTAAAGGCAAAATTTGATGTTATGATGGACACAATTATGCATGAAATTGAGCAAGGGAGGAATGTTAATGATTTTAATTCTTATCATGTGATTTGTGACTTGTGTGGAGGTTATCATGCTACTAATACATGTATGCAAGCACAAAATGTGGGTTATTATGATGAATTAGAGCATTACAATCCTTGTTTTGATTGATATAGTGCTAGTTGGAACAATTCTCCTGCTTATGGTTGGGATAATCAATGTACTTATAATAATTCTTCATATTTTTACGATTACCAACCTGAATGTGTCCAATATGAACCAAAATCATCTTGGGAGTTGGCAATTGAAATGGTAGCTAATGATTCTAAGCCATCTTGGGAGTTAGCTTTAGAAAAATTAGCTAATGCAACTTCCGACCGTTTTGATAGGGTTGAAGAAAGAATAGATGAACTGACTTCTCACTTTAGTAGAATACAAGAGAAATTGCATGCATTGTGTGAAGTTATTTCTTCTAATGATATGAAAGATGACCCTAGCATGAATGGTAGGAATGTTGTATGTGAAAATGGATTATATTTGGATGAAAATGATGAATTTCAATTGTGTTTTAATGAGCAAATATCCATTTCACATGATAATATCTTTGGAACTAACTTTGAGCCTCAAGAGGTGAGTTTTAATGACTCATTTTTCACCCCTCTTGAGGAGTGCATTGAAAGTATAGGTTCTAAGGGTATTGCTGCCCAGGATACTCTCATGACATTTCCGTTGGTAAGTTCTCAAGTGGTGCATATTCAAGGTAATATTTATGAAACACTTGGGATAGGTAAGTCAATTCCATTTCTCCTATCATTAGATCATGTGACTTTTGCTATAAAGTCACCATTTAATGATCCACCACGACCAAAAATGGTGGATTATTCTTTAACCAAACCTCCTTGAAAAATGAGGTTCAATAGTCGAGCCAACGACTATAAATAAAAGCGCTTATTGGGAGGCAACCCAATGTTTTGGCTATTTATGTTATTTTGGTGTGATTTCATGTTTAAAGTATGTGTTTGAGTTATTTTATTATTTTTCATTTGTAGGTATTAGAAATGGAAGCAAAAGTGACCAAATGAGGTTAAAAAGACGAAATTTGATCAAGGAACTCAACCCCTCAATTTGAGTAATTGTTGTTTTTGATTTGTTAGAAGGGGTTAAAATGCATATTTTGATCATTTTACATGTGCATGCATTGAGAATTTTAGCAAACAAATGATCTATGATGCATTTTGAGTGATTGGGGTACAAATGGTAATTTTTCAAAATTGGCTTTCTGCAAAAATTTCGCAGAAGAAAACGCACTTGGGCTGAAAACGCGCCTTAGAATCGCGTTTTCCATAATCGCGTTTTCAATTCTGCGCCTATACTGAAGAAAACGCGCCTCAAAACGCGACAGGAAGTCACGTTTTCTACCAAGTCGCGTTTTCCAGCCTGATCAAAAATTGAAAACGCGACTTCAAATACGCGACTCCAAGTCGCGTTTTTAAGCATAGTCGCGTTTTCGATCCTGCAAGATATGTGAAGAAACGCGACTTCACAAAACGCGGCTTGGTGGCGCGTTTTGATGAGTCGCGTTTTCGGAAAAAAAAAATGCAGATTCCTTGATTCTCTTTTTTCTTCTTTTCCTCATATATTTTCTTGTACCTTGAGTTGCTTATTGTATATTTTATATAGGTACATCACCAAAACAAAGGGTTGAAATTATGGATCGCCGTTTTGTTTTATTAAGCCTTTGTTATCACTTTTGTTTCTTATTTTCTATGTTTCGATTATTATTACTAATGGTTATTCAATGGAACTTATGAAGCGTTGGAGTTACACGGACAATGGATTTTGAAGCTTCATATTCAATCACTACATAGGGGAGTATTACTTTCTTTATCTTGATTTTCCTTTTTACACATTGAGGACAATGTGTATGTTAAGTGTGGGGGGAGAATTGAGATTATATACATTGTATGTGATTGAATTATTAGTTGCAAATATTGGACTTGTGTTAAAATTCAAAATTTTTCTAAACTCTTGTCCAAAATTGCAAACTTGCCCCAAAAAGTTTCATATTTTTTCAATTTTATCCAAGGGGTAACAAGTTTCATACCATTAGTAGTTCAAATTTCTTCTACATTTGAGATAAAAATATGTGGCTTAAGCACTTCTTTTCTCATTTAACTTGGAAATGACTATTATGTGATTATAATTTTTGCATTTGTAGGAAAGTATATCTTTTAAAGTGGAGAAAATTATGCCTATATTTTTTTGCATATTTGATGAAATTTCTTCTCTTTATTGGATTTTATAAGTTAAGTGATAAATATGGTCAATAATTGCAATACTCTTCTCATGATTATGCTTTCGAGGGAATGTTATTATCTTTACTTTAAAAAAAATGAAAAAAAAAATGAAGAAACAAAAGAAAAAGACAAAAATAGAATAAGATTTGTTCTACTCCAATGATTCTTGTACTTAGTAACCGGGGTCTTCATCTACAAATGTCGACTTTCGCGTAAAACGGTACTTGAATTAAGAGTATGCAAAGCAACTTGAGTATGTGAAGTGTTGAGTAACCGGTGATCTTCATCTAAAAATGTCGATCCTCGCGTAAAAAGATACTTTCACAACTTAAGTAATATTTAGCTATATTATATAAATAAATCCCTCTTTAAGTTAAATAAGAAGATGATCATGGGTTTAGGAAGCATATTATTGACCATATGAGTTACTTACTTGTAAGATTGGGTAAGGATGAAAAATTGATTTGAATTTGTTATAATGACGGTATAATTGGCTCTCCTTTACTTGATATTATGAGTACTTGAACTTAATTGAATAATTGCATAATGGTTATTTACTTTGTTTTGAGGAAATGAAGTTGAAATGCTACATATGCTTATTTTCAAATTTTGGATCATTGTCGGTTTGTATTTCTTATTGCTTGAGGACAAGCAATGGTTCAAGTGTGGGGGTATTTGATAAGAGTATATTTTACGTATTTTTAGTGTGCTTTATTAATTAGTTTTGGTGTGTTTTATTTAGTTTTATAAATAATTAACTAAGATTCTAGTGAAAATATGCATTTTGTGGTTAAAGTGTGAAAATTGCATTTCTATTGATTTTTATGGTAAAAACTTCATATTTTGTAGGTTTATTGATTCAATCATCAAATGAAGTGCATTGAGAAAATATTTGGATGATTGAAGATGGATTAAAATGGTGAAAATAAAATATGAAGTGTAAAAGGAAAAATGCAATTTGAATCAAGAAAAAGTCAGCTTTGACAATTCAGACACATTTTCGTATTTTGACTATATCTGGAGCTACACAGATCGGATCAAATTTTGAAGCTAAGAGATATATCTACATTTGGTGTGAAGACATCAAAGTCCAATTCGGCTGTTTTCCTGGTCAAAATGTCAAAATACAGAAGTAAAAGTCTACTGCTGAGAGCTGAAAATGCGGAATTGACCAGTCAGTGGTATTTTTATCATATCTCGGTCTAGACAGCTCCAAATTGGATGATTCTTGAGGCATTGGACAGCTATTTCAATGGACTACAACTTCTATGTTTTGTACAAGAGTTAATTTAGCCGTCATCATAGAGAAAATAGCGGTTGAAGTAGCCAGATTCTGGTCAAAAATAGCTGCTGGTACAACCTGTTTTCTCCTTCAACAATTTACAGCTATGGATGAACGTATGACAACCAATTAGCAGCTGTAAAAGGGATGTTTCAAGCCTCATTTCCTGATGGAATTCATCTATATATAGCCATGGACTTACAGGATTCAAAATAACTTGGGAGAAGGCTAGAGAAACTCACCAGAAATGTAGTTTTCACTAGAGTTTCCTTGGTTCATTAGTATAGTATAGGTAGAGTAGTTTATCCATCTTGTATTTGTTGTTAGATTTGGATGAAGATTGGAGGAGCAAAGATGAAGAGGTCGATCTCATGTGACAAGGGTGATATCTCTTCTACTACTTTCTCTCTTGTATTGGATTTCATGTTTAATTATAATACAAGTTGGCTTTGTGTTTTTATTATGTTTAGTTAAAGTTTATGCCTAGAGTTATGGTTGAACTTGCTATATTTTGTTTGTGAGGTTTACTTGGCTATTTGATGATATTATTTTGAGTACATTATTTATCACTTTTGGTTATCTAATCATGATTAACTGGCCATTAATTATGATAATCTTAAGGTGTTAAGTTTGCAATGAAAATTGGAATTTAACACTAGTTCAAAGAAGTGATAAGCCTAGGGAGTACACTCACGAAAGTAGAGGTGCACCTATGTGGCTTAAGTGACTTGTTTCATGTAATTTCATAGAAGAAATGAACTTGTAGTTAATTTCATAACCACGAGAGTAGGTATGGCTTAATTACAAGTATAGTTGATTCACTACGAAAGTTGGTTTCACATAAATTAGGAAATTACGCCATAACTAGTCAAGATAATAGCATTCACTTAACCGGTAATCTCATTTGCAAGAGTAGTAAGGAATTCCATATCTCTAGGAGATTTCTAGTGTTATTTTCATACATTTTATATTTGTGGTAGTCTAAATAATAAAGGAGTTTGAAAACATCGGTAATTGCATTCTTCCCTGTGGGATCGACCCTTAATACCCTATACTCGCTCACGATTCGTATACTTGCGATAAATCGCGTGTGGGGTATTTAGGAATTTATAAATGTAAAACTTGATTGCGATGAGCTTAATATTATATGTATACCCCGCGCACGTCATACTCAACGCTTTAGATCTGAGTCCAAGATTAGAGATTGATCCCTCTGCTTTATCTTCCACCGAACAATGGGTACGTAGAACTAGCTATAAGGTAAGATATGGACATACTAAAACATTCACCTTGACTACATTGTATTTCTCACATCACTTATGTCTGTAAGAGGTTGCTTTTCAATCTACTACACTTTTATACTCTAGACACGCACAAAACTAATTCGTCATACATCTACTTTCTGGCAAGTTTCGATAAAATCTTGGAAAGTTCTGTTTGTAAATGCTTTTAGTTTCCTATTCATGATATTTTCTTTAATCTTAAGAATGCCCATTACTTTTGTACATTCTTAATTATTTGAATTATCTTGAGATTACTAATTTGCTTTTCTAGACTTTTTAGTTATGGTCATTTATATCTTTCTGAATTATAGTCATATATAAGTTTGCTAAGATTTCAATTTGAGGTCATATGTAAATTTAACATGAATTAGTCAACTTTAGGAAATGCTAATAATTGATAGCTTCAATATCATAAGTATATAGTCAAATATTAAGTAATTTTATCTAATTAAAATAAATCAAATTCTATGAAAAAGAGATGGGTAGTTGGGAGCTTTTTAAGAGCTGGAGTCTGGAAAGTTGTTTTCAATATATATATATATATTTATTTATTCATTTATTTTCCACAACCATGAGGATTAAACCCTTGGATAACTACCTCTTCATGTACAAATATTAATCCTGTGGTAAATTTTTGGGATAAGTGTAGGAAATTCCACTTATTTCAATTATTTCCCTTACATTTGGTAAACATATAGTTGTCCGATTGAGGCTATTTAGTGTTTGAGATTTGTTTCCAGTGGGATAGTGTACTAGCTCCTCAATTTGTAATGATATACGGTTGCAAAATGGTATGCCATGCCTTTATTAGATTGTTTAAGGATCCAATTATGCCACTAAAATTTCTCTTTTCAATGGTAAGTTCTACATTAGTCTATGCCAACAAATTATATACTTCAAATTATGTGTCTTTCTAAAACATCAAGACATGTTTAGAATGGTTGCATCCTAAAGATATCAGGTTTACTCGTTAACAAGTACAAAAATGTTGAAGTAACTCTCTACATAACAATACCTTAAGTTTCAAAAAATAAGTAGTAGGATTTGCACGTGCATTATTTGTGCATTATGAAATCACAATTAGCTCTTTACAAGCATAAACTAAATGAATGGATTCTTGTTCTTTCCAGTTGTCACATGTTTGAATACTTGTCCAACTAATGTTGAACTTATTAAGTACACTCATGCTTTTCAAATTTAATGTCAATTCAAAAATATCAAAAGAATTTTGAAAAAAAATAGAATATGGTCATCAAAAGTATGGAAATTTATTAATAAAGTTTAAATTTAGATAAATTCATATTCAAAGGAATTGGTAACTATTCAATAATTATAAAAAATGGTGGGATGTTTGTCAACTTATTATAAAATCCCAAATAAACCGGTAATACAAAAGGTAAAATACAGAAAACCTCCTCGTGGTTTCGCCAAAAATCAATCGGACACCTTATGATTTTGAAATGTCCATATAATCCTCTTAAACTTTAAACAATATGAAATTTCACTTGTAACCTATATGTGACCTACAAGTGATGTATTATTATTATTATTATTATTATTTAATTTTTTTTCTTTTTATATTTGGTGCTTAAATTCCTTTGCCTAAACTATCTTGGATGCTTTTACAAATTTTAAAATTTTTGAGATACTTATAAAATTTTTAGAAAGTATTCATCCCCCATCTTCTTTTTTCCTCCCCCCTCCTCCACCAGCTGCCACCATTACCCACCACCACCGTCTTCTCATATCTCTCTCTCTCTCTCCACTTCCCTTTCCCTCCTCCTTTTTCCCTTTCCCTCCCTCGTCCTCTCTCCTCTTCTCTCCACTACAAGAAATTTGGCCTTTTGTGACAACAGAGAAACTTGTCACAATTGAAAACTTTAGTGACGAGTTTTAATGTCATCATAGTTGATCGTGGGTTCACCCGGCAACAGTGACAACATGGGATAAGTCGTCACAATATGGATGGCGCGCAACTAGCCAGTGTGGCGGGAGATCACCATTGTGACGACTGGAAAATAGGTTGTCATTGAAATTGGTCCTACAGTGATAACTTAAAATATCGTCACAATATAGTTGTCAGTTCTAAATTAGTGACAACAACTAGTCGTCACTGTCCAAAGTGTTTATTCCCAATTTACTTTCACTAATTCTACTATGTCACCCTAATTTTTTCAATATGCCATATATGTTGTAAATAAATTTTATTAATTCTACTATGACACCCTAATTTTTACATTTTAACCCCACATACCACTTTAATTTTTTCAATATGGCCCATATGTTGTAAATAAATTTTATTAATTCTACTATATGACACCCTAACTATTACATTTTAGCCCCATATGCCACCCTAATTTTTTCTATATGGCCCATATGCTGTAAATAATTTAATTAATTATGTTATGACAACCGAACTTTTATATTTTAGCCCCGTATGTGGTAAACTAATCTCATTAACTCTACCATGACACCTTATCTTTTGCAATTTAGCCTCGTACGTGATAAACCAATTTTATTAATTCTATTATGGCACCCTATGCTTTACACTTTATTTTGTGTTTATCATTGGCAAAATAAGGAAGGTATTGTAAAAAAAATATATACCTATTTTTTAATTATTCCAAATTTAGCTAATACCTTGTTATAAAGTTAAAAAATATCATGAATTCATTATTTAGTTCTCTTGACAACATATGGAAAATTACTGATTAACATAGTGTGAAAATAATGGCAAAGAATAATAAAATTTAATATGAAATTAAGTAAAAATCTTGACAATTGCATGACTGGCGTTGTTATGTATTACAATTTACAATATTCAAATTTTTTATGGTGTATGAATCAGTACTTGTATCAAATAGATTTAGTGTTTCATGCATGTATTAGTAAACCATTTTGGTTATTTGATCAACTAAACAGATTGTTTGGTCTTGTCAAACCACAATTCGTGCATAATTGATAAAATTATTAAATTGATACCAAAAATATTTACATTAAAAGGTCTTTTTTTGAATCATAAATATATTTTTAATAAGCCTTTTAGTTTTTGAACATTATTTTTTGTAGAGATCCTAAAAAACCTATGTTAGAAAAAAAAGAAAAAAATCAAAAAATACTAAATTTTCATATTCCAAAGTTTTAATATAACATGTGAAATGAAAAAGCTCAACATAATAAACAATGTTAATTACACAAAGATTGGGAAAAGAAAAAGAGATAGAAGGCGTTACTTTTATTAAAAAAAGGTTCAACAATTTAGAGACAACGCGTATTTTTTAGTGTGCAATAGTGGAAGCGGGAAGCTGAAAATTGAAAGAGTAGAGGCGGGGTTCTAAAAGAAGCAGAAACGACGTCATTTAAAGCTGATTTGGAAGAAAAACACTCAACACTTGGCCAAATTTCAGACAAAACTCATTTCCCTCTTTCTTTGCCTTCGGACACCATCTTCCCAACTCCCTTTTCCCTCTCCAAAAGCCGCTTCCTCTAAAGCCCTTTTCCACACTGCTTCCTTCTCCTCCTCCTTACTATCATCATCATCATCATCGCCCAATTCCAACTCCTGCAGTTTCGTTTATTAACCCCCAAAATCACCACTCCATTATTATCTCAAACGCCCACATTCCCCACCACCCCTCAACAACCCCATTTGGCTTTTCCCATTCCCTCAATTCTTCACTGTTTCTCCTCAACTCATTCTTCTCCACCTCAATCTTCTTCCGCATTTTCTCTGACCAAAAAGCTAAATCTTTCCACTGGAATTACGCTCTTGATGGAATTCACCCTAGAGAAAATGGGGTCATCGGGGATAAAGGGCCAATCTTTGCTGCAGTTTTGTTGGGATGGCTTGGGTCGAATCCGAAGCATCTGAGGAGGTATGGTTCCATTCTTGAGAATTTGCAAAGTAGGCCAGATTTATTGGAGAAAATCAAGGGAATTATTGTTGATTCAGGAGGTGACGCTAATATAGATCCCAAGGTCTGGGCTGCTGGATTTACTGCAGCCCTGCTAAAGAAATACAATTCATCATCTTATCCATCAGTTGTAGCTGTAGGAAGAAATCAATTGGAAAGTGGAGTTGATACCTCAAAGTTGCGAGAAAAGGAGCCCCTGTCCGTTAAAACCTTACTTTTGTCAGCATTTGAGAAGCTCTTCTCTTATCTCCTAAACTTGAACGACGTCAAACAGCAGTTGACAAAGATAATCTCTGTCCTTTCCAAAAACCGGCCTTCTTGCCCACATCTTTATCTGTATAGTACAGCTAATAAGGTCATTCCATTCTTATCAGTTGAGTCATTTGTTGAAGAACAGAAAAGAAGTGGGAAAAATGTGTGGGCATTCAACTTTGGTGCATCACCTCATGTTGACCATTATCGGACTTTTCCCAGTGTATATACATCAGAGCTTGAGAGGTTTTTGAACGAGTGTCTGGTCATAGTGAAGAAGTTATAAAAGTTTTGCAATTTTAGATGATTTAGGTTGAAATGCTGCACAAGTTATTGTTTGCCCTGTGCAGCTGAATTCAGTTTCAAGCAATGGAGATTCCTAACAAGAGGTAATTTTGGCCTAATGTTACTCAAAACTGCAAACTCTTGTTTCTGAATATTTCCATTGAGATATGGTATTTCATTTTTGTCCAATGGTAGCTGTTGGTACTCTTGGTTCTGTAATTTAGCAATGAGGCACGTATCATTCTCAATAAACTTTCCCATCATCTTTGTTAAAAAAAAAAAAAAGAGCTACCCAAGCTGATAGGGCAGCTTTAGTAGAGTAGTAGATAGCAAATATCCCTAAATTGAGCCAGTACCATGAATTTTGGGGAAAAGCCAGAATTTGAAGACTGAATCAGAAGGAAAACAAGACCTAAGGTTGTCACGACATAATTTGAGGTAAAGATCTCAATATTTTCCATTTATTTTCGAACATTTCTTTCTAATGGCTGTTTGTTAATGTGTCTTCTGCCCATTATGTGTAGGCTTATCACAGTCTGTGCTTGGATTTGAGTTTAGTGTTGGGTGCTGTAAATATCTGTTGATTGTGTAATGAAGGGATTTTCTGAAGAGTTTTTATTCTGTAATTTTAGATTTGATATTGGTTGGTTCCTGTTTAAAAGGAAAATGAAGAACCCGTTTCTTGACTTGATATTTCTATTCCTATAATGAGTTGGACAACAGTAGATTGAGGCCAATTTTTCTGTTGAACATTTGAATCGACTGATTTAATTCAAGGACTTCTTCCCCATTGCCCCCACTATAATGGTGGGTAGTGATAAGAGAAAGAGTTTTTCATAAGAGGACGTATGCAATAGACGTTTCTGATGATCATTACAGTTTATGTCTTCGGAAATAGGCAAAGGATGCAGTATATTTATCCAAAATAGTGAATTTATCCAAAAAACAGAATGAATTTGTTTGATCAGGCACATGTGTACTATGAAACTTCAAACGATTGTGTAGACTTTCTTGCTAACTATGATAGGAAAGTAGATGCCAACGTCACATTCAAGGGGAATTCATATTTCCTTCCTGCTTGGTCTGTGAGCATTCTTGCAGACTGCAAAAATGTTGTTTTCAACACAGCAAAGGTAACTTGTAGAACACTTGCATTAAGTTAGTTATATGCAGGATAGACACAGCGAAGGGCCAAGTTTTAAATCACAGCCCCGCTTAAGTTTAGAAATTTTTGCAACTCTTTCAAGATTTACTTATTTTGAATAGAGATTGTCCTAGTGTTGTATCTTCTTCTCGTCCACTCTGCCAAAGAGAGAAAATCTGTTTAGCTATGATGACGGCCTGCTTGTGAATGAATGGAGCTTCTTTTTCAGTTTTAGAATTTCTTGTCAACAACTACTGCTGACTATTCTGCCAAGCAAACAGAGTTCTCTAGTTGGTTTTGATGTGCTTTATATAGGATTGCACTTAACCTGTAAAGAGTCCATATATTGTTCTACTAATTTAGATAAAAGCATTTAATGCCAAAGATAAAGTAAAAACATGGTACTGACAGAAGCTTTATGGTACTGAATCATTAATGAGGTTATTGTTCTTTAACAAGTCAACCACAAGAATATAGTTAAACTACTGGGTTATTGCTTAGAGACAGAAGTTCCTCTATTGGTCTATGAATTTATCCCTAATGGCACCCTCTCCAACTTCATTCATAATTAGATAGATGATTCATTCTCCTTCACTTGGAACTTCAGACTAAGAATAGCAAGTGAAGTAGCAGGAGCATTGGCATATTTACACTTGGCAGCCGCAATTCCCATCTATCATAGAGACATCGAGTCCAACAATATACATTTGGATGGGAAGCACATAGCCAAAGTGTCAGATTTTGGAACTTCAAGGTCCATTGAAGCTGATAAAACTCATGCAACTACACTTGTTAGAGGTACTTTTGGCTACTTGGTGATAGCACTAGGTTGGCTCCAGCTGCCTTTCCACTATTATGGGATACAATTTAACTTCGAAACCAAAAAATGTAATGGAGTTTTTGTTTTGACATCTGTTTCATTCTCTCTCCTCTTTCTTTTTCTTTTTCTTTTTCTTATAATTTATATTGTAAAAGCAAAATGGATTAACGGCCCACTCATAAGCTTAGTTGAGCACAGTATATACGACAATGTCTCATCAAGAAGAAAGAATCTTATGAAAATGAAATAACATTTTGGAAATGGACAAGATTCTTAAATTTGTTAGTCATAGCACATTTTTTATTTTTCCTTTTTAAGAACCATGAATGCTATTACTGCTCTACTCAATCTATAAGTATAATTAATACTTTCATGTTCATACTTGATATGCCATTCAAGAATTGAATAGGATTCTCAAACTAAATAATAGACTTGTATATTTCCTTGTTTTCTGCTTCTTTTTTCTTGTCATGTCTTCATAACAGCACTTAACTGGAATTGTAAAGAGACTAGCTAAAGCCTAAAAGGTCAGCAATGGGAGAAATTTTTATCCAGATAAGAGTTTTGCTCAAACTCAATATTCTATTAAGGACAATATGGAACTCTATTGATCTAAACAACTACCACAGTTCACTAATTCGATGAGTTTCTGTCATTATGAAACTGAAGTATACATAAAGGTGGAGAAAATGAAGACGATGGCACGAATATCTTTGTGACAGAACTTATCATGACATAAACTTGACCTATATAAACCTCAAGTAAAAATTTTCTCTTTACCCATTTTTTCCTCACTCAGTCCTACCACTCCTAGTTAAAAATCTGTCAGTACCATGTTTTTCAATCCATTTTCCTCACTAAATCTTAGAATCTATATGCATGTAGTTTATTCTTTTTCTCAACTTTCTGTGCAACTGATTTTGTTCCTGATGGTAACATATCTAATCCCATTAAATGGGTTGTTACACTTGGTGCATTATGTTTGGTGTTCTATTTTCTGTATATTTGTTCACTAATCAGCTTTTTCATTGGAGCCTCAATTGAAAAATGGTTCTCAGCTTTTTCATTGCCTTTTTTGCAGCTGCTTTACACTGGACTCAAGAGACAATTAGGCCTGTTTTTACCTCTGTTCTTCTAATTTTTCATTACTTGTCAGGTAACTTCTTTAAACTATGTTTTAATAGATTGTTTTTGACTTATTAGTCTCTCTTTTAAAGGATGCAACTGCAACAACACTAACAGATTTGCAGTTGCTGCCACTTAACAGTTCCATTCCTTGTTCCTTCAAAATGAAATTCATGGATGATTGTCTAAGCTAGCAAAAGTGTATGTTTAATATATAATCTGGAAAAAACACAGAGAAGTAGAGATTTTCCTATTTTACCCCTTGCCTACTTATGCACATTAGGAATTGCACTTATATCTTTATAGATTCACTTCAAGAAATCTATTGTTTCATAACTAGCTTATCTATGCTTATTTCTGGTTGTAATGTGTAGATAAAAATTTGTGACTTATGTTCTGGATTTGTAACTCTAGGACATGGACAAAAATTGGATGAAACTTGATAATAGAAAGGACGAGTCTTATAAACTTGGGGTGGCTGCTTTCTTAAAATTCACATATTCTTTTATTTTGGCTGAAACTCTTTTTTTGACTGATTTTTTTACTTATTAAGTTCACAATAGTTGGATATGCTGAAACTCTAAAGAAAAGTTTATTTTCAATGCAGTCTAGCTTCATATTGATCGTGAGAAGACTGTTGGATATGCTGCTAGAGATGATTGAAATATGACATTGGTGCTATAGTCTATGTTTTAGTTTAGAAATCTAGTACTCTTATCTTTTGGGAAGGATATGTATTGGCCATTACTACTTGAATTGATTATGTGGGATTTAGGACCCAACATTTGTGGTTCACTTTTGTTTTGATTAATTTATAGATGTGTTATGACCAAATATATGAATTTGCGGCATATATTCTACGTTGATTTTGCCTTTTGTCAAATTAAATGTTATGGTTGATTTTGCCTTTTGTCAAATTGAATGTTCTACTATAATTGTTGAAAATGCCATGGCAATACTATATTTGTAATGGCCAATTTCAACTCTTTAAGACAAACTCAGTGATAACCTTCAAAGTTGTCACTATCATGCAAATTTAATTTTTTACTATAATTGTCGGAAATGTCGTGACAATGCTATATTTGTAATGAACAATTGCGATCTTTCAAACAAAGTTGTAAGTTCACTAAGTGACGACTATTCTTGTCACTGAATACTAGGAATGATAGTGACAAGTTCAAGTCGTCACTGTAGAGTTCAAATTTGTGACGACTTTTGCTACCTTTTATGACAAAAAAATATGTGAAACAGTGACAAGAAAATTCGTCACAGAATGACAACCGTTAGTGACGACTTAGTTCTCGTCATTAAATAATAAGATTCAGTGATGACTTTAAAAGAGTTGTCACACGTACCTATTTGTGACATAGAATTAGGGACAACCATGTGACAATGGAAAAAGTCATCACTATATTCATATAATGACGACTTTTTGATTTTTAGTGATGACTTTTTATTGTCACAAAAGGCCAAATTTCTTGTTGTGCTCCTTTGTTCCCATGTCTCCCTCTCATTTCCCTTCCTTCTAGTGACCTTATCTAATCACACGGAGAAGATCTGGTTACGAACAGAGATTTAGTTGCAGCCAAATCTTCTCTCTAGTGACCAAATCCGATCATCAAGAAAGAAAAGGATAGAGAGAGAGAGAAAAGAAAGGGGGAGAGAAGAAGGGAGAGGAAAAAGGAAATGGAAGGAGGGAAATTAGGCAGGAGAGAGAGTCACTACTACAAAAATGATCTTTAGTCACACACTTAATATGACATTTTCTTAAAAGTGTCACAACAGAAAGTTAATGTAACATGCAGTAGGGAACGTCATTACAGTGACAAAGAAAATGACGAGTACGACGTCGTATCACTCTAATTCGTCCAAATAGAAGTAAAAAGTGAAAAACAAATGCGGGAAAGAGAATGGCGCTACACTTCAGCGCCATTTTTTTGGGGGAAAAAATCTAACAACTCCAATGAACCCACTGAACTTTACTCTTTGTTCATCCGAGTTCTCTCTCCTAAAATCTTCAATCACATTAACTCTCTCTGAAAAAAGCCAAAATCCTTCACCCCTCTAACAACCGAATCCCTTGTTTCTTTCCCTTTCTTCTATCCGATTTTTAATTCTCCCCAATTTGAAGACAAAAATGTAATATTTGAGATCTGTCAGCCCGAAGTGCAACGGTGGAGGACGGTGTTCATTGGAAATCGCCAACAACTCTCAGGACTTGTTCTTCTACTTACAACAACATCTGAAGGAAGATTACTACCAGGTAACCTATACATTTTAGACAAAATTAATAACTTTTTTTTATTACTCTATTTCTTCTCCGGAGACGGCGTGGGACATGGGGCAGGAGCAAGATGGGTGACAGAGGGTAGCCCAGGCGGTGCCTTGCTAAAAATTATCACCCAACTCGACATTCATTTTGGGTGCTACTTTTTTTGCCCCCTATAACTAAAATTTTAATTGGATTCATTCCTCTGCCACTCTTCGGCTGCCTCAGAGAACCTCGACTCTGGTAACAAAATTGCCGTTCCTCATTCCCTTCGCCGCCGTTAGACCCAGAAAATTGGACCTTTTGTAACTGCAAAAGAATGGTGCGAATAGCTGAGGCTAGAAAAATGAGATCTTTAGGCTCATCATACGCTTGTTTGGAGTTTTTGAGTTATCAATCTCTACAAAGATGCTTAGTCAGCGGAACTGCAAAAGGGAAATCTAAAATCAAAGGATCACAGCCATTGAAGAGATCGAAGGTAACAACCAATAAAGGAACTGGGTCGGGTGATTCGAATCAAAAAGAAGGTGGGCCTAGAAAAAAATCTGAATTTGATGAATTGGTCGACGAGTGCTTGGCTTTGACTTCCCCAATCAGATTCTTGAAGCATAAGGAAAAAGCTAGGGAAGCTGAGAGAGAAAAGATGGGGCTGAAAAGTAAGGTAATGATTACACTTGGTTGATGAGTATAGCAAGGTTCTGATTATGCTGGGCTTGCCAAGGAGTATAGCAGGGTTCTGATGAGGAAGCATAGAGCTAGACAGGCTGCTGAGTCTGCATTCTTGAGGTGTAAGAAAGAAGCTATTGAGGCATTACCCGAGGGTCTGAAGGCTGCTGCTTTGGTCCCCAATTTGACACCCTTTCCGGCGAATTGATTTATGGCCAATTTTCACCTCCTATTGAAGGGTATATCGAGAAGGTTAAGGCGGCAGCCAAGAGGAGTTCTGGCAAGGAAAAACTTAGATGATCGCTTGAAATTTTTTTTATTACTTTCTTTTTGGGTTTCTTTTTACTGCATTTACTGTCTTCTTGCTGAATTTTCTGGTTCTATTTATTTTATGGTGCATTTTCAAATTTCACTTTCTTTACAAATATGTGCCTTCTCTTCTGGCTACAAGAATTCTTGCTGTAATTGAGTTTATTGTGAAGAAGAGTGGCTTTTTAGTCATCTTTGCACTAGTTCATTGTCTGAATGGTTATCAAATTACCCAGAATGCTTTTACGCTAGGATTTGTAGGTAGGACCTGAATTCATTTTACTAGTTCATTGATCCTGATTTGTATCTTGTTCTGTTATTGAAGTAGCTTGAAAATTTCTGTTATTGAAGTAGCTTGAAAATTTCTTGGACTGCATAGTTGTTGACCCATAATGCAGTTGGTCTTTCTCCAACTTTTGAGACGCCAATATCTATTAGGAATAGCTGCCCATAGGCCATCCGACAACTTAACAGTTGGCTAGTACCTCATGTGCCTTCCAGTACTAGTTTCTTTGCAATAACTAGAATAGGACTTTTTACTTGACCCTTTTGCGTGAGCTTGACTCCAGCCTTGTCACCCCATTTTTCTTCTTTGGGAGCTCCAGGATTTCCTAAAATGGTTAGCAATTAGGTGTTCTCTTTAAATATCTTCTGCCTTTGCTGCAAAACTTGACCAAAATTGAAGTAGGTAAATTGGCTTAGAACTTCCTACCACTAACATTTGCATCATTGGTATTGAACTTGATATAGAATGCTCTGCCCATAGGATTCTAATGCAAAGTGCATCTTACATACATAGCATATATCAAGTGGTGACTAAGTCAAGCTTATTCCATCAATGCAGTTTCAAGTTTGTAGCGGCCATCATCTTCGATTCCATCTAGCGAGCACTGATCGTTGATTCCCTTTCCACTTGGAGCAAATTGGAGTTGTTGGTAACCAAAAATATACATTATGTTTCTGCTACTCTTAGGTTGCCAATACATTATAGTTCGAGGCAATTATTTCAATTGTATAGAAATTCTATTGCTGATTAGTTGGGTTGCTAATATGTTGTCCAAGTTCTCTATCTCAAATTGATATTGGCTATATTATTGGACTAATTTTGAATTCCGTAGACTGTTATTCTTTTGTGCCTACCATCTGTTCGATAGTTTGTGTCTTACAATCTGAAATTGAACTTTTGCTATCTTTCCTTTTGATATCATATTCTGTTTTGATACTTTTGGATTAGTTCTTATTACTCAAAAGTCTAGAACACCTGGATATGTGAACATTCTGTTTTGAACTGCCTAGAACACTTGGATTAGTTCTTACAACATAGTTTTGATACTTTTGGTAGCTTTACTTTAGAAGATATTCCATGAGTGATTTGTGTCTTCTATTAATCCTGTTGAAATTAGTTTTCTTATCTAAGTAAATGTTTCATGCAAAAATCAGTAATAGTTTAGGTAGAATTCTCTTGTAGATGCTAATGAGGCTTTTTTTCTTTTTATAATTAGAATCTATGTGAACATGGATAAAAGATGGATGAGTATGTCACGATCAAGTGATGAGTATAAAGCTGGTTTAGAAGATTTTCTTGATTTTGCATTTACAAATGGAAGTATAGGGGAGATGATTTTATGCCCATGCATTAGGTGCGGGAATGGGGTATTTGTCACGAGAGAGCAGGCCAAATCACACTTGATATGGAAAGGGTTTATTAAGGGATATACTCAATGGTTAGCTCATGGAGAGGTATCTTCGAATTTGCATCATACATCTTCACATTATGACCTTTTTTAGATGTTGCGTTCACAAATGGTTTTCATGAACATGTTTGTAATTGCTTTATGTTAATTGTGGAGATTCTTGTTTTGGATATCATTATTGATTGTAATGGACTGCACTTTGGTTTTGGTATTTGTTGTGGCTGTCATTTTGGGTTGATTCTTGTGGTATTGTGATTGAATATCTGTTCAAGACTTGCTCTCTTATATGTGGTTATATGTTTTATAAAATTTGTTTTTAAGGTTGGGGATAAAGTTACAGTAAGAACCATGGTTGATTCGAGCAAAATTTGTGCTGTTGGAGTGGTTAGAAATTTGGATCCAACTTCTGAAGTTGGTGACACACCTTTGGGATCACATTGGTGTGAAATCCATGTGAATGTGCCTGTGGAGAATGATGAAGAGCTAATGAGGCCATACCATAATTTTCGCAAGATTGGAGATGCAATTGGAGTAGCTATTGCTTGGCCAATAAACCTGGTAATCTTTTTATCTTATCTTTATCATTTGTTTAACTTAATTTTTATTTATTTTCTAACATTAAAACTGTAAAAGAAGAGCTGTAGATGTGATTGTAACTCCTATTTCTTGGTTTATGACACTTGTAGGTGATTCTTGAAGAAAACTAAAGGATCCTTGGGTCAAATGGCTATATTTTGAAGACATTGTCAATGCGTTTTTTGTTGAGTTCTTGTTGAACTATTGCTTCTTTGATATGTATTGGCAATACTACTGCAATACTCATAACTTTTGAAAAATCTCTGAATTGGCATGTAATTTGTTGACATAGTAGCCATGTAAGTTACTTGGATGATGTACTTTTGCACCAGTTTGGCTGCTTGTATTGCACTAATTACTATGAAAATGTAAATCACCTTGATTTTCCTTTATAAGATGGTACTAATAACTTTATTATTCCAAAAATTAGAATCTATATTGTGCAGGCAGGATGAAATGTGATTCTGCTTTTGGGTATAAAAATCCGGATGGTACACAGGGCTAATGCAATATGATGTATTGACACTAAAAAGTGTCACCACTTCGAGTTTTGCAGTTCATAATATTCACAAATTTTCATGTTAACAAGTGTCAGAACAACCTAATCTAGTTACACCATAAAAGTGTCATAATATTTCATTTTACTTATACTGCAAATGTGTCATAATATCTTATTGTACTTACACCATAAAAGTGTAATAATATTTCATTTTACTTATACTGCAAATGTGTCATAATATCTTATTGTACTTACATAATAGAAGCGTCATGATAGATCCAATATATGACAGGCATCGAGTGTCACTTTAGATTCATATAACCTTACCTGTTCTCCAGCATTTCTTGTCATTTAAAAGTGTCATTAAAACGATAAATAATAACATTTATAAATGCCAACAGAACTACAAATTAGGACTCATACAACTGTCATAAACCTATAGTGACGCTGGAATGGACGACGTTTCTAGCAGAGCGTCATCATAGATCAAACGTCATTACATCGAGCTATAATGACGCTTTTAAATGTCGTAAAACGACATTTTTGTAGTAGTGAGTGGTGGCGGATGGTGGTGGTAGGTAGGTAGAATATAGAGATAGTGGTGGTAGTATAGCAGTGGCGATTGTGTGGTAATGCAGGAAGACAGAAAGTGAAAAAAAATATATATATAAAAAGGAAAGGAAAACAAAAAAAAATGAAGGGAAGAAAGAAAAGAAAAAAATCAATAAAAAATGGGCTACCAGTACCATAGCAGGTCAAACAATGCTATTCCACTTTAATTTAACCACAAGAAGGTTATGTGGGTATTTCAAAATCATAAAGTAGCTCGTTGATTTTTTACGAAACCACAAGGGGTTTTCTGTATTTCATCTTGATCTTAACACAAAAGTAATTAATTCCTCCGTCCCATTGAAAGTGTCATATTTAGGGGTGGTAATGGGGCGGGAGATCCTTCCCCCATCCCCCGCCCTATTGCCTATTAATGACCCCCGTCCCCCACCCCCGACTTCCCCCGCCCCGCCCCACTTCCCCCGCGGGGGCACCCGTGGTGTTAAAAAAATTATTATATAATTTATTATAATTAAATTTGAGCAAATAATCAAGTACTAAAATATCAACACATCATCAAATTATTATTCATTGTAACTTCACAATTGAAACTCATAAAAATAATTAAACAAAAATTATTTGAATACAATCTAATATGATAAAAAAATATAACTAAAATAATCAAGTTTTTACTTTTGATACCAATACAATTACTAAATTATTATTGTGTTTTTTTAGAAAAAAGTGTTATTGTATTAAGTGTAGTTAGGAATTTAATATAAGTGTATTAATAAATTTAATATAAATAATTAATAATTTTTATTAATAAACATGTATAATTAGTAGTATAATTGATAATATCATTATATATATAATTATGTACATACATATATTTCAAACGGGTGGCGGGGCGGGGGTTGGGGCGGAGGAATATACCCCCGTCCCCCGCCTCGTTTCTAAACGGGGGGGAAAAAATTCCCCCCGCCCCCGCCCCGCCTCATTGTACTTTTTGCATTTCACTAGTTTATTTCTTCTTCTTTTCTCAATATTTTATACTAATTTCACTACAATTTGTATATTCCACATCCAAAATTGGGGAGATAAAAGTACGGTTGTTTGAAAATACTGTTTCATAGCTCTTACAAGTTGATGTTTGACAACATTTTTAATTTTGTGGCAAATCAAAACATGGACTCGTCTGAGCTAGAAAAGAATAGGCTGCTCAATAAATAGGATTGGGCTCCTGAGGGTGAGGCTTTGCCACCTCCCCCATTGGTTGCTTGAACTGTTACCGTTATCAAGGCTAAGCCAAAGCCAGTCAAGAAAGAGTTGCACGTTCCAATGGGAAGATGTGGCCTAGGAACCCAACAACAAAAGATTCAACTTTTAAATAAGTGAGCTATACTACCACCATCTAGCAATGGACATAAAAATTTTATGATCATAGATTGAAATTCAGTCCATCCTTCAAGGGTTGTTGCGTTCAATAAAGTTTAGATATTTTTTAGATCTCAAAATAATTAGCTGAGATTTGGCTACAACATCAATAAAATGGCTTATATGGCTGAATGTGTAATTGTTCTACTTTCATGAAATGCCTTTGCCTTTGCTACATTTTTTTGGAAGTATTTGGTGATTTATTTATTTATTTTTCTTTATAAAACAATAGCAAAACTTGGAGCTCCATATGAGGTAGTGCCAAGAGAGAAAAAGAGAGGGTTGATGGGATTTAGTATGGATTTATTATAAGGGAGGAAGAGGGAAGGGAGAATTGCAAGGTGTTTGAAAGTGAGGGTGTTTCTTTGGTTTTTTATATTTTTAAATTTGAGTTGGCTGTAATTCTCACCTATTTTATTTTTTTTTATAACCGTAAATACTTCTTTCCTTGCCTTTATTCTATTATAGTTTTGTTCGTCAATTCAAAGATCAGCTGGAAGATATTCATTCGCTTCATTTTGTGGTGAAAATGTAGGTTTAATCCCATGATCTTAATTTTTTTCATTTTTATTACATTTTCCTTTTCTTGCTCTCTCAATTTTATTTATCATTTTCTGTTTATCACTAATCCATTTGGGTAAAAGTTATTTTTTTTTCTTTTTAATATATCTAATATCCACTTTACTGTAACAACGTATATAAAAAATTTTTACTATAAAAATTTTTTGAAATATTTGATATATTGTATGGATGAGATGTTTTTTGAGTTATTTTTAATTGTGTATTACTGTAAGATTGTATTAGAAAAACTTTTTTTTTTTTTTGGTAAAAAGATTTTATTTCAATTGATATTGATATATAATTTGTGCTCGAGTGTAATTAAAAATGTTTCTACTTTGCTTTGCAGTACAATTCGTTTTCCTTTTTTTTTTTCCTTTCTAATTACTTTAAATTGACTTTCGTGTTGTAATATTGTTGCTAATCTGATTTTATGAAATACAACTGCCTACTTGTTTAACAATTAGTGCTGCAAGTTTCGAAAGTTCACCTCTTCAAGGAAACAAGCATCCGAATCCCACAAGAAGAAGGAGAATATCTCTCGAACTGTTTCCTATTGCCGCAAGAAAAACGCTTTTGAGAAGGTTATCATCCTGGAAAGTTGATTCTGTATAGGATTAGGAGAAGCGATCTTCTCTAGGGTCTGCAACATGATATATAGAAACAGCCCATAAACGTTACTTCGTGCTTCTTATTACCATTAGTCCTCCTCCTGTTTTTCCCATTCGTTTATCAGATTCCCATCCTTCCTGACTATCAATTGTTGATCCCTACCACCGTCCAGCGAATTCAAAACATGGAAAAGGAGATGAAAAAGACAATTAAGCTGTTCGGAAAGGTTATCGACGTCGTTGTTATGGTCGAGGATGGCCTGGCTGATGACGATCATCTAGTGAATCAAGAACAAGGAACAGAAACTGCTTCAAGCAGCCGTGCATCAATGCCTCCTCGACGCGAGCGAGAACTTCCTCATGGAGCACGTTGGATACTCGAGAAAAGATTGGAAGCGTCCGATGTTGCTTCAACTCAAAGCAGATTTCTCTTTCCAATTCGCGAGGAAATCATGCAAGTATTGACTGAACCAGAAGTGATGCTGCTGAATCAGAATGAGGCTCTTAAGGTCACGGTGGTGGATTGCTCACAACGCTGTTTCGACATGAATTTGAAGAGCTGGCCGAGCGTGAACAGGTTGGCTCTCAACAGCGGGTGGAATAAGCTTGTTGATGACAATCATCTTAAGAAAGGTGATGTGGTAGAATTCTGGGGCTATAGGCAAGATGGTCTCTTGCGTTTTGCTATGAACATCTGCAAGCGAAGGAACATCTCCGTTGCCCAGCGCTGATTTATCAAGAACATTAGAACACTGAATTAACTTTAAGACTGAGGGCTTTATTTTTTGCACACGCTCCAGATTTATGCTTGACTGTAACTATTTTTTTTTCTTTACTCACTATTGTTGTATAATTCGTTTATCCTCTTTTGTGTGTTAAATTGGATTTCGTGTTACAATTAAAATAGTGCTTGTTTGTAATTTTCTTTTCTCTTGCGACTAAATCTGACTATATGAAGTTATAGGAATTGGCTCGGTTTTTTTTTTTGGGGCAAATTTCATAACTATATATCTTACTCATAAAAGTAATTTCACAATAAATAATAAAAAATCATATTGTACAAGATACTTGAGTTTTGGTTTTCCTATTTGTACTCACTTAAATTTCTTATCAAGTAAGCAGAACCCTACTTGAACTCAATCAACACTAAATTAAAGTCGAATCTTTGACCGAGTTACTCACAAGCTGAGTCGAATTGTTTGGTTATTATACACCCTTATGATTAGGTTTCATAAAAATTTCCTAATCACGCTAACGAGTCTCATATATCTTTTATTTTTTTGATTCAAATACAATTAAAAAGAAAAAGTTTTCAAAATAGGAAGAAAGTCCATCTTTTTTGTGTTCCATTATCCAAAAATGTGCAAAAAATGTAAGTTCCATTATGCAAACAAATTCTATCTGCCTTGAAGATTTTGTCTGTTCTGTGACAACAAGAAACTTCAAGTCATAGAAATTTTCCCCTTGAATATCCAGAAAGGCTAAACGTTCTACAATATGGCCTGTTTGGAACCTGAGTTTTTTGGGAGTTTGTCTAAAACTTTACTGTAGTGTACTGTAAAAGTTTTTGGAAAAATTTTTTAAGTTTTTTTAAGAAGTTTTTTGGAAGTTTTTTTCCTTTTCTTTTTTTTTTCCTTTTTTTTTTTTTTTCTTTTTTTTTTTTTTTCTTTCCTCTCTTCTTCTTCTTCCTCTTCCTTCCCACTCCCCTTCCCTCCCCCGTTACTTCTGCGTTGCCTCCCCAGCAGCAATGGTCACCATTTTTTGTCGTTTCTTTTTCTTTTTCTCTTTCTTTTTCTTTCTTTCTTTTTTTCTTTTCCTTCCTCCCTTCCCTTTCCCCCTCAAAAACTCCTGTGCCCACAGCTTCTCCGGCCAGCCCTCATGCATCCCCGGTTCCTTCTCCATCTCCAAAGATTCCTCCAACAATACCTGCGGCTTCTCCCTGGTGAATGCTCCGGCAGTGTCACCGCCTGCATCATCTCCAACCGGAAGCCTGGCGAGTTCTCCAGTTCCAGCCACTGCAGAGGTTCCATCCGCCGGTGCCAGTGTTCCTTCCACTTCTGTGACACCGGCAAAGTCGCCGGCGATGTTCCCTTCGAGCAGAAACCTGCCAAGTTGCTCACCGGCTGGGACGAGTTTGGCATCAGAAACTTCGCAAGGCCCAGTTGCTGATGAATCGGTGCTACCTCCATTCATGGGTGGCCTAATTGTTCTTGCTGGGCACTGGAAGAGGTGATGACAGAGGTGGTGGTGACGGAGGAAGAAGAAGAAAAAGGGGAGGTGGGGGAGGAGGTGGAGTGGGTGACGGAGGTAGAAGAAAAAGTGGAGGGAATTTTTTTTTGTGTGTTTTGGGTATTTTGAGGTGTGTAGGTAAAAAACTTTGTGAAGTTTTTTGGGGTTCCTGTAGCAAAAATTGTTAAAAAACTTGTAGGAAACAAACTTGCTAAAAACTTGCACTTCCAAACAGGGTCATCTTCAATCAAAGTTATGTGAATGTACCCTTTGTTTGGCCCCAATCGAACATTTGATACAAAGATGGGATCACAAATTCATGTATCAACCATAATATATCCTTCCATGACCAATTATCATCTTCTACTTCAGATAATTTGAAAGTCACTAATCCCTCCGAATTCTATGATTAGCTAGTGTCATACTTAGTAGTCTAATTGAATCCTATGACCAGCTCTAGGCAAAAGCTCCTGAAACAAAGCATTACTCTCCCCTCCTGACTCAAACATTGCTTTCACATTTTTTGACAAAATTGGATATTTTAGCTTTGAATTATTCACAGCAAAACTGTTTTGATAACCTTTAAATGCGTCCATCACCAAGACAAGACAGTAGTGAAAGCAACAAACTCCACTTTGACAAATCACCAAGATTATATCCAGTAGCATCAGAAAGCAAAATCTTGACAAAGGATGTCTCAATCTTTCTTGCACAACATCATATTCTTTTCTGGTTAATACAATTAAAAACATCCCAAACCTCCTTAGATGAAGTGTGGACACTCTCTAAATGTTATATCTAGGCAAACTCTGAAAATTATCTAGAGGTTTTCCCCCATATTCCAAAAACAGGGATTCCAAAAACAGGGGATTAACTCGCAATCCTGTTATGTGAAAAATCTTGTCCTTCACAATTCTGATCATAACATCTTGACACACATCAAGAGTAATTGTTTTGAAACCATCCTTAACAAGTATCTAAATATTCTGCACTAACATCTTTAAGATGGATTCTGCAGCAATATGATAAGAAGATAGGACCTTTGAATCATCAAGTTGTTGTCCATCACACATTAGGCTCTGCTCATTCACAGGGAAGCCAACGATGCTCTCCACGATTGCTTTAACATCGCGAACAGTGTACAACGACTTGACTTCCCTCTTCAACAACTCTTCATTTTACATTTTCACAGAGATTGGCAATACATCTCTTGGCCAAAGCACCATATGAAGAGTTGATTCACCCTGGATATCGAGAGAGGCTAAGGTTTCATGATCATCCTCAAGGGGCTTACCGGAATAAATTAGACTGAACTTATCACAAGGGATCCTGACAGGTGTCGAGCCTGTGCAATAATAATTACCTACTCAAAAAAAAATACAAATTTTATATATAGGCGAGTATCGAATCCATAGGGACTAGGGATAATTTATTTCTTTTAGAATTCAGAGATGGGGGTTTTTACAAAAATATAAAAATAACTAATTAACTAAATAAAAGCAACTCACAAAAATAAGTAGGAATTAATCAACAATAGATACGATTCTAGGCAAAGGTGTAACTTTTTATATACGGTCCATTCAATTGATCATCGATGTAAAGATAATTCAATTATTAGTTAATAGATTGGTTATAGTTGCTATACACGCGATAAACAACCAACTTTTCCTTACTTTATTGATAGTCAAGATACAATCGTTAACTATTTGCCTAACCAAGAAATAACCCTAGGTGCGACCGTAGGATTTAATTCCTCGATTGCATTAAGAATTAGAAAAGCCCAACTTTAATCAATAAACACGCTACGGAGATTTGTTTAAATTAGATTATACGTTTTCCTAACATGGGACCAATCACGCTAGTTGTCATTAGTATTAACCAATCAAACAATTACAGATTTAATCGGTTAATTTGGCGGTGGATTATTAAGTTAATTCGAATATCGGACCCTTGACATTCAAATAACAAAACAATCATAAGAAGTTAAACCAGAAAACATACGAATACCAATGAATAAAATAAATAAATAAAAATAATTCGATCTCACATATGTTTGGAACCGAATCTTCAAGTTGACTTTCGACTAGAAAACGAGAAGTTAGTTCTTCGTTGTTGGGAAAATTGCCAACGTGAAGACATGCGGCCAACCGAAACAAAGATAAAACCTAATCTAAGTGACTAGTCTGCTAATATATATAGCTGACTGACCCTTTTCCTCCCTAAGAAGTACTAATCAAACGGGACTCGGCGGACTTCCCTTATTCTTTTGCTTCCTATTTGATATCTACTACTCATAACAAAGGCCTATTGTCTAATTAGAAAAAAGAAAATAAAAAAAATAATAACTCATGTTTTCTAATTCAACTCTACAACTAACAAAGATAATTAAAGTCTTTCAAATTCCACCAAAGATGTCCATATTTGACTCGAATTAGGAAATCCCATGCGTAGTAAATTCCCGAATCATCTGGACTTGACAGTAATTCTTGAAAAATCACCTCTTTTGTCACTTTTTACTCCACCTCCCTACAATTAACACAATTAATCAAATATAGGTAGAATCTATTAATTAAAATAATATTTGGTTAAAATCAAGGGAAAAATAATTATAAATTTAGCAACAAATTACATCCTATCAGATCCCGTCTTTGGCCTCAATTAAACATTTGATATTAAACATTGTGGATGGTATCAGAAGCCTCTGCATCAATCTGGAGGACTTTCTGATCAGATGCTCTCTTGATAAACAGTCTCGTTGACAGCAAATTTTGAACAAAAAAATGGAGATTAGTATTCTGCTGAATCCCAACTGAGCCCGGATTTTGATCATCCTCCCATGACCAGCAGAAAAGAATTCCAGAAGACATTCACATATTCTTTTCTTTTCTTTCAACATTGCTTTCACTTTTCTAACTGTATCTGATTTCTTCACTTTCAAAGCAACCGGTTTCATAACAGGCAAGCATATATTTATCTGCAAAACAGTAACAACAGCCAAAAAAAGAGTACTCAGAAAATCTACTTAATTCAAATTTGAAAGTGACACCCTGGATTGCTTGCTTTGCAACTAAGAATTTTGACGCTCCAATTCTTTTAGTGCTTGTATTTAATCAAAAGAAAAAAAAATCTGAAGTACATGAATTCAAGTAAAATTCAGGAGGATAAAGGGAACAATGTGTAATAATAAAAATGATGTCACCCCTCGAACCTATTTGATCATCTATTTGGTCTGTAGATCCTGTACATGACTTTCAATCTTCCCTTTTTTCTTGTCAAATTGGTGATTTTCCGATGGACTTCCCAAATATTTTTTTACAAAGACTTCATCCTTTTTATATTGCTTCTGAATAACCATAACAAAAAATTGCTCACAATTGCTTGGTCTGCTAATTTAAATATTGAGTGCAAAGTGTAGCTAAACCCAAAGGGGGAGAAAAAAATGTCCAATGTATGAAAAGAAAAGGCAAACCAATAATCTCAAAAAAAAAAAGAAGTTTTACACTACTACAACTTGAGCCGGTATAGAGGTATTGTCTTAGAATTTGCACATTGAATTGAATTATGTTAGACAAAAAAGCTAAAGTAATTATTCAACTACATTGCACTGGAGGAAAAGAAACACAACATATTACATTAGAGACATCGTCATCTGTAATTTTATTTGTTTTCTTGTCCAACAACTAGGGACTTGTTCAGTCACATAGCATGGTAATACTTCTCGAATGAGCAAAAGCTTGATCATATCATGAAAAGTTAGCATCAACTGTTGCCCTGATTAAATCAGAAATCCTCTCTGAGTTTAATACAGTTAGCATCTTTTGTCAGGCTTTCCTCATATGCAACAAGTTTAAAGGAGGAATAAATTTGTTTTAGCTATAAGAAGCCCGTTTCCAAAACAAATACCAACAGTTTCACAAGAAAATTAGAAGAAATGAAAAGTTATGATCAACACCCCAATTTTTTTTAACCACCAGCCTTTGGGCTGATGGCCACCACTAAGCTATTTAAGACTCCTTTGCCTCCCATCAATTACCACATTAAGTGGTTTCTTAAAAAAAAATCAGACGGGTGCATAGTGCATCTGTCTAGTCTGATGGTGGTTTAGTCCCTACCGGCCCCTCTAGACCTAGTTGGGTGACTTGTGTCTCCCTCTTAGATTAGGATAGTGTAGGATACTATAGACAAAGTGACGATTGATAAAAAAAAAACACCCCAATATTTTTCTTTACAGTTAAAAGTAATCCAAAATGCAAAAAGACTGTAGAGATTAATTAGCATCATAAGTAAAATCTTGAAAAATGACCTTTCAGTCTTGCACAAAGAAGATGTTACTTTCTTAGGTAATTCAATTAACGGGCAAGATTATACAGTTGAATTATGGACTTTCTCTGAATGTTGTAACTAGCTAAATGCTGACGACTGTTTAGAGGTATTCCTCTACATTCCAGAATCTGGGAATCAACTGGGAATCTTAGCCTATCAAAAATCTTGTTCTTCACAGCTTTGATCAAACAATCTTGATGCACGTCAAGATTAAATTGTAGTACCTGACAGATATCTGAAAAAAATTTTGCGCTAACATCAGTAAGGTTGATTCTGCTGTAATATTGTGACAAGATTGGACCTTTGAATCATTAAGTTTTTTGCCATCATAAATTAGGCTCAGATCATAAAGAGGGAAGCCAATGATGCTCTCCACGATTGCTTTAACATCACGAACAGTGTACAACATCTTAACTTGCCAACTTCATCATCAAGTATCAAACTACCATGTTTCCAAAGAAGTGAGTTTGGAATTTCTTTCTCCGGACTTGAATAAAACTTCTGACTAATTATGTTTGACCTTAATTATACTTTTGGACTTAGTAATGTGAATCTTCAAATGTGTTCTCTGGAACTCTTGCAGAAATGGTCCCAAAGTAAGTGGAATATATATATTGTTGGCATGGATATGCCCAAATTCCATGGTTTTCACTTTCTTATGGAGAATAACAATGAAAAGCTTAAATGATTAAAATCACGAGTAAAAGAATTTTTTTCCTTTTTTTTTTTAAAATAAAACACATCATAATTTTATTAAATGACAAACTCTACGCTAATGGCAAAAATTACATTGGATAAATACGAGTTCCGACCTTGGCATATTCTTAAGAATCTTTGTACAATTCTAATTTGTCAAGCTTGACATTATTCTCAAAATTCACCATAACGAACAAAAGGTTGAAGGATCTTCTTCATGTAAGGATTGTCCCATTTCAATGACTCCCAACCAAGTAGAGATATTTGGATCACTTTAAGTGCTGGGGGTGCAGAAGGTTGTATATTGATGGAGGGTAAGAAGGGAGGTAAGCTTTCCAGATTTCGGCAGCTTATTACCTCAATTCTCTCAATAGAGTTACAAATCAGGAGCCCCTTGCAAATATTCCTTAGTTTAGGATTTCCTAACACAGCCAATTTCTTGAGATTTGGGAGGCAACTGATAGTGGTCCTTTAGCATGAATCTTTGTTGCTTGAAGTAAAACTAAAGTAGCCTTTTTCATCGTTTGATACTATCTCCTCCAATTCGTTACAACACCAGACCTTAAGCACTTCGAGACTTTGCACGGATTGTAGCAGCCTTGGTGTGAACAACTTCTTGAGCTTGCCACAACGATCAATGAACAAAGATCTAAGGCAGGAAAAAGTGCTAGGTGGAGGAATTGCGTTCGTTATGGTGAAGTTTGATTACTTGAGTTCAACAAATGATTAGGATCAAAAATATTATAAATAACCAACCTAAAAGAGTAATTTAAATATTTATAATATATTAATTAAATATTATATCAAGTATTTCATAAAACACCACAAGTTTTTCAATATATAATATACATACCCGAACTTGCTTCAAAAAACTCAATTGATTAGTTCAACCGCGACCTGTCAATCTCAAATGGAATAATTTATCAAGCTATTCATGAGCTTGAGTCAAGCTATTCAATTAAATTGCACCCTAGGTGAGAGTGAGAATGGGGCGAGAGGGGGCACAGTCAGTGTGGCTAGCGTGTAAGTGTGTGTGGTGACTCGGAGTTTTACTGTACTAAGGAGCGGTAGCAGCGTAGTCGCATCTTGAAGTGCCAAAGTGTCAGGGGGTTGAATGTCAAACTCAACATGGTTTTGCGTACTGTTGTGATTTAGGATAGGACCATTTTGGTATAGAACATCTGTCTTTCTTCTTTTGGGTCGATTACAGCTAATACTAGACTAGAATTCTTTTGGTTTGTAAAATTTTAAAAAAAAAAAGATAAAATACACTGACCTCTTGTGATTTGCTTACTACCCACGAAATCTCCTCATTATTTAAAAACACCTACATAATTTCATTGTCCTTTGGATTTCTTTGGAAAATGGACGAAAATCATCTAATTTGACGGAAAATGAATGACACAATCTCGACAATCGAGTGTGGTAGCATTGCTTGATAGATTAATGTTGCTATTGCCAAGTTTTAGTAATAAAAGGATATCAAGTTAATGTGGTTGAGTTCAGGAACATCTCTTTGGTGAATATCAGTAATGGCTTGACTTTTCTAATTTTTGGTTAACTTTTCTAGGCATAGGGAATGATTGTTGGCATTTTTCATGTGAATTGGTCCAGTTATTAATTTTAGTTCTCCATGTTTGGAAATTTGAGGCTGGCTGCTGTTACTTTTGTGTTGTTTTAGTTATTGTGTTATATGGTTGTAAATAAGAGTTGACTGTACTCCGCTAGTTGTTACTACTGAGTAACCGGGGATCTTCACCTAAAGTGTCGATTCTCGCGTCAAAAGATAGTAGTTATTATGAGTGCGTGGTCGCGTAGCGATTGGAGCTGAGTGACCAGGCTCCTCCATCTGGTAAATGTTGGAGTTCGCGTCAAAAGGCTCTAATGGCTAGAGACTAAGTCTTTTGTTATTCTAAAAAAAAAAAGAAAGAGAAAAATAGAAAACGTGATAAAAAAAAGTAAAGATTGTGTTAGAATGTGAAAGAGTCAGCTTGCCGATTTGTGAATTTAATGTTGAGATTTTGGTTAATAGTTGGACCATTTGCTGATGAATGTTGAGCAACCATTCCTTTTTCTTATATTAGTTTGCTTTAAATTGGAGGAGTTGGTGGTTTGGAAGCTAACTGGGGTATTGTTTTTTGGATCTTGACCATTGATGCTTAATATATGTTTTTCTTGGAGCAATAGCCATTGTCAAATTTTGGTGTTCAATTGCTGTTCTCATGCTTGAGGGCAAGCATGGTTCAGGTGTGGGGGGATTTGATAGGGTGTTAATTGTTAGTAATTTTTATTATTAATTTCCCCCATTGTCCTTGCCAAATATCGTTTAATTGTTAACATATACTTATATTTGGTATTTGGACCTATCTATAGGAAATGGGACTGAAAGGTGCTAAAAAGGGGGGGCTTTCTGAAGCAAATTACTTCACACGTGGAAGTCTTCTACAAAACTCCATCAACGTGGCCCACAAGAGGGGAGCAAAGCTGATTTCCTTTTCCTTTTGGACTGATGAAGAGATGGCTGGTACGGGAAGTCCTACTAGCAATAGGAAACAAGAGAAAATTCGGAGGGCCCCGCTTTTGCACCTTTTTCTCTAAATTCGGCAGAACCACTAGAGGGTTAGAGGTTGTTTTTAGTCGTAGGATAGCTTGGAGCAATAGTTTAGTTTTTCTTTATTTTTCCTTGTCATGCGCACGCCTACTGTTCGACAAAATTTCCCAACGGGAGAATCATCTTTTACTTCTTGATTAATTAGTTAAAGACGGTTTGACGTTCATGAATTCAATCACTTTGCGTGGGATTTATTTATGCGGCGTGGCTAAGCTTTTCGTCTATGATAGGGTGTCAATTGTTAGTAATTTTATTGTTAATTTTCCTCTTTGATCTTGCAAAATATTGCTTTAATTGTGACATCTATTTATATTTGGTATTTAAACCCAATTTCAGAAATTGGCGCAGAAACCTTCTTGAGAAGATTATTGTGAAGCTCTACACAATTGGCCCACATGCATGGTGTAAACCAACGTCCATCCCTTTTGCTGATGAAGAAGAATTGAATTGCATTTGGCTAGCCAACATCTCAATTTGGTGGGGACCGCGAAGAATTAGTATTGTCTAAGGATAGTGTGCCTTTTGTTTGCTTTCTTACAGTAGTAGGATAATTGCTTTCTTGTGATCGTGTGCATTTGGTCAAAGGAAACCCGACAAACAAAAGTTGGCTTTTGTTTTTGTTTTCGGTGGAATTGATTAGATAGAAAAAAAAATGGTTTCTTGTGTGGACGAGGGGGTGAAGTTTTTCATTTGGTTTGTTTTTATTTTTAGAGAGCTTCTGGCATGAAGGGAGATTTTCTCTCCGAGGAGACTACAAAGTAGAATAGGTAGTCTTTTGTGTAGAGGAGGAACTTATTCCTTCTTTTGTTGTGTGGTATGCAATTTTTCTTCAAAGAATCTACGAAGACTCAAAGTTTCATTCTAAATTATTAGCGAGTATTTATGTCTTTGAAATCAATTAAATTGTGTGGAAAGTTTCTTATGAGGCGTGGCTAATCTTCTCATCTAGTCAAGGATCAATGCGAAGACGCAGTCCCACATATCTGTGAGATCTAATTAATTTTTACGTGTTCCTTAATTTGTTAATATTTGCATATTTTCTATTTGAATTTTCATGGGATTATTTTGTTAATTGGATATCAAGGGCCTGATGTGCAATTTGACTTATTAATCTCCTATCAAATTAATCAATTAAATCCGTAATTGTTTAATTGGTTAATATCTGTGGCAACTAGTGTTTTCACACATTAGGAGAACGTGCAATCTGATTTAAATAACCCTCGTAGCGTGTTATTAATTTGGGTTAGACTTTTCTAGTTTTTAAGGCAATTAGGAAATTAATTCCTACGATTACGATCGTACCTAAGAGTATTTCCTGGTTAGAGGTAATCAACGGTCATACCTTGGTTATCAATAAATTAAGGAAAAACTGGTCGTCAAAGCTTATCGGTGACTATAACTAACCTGTTAATAAAATTAAGTGAACCTTCTTTGCATCAATGATCGGATGAATGGACTGTGTTTGCGTAGTTGTATCCTTTGTTAGAATTTATTTATTATTTATTTAATTGCTATTTATATTCGTATTAATTAATTATTTATTTTTTGGTTAAATTGTTTAATTATTTTTAGTTTTATTCTGATAAAAAGTCCCCCGTGTCCCGAACTTGAAATGAATCGAATTTTTTTCAATCCCTGTGGATTCGACCTTGCTCACTACTATACATAGAAAATTTATATTTTTCTCGAGTAGGTATTTATTATTACACAGGCTCGACACCTGTCAGTCTAGCCAAAGATCAACGCGACGACGCAGTCCCGAATACCTGTGAGATTGAATTAATTATCATGCGTTCCTTAATTTATTAATATTTGCACGTTGTCTGTTTGAATTTCTATGGGATTATTTAGTTAATTGAATGTCAAGGGCTCGATGTTTAGTGCGATTTATTAATTTCCTGCCAAATTAGTCAATTAAATCCGTAATTGTTTAAATTGATTAATACTAGTGGTAACTAGCGTTTTTATACAATAGGAAAACGTGCAATCTGATTTAAATAACTCTCGTAGCATGTTATTGATTGGGGTTAGATTTTTTCAATCCTTTATGCAATTGAAAAATTAATTCCTACGGTCATACCTAGAAGTATTTTCTAGTTAGGGGTAATCAATGGTCGTACATTGGTTACCAATAAATTAAGAAAAAATTGGTCGTCAGAACTCGTCGGCGACTATAACTAACCTAATAATAAATTAAGTGAACCTACCTTGCATTAATGATCGGATGAGTGGACTATGTCTGAGTAGTTGTATCTTTTGTTAGAATTTATCTATTCTATTCTTGATTTAATTCCTATCTATATTTGTGTTAGTTAATTATTTTTTTTAGTTGAATTGCTTAATTATTTTTAGTATCATTCCGATAAAATCCTCCTTTACCAATTGGAATCTCAAAGAGACAAATATCCCCAGTTCTTGAGGAGACGACCCTACTTGCCACTGTCTACTATTTAGAAAATGTTGTCAACTAATTAATTCTGATATATCGGATTAAGCAAACTCTTCGGAAATATGGTGAATCAAGTAACCCATTGCACACCTAGAGTCCATGCTCCAGTACCTAGGATTAATTATTGACTGCTTTTGGTGGTAGTTAGATTCTATTTTTATTATTGCACAGGTCCGGTACTTGTCAATTTTTGGCGCCATTGCCGAGGACTGGTGTCAGTTATTTGTTTTTTTTTTAATTCACTTTTGTTCTAATTTTCTGGTGCTTTTCAAGTGTATGCCTCATTTTTCTCATACAGGTGAATTAATTTTCGATCCCGAGATAGAAAATACTACGCGTAGAACAAGAAAAGAGACCAAACAACTCAGAAAAGAGCACTCAAGTGCTACATCTCAGAGACCTGAGCCAGAAGTTGGACCAGCAGATTCGTTTGGTGACACTTCAAGTGACTCGGACCAAGAGCAAGTCATCATGGCAAATGCATAGACACTAAGGGAGTTGGCTGCTCCTAATTTAAATTAGCAACCTTTATGCATTACTTTTCCAAGTTTGAATGATAACACACCCTTTGAACTAAAATCTGGTCTAATTCATCTCTTGCCATCTTTCCATGGTCTACCAGGTGAGGAGCCCTACAAGCACTTGTAAGAGTTCGACGTCGTTTGCAATAGTATGAAGCCCCGGGAATCACAAAAGAGCAGATAAAAATGATGGCCTTTCCCTTCTCTTTGAAGGACTCCGTAAAAGATTGGTTGTACTACCGAACAACTGGTAGTATCACCACGTGGGACCAGTTGAAGAAAAAATTCTTGGACAAGTACTTTCAGGCATCTCGAGCTGCAAGCCTAAGGAAGGAGATATGCGGTATCAAACAACATCTAGGCGAGTCTCTCTATGAGTACTGGGAGAGATTTAAGAAGCTGTGCATCCAATACCCTCAGCATCAGATAAGTGAGCAACTGCTCATCCAATATTTCTATGAGGAGCTACTTTTCAGGGACAGAAGCATAATCGATGCTGCAAGTGGAGGGGCATTAGTAAATAAGACTTCTCGAGAGGCGTGGGAGCTAATTGAAGGAATGGCTGAGAATTCGCAACAGTTTGGTACAAGGGAGGATATCCCAACGCGTAGGGTGAATGAGATAGAAACATCCTCCATCCAATAACAAATCTCTGAATTGACGTTCTTCGTGCGACAACTAACTGTGAGAAATGCCTCACAAGCCAAAGTATGTGGGGTATGCGTTGCCTTGGGTCATTCTACAGAGATGTGTCCGCCAGTTCAAGAAGAAAATGCAGAACAAGTGAAAATGACTGGCCACGCGCTCGCGACAAGAAAGCAGTACGACTCATATTCAAGTACCTACAATCCTGGTTTGAGGGATCACCTTAACTTCAGTTATGGAGGAAATAGGCAACCCAATTTTGCACCAAACAAATAGCAAGAGTATCAACAACAGTATCAGCCTCGCCTACCACCACCTTCTTCGAACTCAAGTCCGTTCTTGGAATAGATGATGAAGCAATTGATTGCAAATCAACAGAAGACAGATTTGGATCTACAAAATATGAGAAATCAACTGGGACAGATGCAATCCATGCAAAATCAAATGAATCAAATGGCCATCACGATCAACCGTTTGGAGTCCCAAGTTCAAGAGAAGTTGCCATCTCAACCAGAGTTGAATCCGAAGAATGTTAGTACAATGACCTTGAGGAGTGGCAAAGAAATCCGAGGACGAGAACCAGTGATTCCTAAGGACAAGGACGAGGAACGAATTGAGAAAGAGTTGGAAGAGGAGGGTAGAGACAACAAAGATCAAAAGGTACTCCCGCATCTAATCACTAAAGCTAAAACTAATCTACCTCTCTTTCCTAGCAAGCTAGAGAAACCAAAGAAATAGGACAAGGAGAAAAAGGTCCTGGAAATCTTTCACAAGATGGAGATTAACATTCTCCTACTAGACGCGATTAAACAAGTGCCTAGATACGTAAAATTTTTGAGGGACTTGTGTGTCAACCGAAAACGGTTGAAAGGAGATGAACGAGTTATAGTGGGGGAGAATGTGTCAGCAATCTTACAAAGGAATCTTCCACCGAAATGCTGGGATCCAGGTATGTTCACCATTCCCTGTAGGATAGGTAATACCTTAATTGGGAAGGCCATGTTAGACCTAGGAGTTTCGATTAATGTCATGCCCAAATCCATATATGCTTCTTTGAACTTAGGTTCTTTGAACGAAACGTGAATAATAATTCACTTAGCTAACCGAACCAATGCATACCCTGACGGGTTTGCTGAAGATGTTTTAGTAAAAATTAATGACTTGGTTTTCCCCACCGATTTTTATGTGCTAGACATGGAGGATGAACACTCCCACGACCCATCACCTTTACTGTTAGATAGA
>NC_040040.1:24602487-24742292 GCF_003713205.1 Coffea eugenioides | reverse complement strand
GTATTTCTTGATGATGGAATTTGTGTGGTTTAAAAAGCTATTACTGTGTCTAACCAAAGACATTAAAGAAGGGCTGATGTGAAACCCCGATCTAGACAACCAAAACACCATGGCTTAGGCAGCGGAAATTTGACCCAACTAATCCCTAGAAGTCACGAACAATTTTGATATTATCTCAACCCGTAACTACTCGAATTAACGAACCAAATTGGAGGGAGTAGAACGCCACAATCAAGGAGATACTCGATTGATAAGTTTAGGTGAATAACTTGAGAAGATTCTCAAGTATTCAAAGGAAACTCTCTTGCCAAAGAGAAAGTGAAAACTCACTAATTGTATTTAATAGCCAAAAACTCATCCCAAAACAAAGAGGAAGTGGGGCTATTTATAGCCCTTACAAGCATTAACCCTAATCCAAAAATTGACCAAACTACCCTACATACTTAAGGAAGATTTTGGGCCTCACTTACTAACAAATGGGCCGCAATTAAACTAGCTTAATTACCTAGACTTTCTAAAGCGAGAAATAACCAAAATCAACGAGGAAAATCAAATAATCCTACTAAACTCAAGTATTCGTGCAATCAACTAGTCTTCACTTGAATCTTCCAATTCCCCATGTGCTTGAATGGGCCTTGGTCTTTATATTCTCATCATTCCCCTCCTCTTAAAGGCGATTTGTCCCCAAATCATGACTCTCTTACAAAACAAAAGTGATGAGAGCATGTGTATAGTCACCAAGCAGCCTGCATGTCGCCTTCTTAAGCGAAGAATGATCATGACATCCTTGTGTGGAACAAGGACAACTCGTGGTGGTGGTAGATACATGTTGCGGACAGCAAGATTTCCATGACAATGGTCACACAAGCGACGTCTCAACCCTATGGGTGGATCGTGAGCGGACGCCCGGTGAACCAAGGTTTGGTTGGGCTGCGAGTTGTACGCATCAAGACGTGCAAACACTGCATCAAAGGCCAATGTAACTCGACTACTGTTGGTTGGAATTACTTGACCAGCACTCTCTTCGCAGATCTCTATGGTTGCGGGTATTGCACACTGCAAGATGAAAGATATCTGACCACGAACAACCTGCACAAATGAAAACACGTTAAACACCACAAAGGTGGAACGATTCAGCTCCCAGTGCCCGATGTTGTCCTCAGCCTTAGCGAGCAAGATCAATGTTCGCCCTTTCTTCTCCTTGCCTTCTAATCGATCCAACTCCCATTCCCTCTGTAAAATATTTTGGTCCTCTCGAACTTGTGTAGGTGAGAGTGGAACAAGTATGATCCTTGTCCCTTTATGCATGAACGAGTATTTGTTGGAATGACCTTCATAAGTAACCTCGCGATCAAATTGCCAAGGTCTTCCAAGAATAAGATGGGCAGCTTGCATAGGAACCACGTCACACACCAACTCATCCTCATATCTCCCAATGTTAAACTTCACAGAAACCTGCTTGGACACTCGCACTTCGCCGCAATCACTAAACCATTGAAGCTTATATGGTGTAGGGTGATCTTGGACAGGTAGGTGTAACTTCTTGACAAATAAGGCACTGGCGACATTGGTACAACTTCCCCCGTCGATAATCAAGCTACACACTTTCCCGTTAACTAGACATCGGGTGTAGAAGATGTTGGTACGCTGCTCTTCTTCATTTGTGCGTTGAGCACTCAATGCCAACCTTGTAACAAGGCCTAGTCCAACTGGTTGGTCAGGGGCAATTATCTCTTCTTCCTCAACCAATGGTGGCATGCCTTCATACTCATCCTCCTCATCCGTTAGCACTTCACCACTTGGAAGCATGAGCATGGTCCTTCGGTTTGGGCATTGGGACGCGATGTGACCGAAACCTTGACACTTAAAGCACTTAGTGTCGCGGTTTCTAGGTTTAGATGCCCCTAGATCAGCCTTAAATTCGGCCCTTTGGGTCGGTTTTGAAGATGACGAACCAGACACCCATGCTCCATTCGAAACCCCACTTGCCTTGGCTGACTTTTGCTCACTCGTGTGGGTAATCTCGCCTTTATACTGCTGAGTTCTCCAATTTCCAGATTGGACGTTGGAGCTTTGGTGGGGGATACCCCTCCTCTTGAGCCTCCTTTCCACCTTGATAGCTTTGTCCAATAATTCATCCATGTCAAGATAATGTTGGAGCTCCACAACATCTGCAATTTCAGCGTGTAGTCCTCTCAGGAAACGTGCCATGGTTGCCTCTATATCCTCCCGAACATCAGCCCGCAGCATGGCCATCTCCATCTCCTTGAAGTAATCCTCAACCGTCATACTACCTTGGGTGAGAGTTTGCAATTTATGGTGCAAATCCCTGTGGTAATACGCTGGTATGAAGCGCTTCCTCATGATCCTTTTGAGTTCTTCCCAAGTGTGAATGAGTGGTTCTTCATGTCTCCTTTGTCTGGTGCGAATCTGATCCCACCAAACTGCTGCGTATTCAGTGAACTCAATGGTTGCCAACTTCACTTTTTGGGACTCTGAGTAGTGGTTGCAGTCAAAGAGCATCTCAATCTTCCTCTCCCATTCCAAATATGCTTCAGGGTCCGACTTGCCTGGGAAGGTAGGAATTTTGAGCTTGATTCCCTTTAGTTCATCATCCCCTTGATTAGAGATGCGTTTATAATTCCGGAATCGGTTTCCATCTGCCATGTCCTCCTCATTGTTCGAATCACCTAACTCCTCCACGTATGGTTGTCTCTTGGAGGCATTCTTGCCTAGGGTTGATTGCTCCACCTTATCCTCCAGTGCATCAAACCTTTTGTTCAATTGATTCAAAGCCTCAATGAGATGTCCCATGTCAAAAGGAGTATTAATAGTTCCAACACTTTGAGACATATTTAATTCAACCTGCAAGGTGAAAGGTTAGTAATAAAGTTCCTCACTTCGCTCCCTGAGTGTTTACCCTCACACTCGTGTTTGCGCTCAAGTGTTTAATCACTCAAAGGATCTCACCAAGCAACACTCAAATTCGTCAATCTCCTCAATTGAAGAAACCAGAATTTCTCAAGTGGTCAGGATTTATTGGGACAGAATTTAATGGCTCAATTATGCGGAGGCTTTGTTGGAAAAATTCCCAGGTATAGGTCGACTAAAAAAAAAGACTCAAACAAACGGTTGGCAGAAATTTTGGAGCCTAGAATACTCTACCCAAATTGCACCTTGGCTGGAATTGTGTTCCCAAGGCAGCCTTGAGTATTTTGGAAGGTCGGTTGCTATGTTTTTGGAAGGCTAGCACGTGTGCAACAAGTTGACAAATCGGATATGGCAGTCAAGTATGACTAGGAGTTGTTTCCAATCCTAAGTCAATATTGATTCCAATTTCAGATTGCGTTCTTGTCCTATTTCAAGAAGGATCCGAATTACTTTGGGCAAGAGAGAATGAACAGATTTCTTCTTCTTCTTTTTTTTTTTTTTTTTTTTTACACACAACGATGTAACTACCAAACAAACAGCCTAAGAATAACACAAATAATTCCCAGAATTTCCAGAAATTAAAAGCGGCACAAGAAAGTCACAAAACACTGACGGCAAAATTTTTTTTTGCAAAGGGTAAGACTGGCGGTCAGTTTGCATGTGGTTGCGGACAGTGGTTTCAATTTTTTTTTGACAATGGTTTCAATGTCTCAAGCGGTGGTCAGCCTTGTGAGCAAGGTTTCAATGATTGGGCAAGACAACCGCAAGTTCCAAGGCTGCCTTGTGTCCAAGACAACAAGTTTTCAAGGCAGCCGCACAACAAGAGGTTGGTTATATATATATATATATATATATATATATATATATTCTTGTTTTCTGAGCAGGACCCAATCACAGCAATGGACAGCGAGTCTGAGCAACAATAGACAACAACTAGGCACAAACAACTTGAAAACTAATGCAAACACGATGCACACAAACTGGAAATTGCGGTCAGCAACGGGGAGACAAGGAAAAAGGATTAGCTACTGACCTTTGTTTTTTTTTTTTTTTGACTCGATGACTTCAAGACTCAAACACACAACACTGAGATGCAATTAAGGACAAGAAAACACAGCAGCAATAGACGACACAAAGTGGACAGCCAAGGGATAATTTGCGGACAGTCAAGACAAACGGAAAAGCAAGGAAACTAGCGACTGATGATTTTTTATTTTTTTTTTATATGCAAGCCAGATTGTTTCCTTTTGTTTTTCTCTTGGAATGAAGACGCAATCGGATAGGTTTGGTCACAACTCAACAATAAGAACAAATGACCAAAAGAGCGAACAGATTTGGAACACAAAGACGCGACAACAATCGTGAGCAGAATTTTGAAGCGACAAGAACAAGAGCTACACGGACAGAATATTTGTTTTTTTTTTTTTTTTGGAATGAAGGCTCAAACGGACAGACCTGGACACGACTTCAACAACAAGGTGAGAAGCAAGTGCGGACAGAATTTGTTCAACAACTCCACGACCAGAAATTTAACAATGACCAGAAAATTTTTTTTTTTGGTTCTAATAACAAACGAACAGATTGGGATAAACATATATGACTCGAAATAAACGAAAAAAAAAAAAGATATAACCTGGTGGTTGTCGACTAACTCTGGTACCAACTGATGTGAAACCCCGATCTAGACAACCAAAACACCATGGCTTAGGCAGCGGAAATTTGACCCAACTAATCCCAAGAAGTCACGAACAATTTTGATATTATCTCAACCCGTAACTACTCGAATTAACGAACCAAATTGGAGGTAGTAGAACGCCACAATCAAGGAGATACTCGATTGATAAGTTCAGGTGAATAACTTGAGAAGATTCTCAAGTATTCAAAGGAAACTCTCTTGCCAAAGAGAAAGTGAAAACTCACTAATTGTATTTAATAGCCAAAAACTCATCCCAAAACAAAGAGGAAGTGGGGCTATTTATAGCCCTTACAAGCATTAACCCTAATCCAAAAATTGACCAAACTACCCTACATACTTAAGGAAGATTTTGGGCCTCACTTACTAACAAATGGGCCGCAATTAAACTAGCTTAATTACCTAGACTTTCTAAAGCGAGAAATAACCAAAATCAACGAGGAAAATCAAATAATCCTACTAAACTCAAGTATTCGTGCAATCAACTAGTCTTCACTTGAATCTTCCAATTCCCCATGTTCTTGAATGGGCCATGGTCTTTATATTCTCATCAAGGGCGTTGCTTGGGAGGCAACCTAAGGACTACAGTACTAGTTGTGATCAATTTTCATTATTTTGCAATTTTACAGTTCTATTTTTCTATTAAAAGTATTTTTGTGGTGATCAACAAAAGACTGAGGTCCCCAAGGTATGTCCACGCCTTACAGGGGTACGCCAGGAGCAATGTGCAAAGTGGGGACTATCAGTTCCAAGGCGTACCCACGCCTTGAAAGGAATTCTTTTGGACATTATTGGGACGCGATGGTCAGAAGACTATAGCCTCCAAGGCATGCCCATGCCTACCAACCTCTGCGACAACGAAAGTACAAGATTGGCCAGGACTTCTCCAACCCCACTTTTCTACTTTTCTCTTCTCCTAGTCTTGTCTGGTCTTGTTAATTGCCTTTGCCTTAGTTTCTACTTTTCAATTTTCTTTGTTTTGTCGTAGTTTCAGTTCTCCTTTTCTCTGTTCTTGTTGATCCGCCGCCACCATCGCCCGTCGCTATCCGTTGTCGCCCTCGCGCGAACCTCCTTCGCATCGCCGCCCTTCTCTCTTTCCCCCATCCTGCGCCGCTGTCGCGCGCCGCTGTCCGCCGCCAACCAGATTCGCCCCTCCAGCCGTCGCTATTCGCTGCTGCAGTGCGCCCAGCGGCAAGCCTCCTTCTCGCGACCAGCACGAACCTGCGCGCTACAGCCAACACGCGACGAGACCAACGGCCAGACCAGACCAACAGCCGCGCACGCACAGTGCACCTGGCAGCGCGTGCGCCTCGCCTTCTCCAAAGCGCGTCTCAACCAGAGAGCGCCTTCCTCTGTGCGCGACGCCCAGCGCACGCGACCAGTGCCTCAGCAGCCCATGTGTGCGCGCGCGTCGCGTCCGTAAACTGCGCGTAGCCCCAGCCCACGCGCACCTCCCTCGTGACCCTCTCTCTCGCCATGCGTCTCCACTGCAGTCTCCTCCAGCGTGGCATAGTGGTACCCCTATTTTACTATATTTTTACCACTTGTCTTTGAATTTGGAGTCTGCGCTACATTTGACACGAATTTGGGGTTACAATATCTGTGGGTTCTGGTGGATCTGAGATGTGGTACACGTGGCTGGTGATTAACCTTTGGTTCAATTTAATTAACTGTTAATTCCATTGGTAGGGTCTCGGATCTGTTATCTTTACTATTATTTGTCAAGTGACATCAATGGGGTATCTTTGTGTCTATTTGCCTTGTCATTGTTCTGGTGGAGTAATTGTGTTTCTCTTTGCTGTTGGACTGCTAGCTGTTGAGTACTAGCTGTTGACTGTGGTTCCCTGTCCCCACTTGGTGGTTGCCTCGCTGTTTCTGTGCCTATTCATCTGGGTCCCAACCTCGTAAGAGGCGAGCCCCAATTCAATCTCCCACTCGGTCTCGTCTAGCTCTCTCTAAGAGTACTATATCTCCTGAAAACTAGGGGGAACCTATCACTGACCTTACACAGGAACAAAAGGACCGATTGACTAGCTTATTGCTGCATCCTTTTGCTCCGTGTAAGTGTTTCCATGCACCAACCTTGAATCATTTGCAAATTGCATGAGAAGTTGAACAGTTGTTCTCGACAATTGGTTGGTAGCGGTATCTAGTCATTGACTATCCTACATTTGAGGAGTTATGTTATAAATTCTACTCCACTTTTGAGTTCACTAAAAACGAATTCATCACTTTGGATGAACCGGAGGTGATTAAATTCAGATTAAGAGGTACCCCACAGGATATGTCCATTAATGACTTTAATCTGAATTTGGGGTTTGTTAGTGAGGATACCATTTCCTCCGGGACATATATCAACAGTGCATGTGATTACATCAGACCCTTTTCTAGTGATTATATTGACATATGGAGGAAGTGATCTACGGACCCCTCAACTCCATGATCCGGGCCAATCCAAGACCTCTCATCTTAAGGATCCGGTCTTGAAGGTTATCCACAGGTTTTTGGCCTACAATTTCTCGGGCCGAAAGGATTCTTTCGGCACCCTTGCCAAGGCCGAATTCTATTTTATGTGGTGCATGCGTAACAAGGTACATGTCAACTTTGGGTATTGGGTGGCCACTCAAATGCAATCTGTCATTCAGAAGCAGCATAAGCCGGTGATTATGGGGATGCTCATTACTCACTTGGCCGTTTGGTTGGGATTGCTTGACCTAGACAAAGAGCACAAGTTCACTCTAGCTCGCGCGATTGAGCCCTTGGACTTGCGTAGTTTGGAGAGGATGGGGGGTTATTTTCAAAGTGGGAGATGTATACCAGATGACGCCTCCTGGTGATGGCAGGCCACGATCTCGGGTCCCTCCAACTATTTCCCCTACTGATTCACTGCCCTGTACTGATCAGGCTGGCCCGTTCTCAGACCATGCTCCTCCTGCTGGGGATTCCCATTACCGTGCCCTCCAAGATTCTATCCGTGCACTAGGTGATCGAGTTGAGGGATTGGATGACCGTCTTGCAGCGCTAGGTGTTCGAGTTGAGGGATTGGATAACTGTCTTGCAGCACTGCAAGTTTTTGCCCGCATTCAAACAGAGAATCAGGTAGCCTTCTTTGCTCATATTGGATTCCAGCCGCCTCATCCGCCTCCCCCTTAGTGGTTCGCTGCATCGTCTCTGCTATCAGGGAAGTTTCGCCCCTTTTATACTTACACTTTATTTGTCTTTGCTACATTGAGGACCATATAGGTTTTAGGTGTGGGGGTGATGGTTTCTATTATTTCTTTTTGCTTATTTCTTTTTACTTAAAAAAAACAAAAAAGTGTAGTTAGTTGACTTCTTTAGTTCTGCAATTGTTAACTGTTAGAGCATGTTGCTATGATGGATTGCACAATCAAGGTGCGCGTGTATGTGGCCATATATGCTAGCTATGTATTTTGATTTTTCTTGACAATATCGTTGAATGTTGAATATACTGGACTTGACCCATTCTTGGAACTTTGGGGAGCTTTTGAGCCATGCGTGAGCACATTATTCTTGTTTGCTTTGTTTGTGTTGAATGGGTATCATACATGGTATTGACATTCTAGAACTTGCTATTTTATACATATCGAGACCATATTTTGTTGAACTAGATGCATTTGAAATGATAAGGGCATTTAGGATTTAACCGTCTTTAGCTTTCTACAAATCATACCTTCATCTTGTCTCCCAATAGTGAACCAATTTGAGCTTTTATCCTTCTCCTTTGTTTGTTAGCTATATTTGATAACTCAGGATCTTTTTAGACTTTCTTATTCAATCTTGTGTCATTAAGAGATGTCTGAATTTCATCGTTTGTGTAAGGCAAAAAACTCTAGGGTCGCAAGTGTTGTCAGAATAGAAGTCATATGGTACTAGTTCTGTGCATCTGAGATCGAAAAAAAAAGAGAAAAAAAGCTATCACAAGCTGGTGAACAGAAGATTCTGACTTACAGGGCGTGCCCACGCCTTGCAAGACGCTCTTCGCGAAAAAAAAAAGTTTCGACACTTGCACAGTGGGTAAAGCAAATGGAAACGCCTTGCTTGTGGAATTTCTCCGGTAAAGCGTTGTGATTATATAGTGGATATCGGGCATTCTCCTGACACATTACACCCTATCTTTACCTTCTTAACTTGCCTTTTACCTAAGCCCAATTACAACTCTATTAAAGTCCCTTTGATTTGTGTATTTAATTCACTTTTTAGTGGTGGAGATGTGATAAATGTGCAAGTTTATGGTAATGCCATTCCTTGATGTTGATTTGAGCGTTTCTATTATTTATACATTTTCTTGAAGGTAACGAGTATTACTGTTCATACTCTTTGGATAACTACCTGTTCAATGTGTTCTAACTTTGCCGACATTGTCAGGAATACAGGATGCTTGTGTTAGTGTAGATCACTACATAACCATTGCTATCTTCATTGTACTTCTAAACACTGAAATGCTTGAGGACAAGCATTGTCTAGGTGTAGGGGGATTTGATAGAGCAATTATTGGGCATCTTTTGCGCTGTTATTTGGTCATAATTTTGGCTACTTACTGTGCTAAGTATTGAGGTTTTGTTCATATTTGATTTTTGCGTAAATTGAAGGTGATTAGTGTCAAAAGTGATCTCCCGAGGTAAATTTCCAGAAGACTCTTTATTTCATGGCGTGCCCACGTCAGAAACTGAAGAGAGACACCTAAAAGACGGACCTCACGGTATTGGTAAAAGAACAAAAGAAAAGGGCGGCTATCTTCTCTCGTGGGCCGGGGTGGTGCAGAGGATTAAAACTCTATTCCTGGAGAAAATAGAGTGTCTGACGTTTTCTTTCTTTTTGATGGCTACTTAGCAAGAATTGGCAAGAAAGGCAGATTCACGTGGGATCAATAAATTAGCTTTTAGTTTTTTCCCATCAGACGATTTTTGCTCTCTGCTTTTGCTTTTTTTGGCGATTTTTTCTTTAGACCTTGTTCTTGACTATTCTCCAGTAGGAACACGAAACAGAAAAAGAAGCAAGACTTCTCCTTTTTGTTCTTTTGTTATTTTCATTTTTCCTAATTCTTCGGTAATTGTGTGGATGTAATCAATCAAACCACGAGAGATTGATATGATGAGAAGCAGCTAGATTTCTCCTCTACCCAAAGGTCGACGCAAAGGCACGGTCCATAACATCTGTGAGATCTAATCGAACTTTCATTATTTCTTCCAATCCGTTACTATTCATGCGTTTCCTGGATTAATTGTTTATGGTTATTTTATTAATTAAGTATCAACGGCCGGATATTTAATTTAATCTAATAGCCTACTGTCACGTTAACTAAATTGAATCCGTAATTGCTCATTTAGTTGATAAATAGTGACAACCACCATAATTGACTTTATGTTGGGGAAACGTAAGGTCTAGTTTAAATAAACCCTCTTAGCGTGTTTATTGGTTAGGGTTGGATTTTTTTAACTTTAATGCAACTGGATAATTAAATTCCTATAGTCATACCTAGAGTTGTTTTCTGATTAGAGAAGCAGTCAACGGTCGTACATTGGCTATCGAAAAAGTAAGAAAAAATTGACTGTCAGAGCTTGTTGATAGCTATAACCAAACTAGTGACGAATGAATGAAATATCTTTGCATCGATGATCATTTAATTGGACCGTACCTGAAAAGTTGATCCTTTGGGTAGAATTTTACTAATTGCTATTTTTAGTGAATTGTACTTGGTGAGTTAGCTTTTGAATTTTATTTATTTTCATTTTCATTTTCATTCCATTAAATATCCCCCAATTTCGTTCTATTAACTTGGGAAGAAACAACTTCCTACCCGTTCCTTATGTAATCGACCCTACTTGCCATTGTACGTAAATTTAATACTTTTATAACTAAATCTAGTATATCGGATCAAGCACACTCTTTGGAGACAGGGTGAATATAATAACTCATTGCATATCTAGAGTCACTGCTCCAGTACTTAGATTTGTTCTATAATTAATTATGGTGGTAATTAGGATTTTTTAGTAATTATTATTGCACAAAGTCGACACCTGTCAATAATTGCTAAACAAGCGATGACAATCAACTCCAAGAAAATCACCCATTTTTATCACTTTTTACTCCAATGCCCTACAATTAATATAAAACACCAAATAAAAGTATAATCCGACAATTAAAATAATATTTGGCTAAAATTAAGGAAAAATAATAATAAATTTAGCAACAAATTACGACAGATCAATTTCTTCCACACCTAAATCATACTTGTCCTCAAGTATGAGAACAACAAATCAAACGATTAAATTCAAACAATGGCTATTGCTCGAATAATCTATTATCAAGATACAATTAAAATACATGTCAAGCATTAATGGCTAGATCCCAAGAAATATCTCTCCCATTAACTTTGAAGATTAAAAACTTTTTCAATTTATAACTAACTAATCTAAGAATATAAAATATTCAACCAGCATCCATCAGCAAACAGTTCAACTATTAAGTAAAATCTAAACATTAGAACTCATAGACCAGCAGGCTAATGTAACCATCTACAATCTCGTACATTTTTTTTGTGTTTTACTTTCACTCTTAGCTCAACCCTCTTTTTTATCTTTTTTTTCAGGGAAAAAACTTAGTTCTTAACCATTTAAATCTTTTGACACAAACCCTGATATCTACCAAATGAAGCAGTCTGATTACTCAACTTGTATCGCTAAAGGACCATATACTCATAGTTATCGTCACTTTTTGACGTGAAAGTCGACACTTATGGTGAAGATCCCCTGTTACTAAGCAACGATATTAGCGGAGTATAGTAGTTTATAAATAAGCACCAAATTAAAATTAAAAATCACGAAAACCCATTTCATTTCTTAAATACGGAGAACAAAGATTAATAGCTGATTCAATTTGCACAAAAAATGTTAGACAAATATTTACAATATTTAGAGAAGTTACAAAAGTTACAAAATCTCAAATATTCATAAAAAAGATACCCTTAGTTTTAACCATGTCATATTTAACACCTTAGAGTAAAAAATTTTAGCAATAAAAAAATTTGAAACATCTAACTATTGTTTATCTAGAACAACTAAAAATATGCACAAAGATAGGCAAAAATTGGATAAAATTCGAACAAAAATCAAACAAAAAATTCTAACAAAAATGCCTACATTTGTACTTTTCCAATATACTACTCCTAAAAATTGACAGGTATCGAGTCTGTATAATAATAAATATCCACTCAAGAAAAATATAATTTTTATATATAACGGTGAGTAGGGTCGAATCCACAGTGATTGGGGATAATTTGTTTCTTTTAGACTTCAGAATATGGGGGGTTTCTATAAAAATATAAAAGTAACCAATTAACTAAATAAAAGCAACTCATAAAAATAAACAGGAATTAATCAATAATAAATACGACTCTAGCCAAAGATGTAACTTTTCAGATACGATCCATTCAACTGATCATCGATGCAAAGATAATTCAATTACTCACTGATAAATAAGTTATAATTGCCAAACAAGCGATGACAATCAACTCCAAGAAAATCACCCATTTTTACCACTTTGTATTCCAATGCCCTACAATTAACATAAAACGCCAAATATAAGTAGAATTCGACAATTAAAATAATATTTGACTAAAATCAAGGAAAAAATAATTATAAATTTAACAACAAATTATGACATGTCAATTTCTCCCATACCTAGACAATGCTTATCCTCAAATATGAGAACAACAAATCAAGCAATCAAATTCAAACAATGGCTATTGCTCGAATAATCTATTGCCAAGATACAATTAAAATACATGTCAAGCAGTAATGGCCAGATCCCAAGAAATATCTCTCCCGTTAACTTTCAAGATCAAGAACTTTTTCAATTTATGACTAACTAATCTAAGAATATAAAATATTCAACCAGCATCCATCAGCAAACAGTTCAACTATTAAGAAAAATCTAAACAATAAAACTCATAGACCAGCAGGCTAATGTAACCATCTACAATCTCGTACATTTTTTTTGTTTTATTTTCACTCTTAGCTCAACCCTTTTTTTTCTTTTTTTTTTCAAGGAAAATGCTTAGTTCTTAGTCATTCAGACTTTTTGATGCGAACCCTGACATCTACCAAATGAAGAAGTCCAGTTACTCAACTTTTATCTATAAAAAATCGCATACTCATAGTTATCTTCATTTTTTGACGCGAAAGTCAACATTTATGGTGAAGATCCCCGGTTACTAAGTAACGATACTAGCAGAGTATAGCCACATACTGTTAATAAATAAGCACCAAATTAAAATTAAAAACCACGAAAATCCGCTTCATTGGTTAAATATGGAGAACTAAGATTAATAGCTGAACTAATTTACATAAAAAATACTAGACAAATATTTACAATACTTAGAGAAGTTAACCAAAAAGTGCAAAAGTCACAAAATCTCAAATATTCACAAAAAAGATACCCTTAGATTTAACCATGTCATACTTAACACCTTAGAGTATAAAATCTTAGCAATAGAAAAATTTGAGACATCTAGCCATCATTTAACAGGATCAACCACAAATATGCACAAAGATAGGCAAAAATTGGATAAAATTCAAAAAAAATTGAACAAAAATTCCAACAAAAATGCCTACATTTGCACTTTTCAATATACTACTGCCAAAAATTGACAGGTATCGAACATGTATAATAAAAAAATAGCTACTTTGGAAAAATTTTATTTTTGTATATAGCGGTAGGTAGGGTCGAATCCACAGGAATTGAGAATAATTTGTTTCTTCTAGAATTCAGTATATGGGGGGTTTTTATAAAAAAATAAAAGCAACCAATTAACTAAATAAAATCAATTCAAGAAAATAAACAGAAATTAATCAATAATAAATATGATTCTAGCCAAATATGCAACTTTTCAGACACTATCCATTCAACTGAGCATCGATGCAAAGACTGATAAACAAGTCATAATTGCCAAACAAGTGATGATAATCAATTCCAAGAAAATCTCCCATTTTTAGCACTTTTTTACTTCAATGCCCTATAATTAACATAAAACACCAAATATAAGTAGAATCCTATAATTAAAACAATATTTAGCTAAAATCAAGGAAAAAATAATTATAAATTTAGCAGCAAATTATGATATATCAATTTCTCCCACACCTAAATCATGCTTGCCGTCAAGTATGAGAACAACAAATCAAGTAATCAAATCTAAATAATGGCTATTGCTCAAATAATCTATTATCAAAATACAATTGAAATACATGTCAAACATTAATGGCTAGATTCCAAGAAATATTTCTTCCGTTAGCTTTCAAGATCAAGGACTTTTTCAATTTATGACTAGCTAAGATAAGAATATAAAATATTCAACCAGCATCCATCAGCAAATGATTCAACTATTAAGCAAAATCTCAGCATTAAGATTGATAGATCAGCAGGCTAATGTAACCATTTACAATGTCGTACATTTTTTTGTGTTTTATTTTCACTCTTAGCTCAAACCTCTTTTTTTCTTTTTTTTTTTCAAGAAAAATGCTTAGTTCTTAGCCATTCAAGCCTTTTGACGCGAACTCCGAAATCTACCAAATGAAGGAGTCCGGTTACTTAACTTTTATCGCCAAAGGACCACATACTTATAGTCATCATTACTTTTTGATGCAAAAATCGACACTTGTAGTGAAGATCCCCGGTTACTAAGCAACGATTCTAGCGAAGTATAGCAAAATACTGTTCATAAATAAGCACCAAATTAAAATTAAAAACCACGAAAATCCGCTTCGTTTCTTAAATATGGAGAACTAAAATTAATAGCTGAACCAATTTGCTCAAAAAATGCTAGACAAATATTTACAATACTTAGAGAAGTTAACCAAAAAGTACAAAAGTCATAAAATCTCAAATATTCACCAAAAAGATACCGTAGATTTAACCATATCATATTTAACACCTTAGAGTATAAAATCTTAGCAATAGAAAAATTTGAGACACCTAACCATCGTTTATCAGGAACAATCACAAATATACACAAAGATAAGCAAAAATTGGAAAAATTTGAAAAAAATTGAGCAAAAAATTCCAACAAAAATACCTATATCTGCACTTTTCCAATACACTATCATATGCTATCCCTCCCATACCTAAATCTTACATTATTGAAGATAAAGAATTGAAAAAATGAAGTAAAAGGAACAACGAAACTTCCCTGAGAATTGAGGGATTCCGTGGATAGCTACGGGTGACGAGCAAATGATTGTGGAGCTTGACGTATGTTGATGATTGGTGGTGGTGGAGTTCGGATGGAAAAGGATGGATGAAAGAAAGAAAGATAAAGAAAAAGAAGAGGGAAAGAAAAAAAGAAAAAGAAAGGGAAAAAAAATTTTCATTTTTTTTACCTTCCCCTAGGATACGACGTGAGCACGTCATGATGGTAGGAACCGTTCTGATGAAAAATCATTGAATTGAAAATCACCGCGTAACCTGTTAATGGGGACACACCATGTCAGCCAGTTTGCTCTAAAATCGAAATAGGAGCTCTCCAGGCGAGTTGGCGTGGGCACATCATGAGGGTAGGAACCCTTCTGATAAAGAACTTGAGAATTACACATTACCATGTGCCCTGTTGACGTGGGCATGTCATGTCAAGAGAACTTCTACTAATCATCAAAAACAGTAAATTAAACCAAAAATTTGTGAAAATTCTAAGAGAAACATATTGAAACAATCAAATAGAATTTAACAAACAACTGATTGCCTCCCAATAAGCGCCTTTATTTAATGTCTTTGGTTAGATATTAAGCACCACTTCTCAATTTGGATGTAATTCAAATTTTCTTATAATCGGTGACATTCCTGCAAGATCCAAATAGCTATTGAGTGCAACCATTTTCTTTAATTTTCTACTCATTTTCACCTCATAAATTTCTTGCATCCCATGATACTTGTTCGCAACAAATTTGAATTTATCCCTATAATCAAACTCAGAAAATTCTTGCATAGAGAGATTAGTAGCATGAATGATAAATACAGAATTAAAGTTAATAGGATGTTTCATTGTATTAAAAATATTAAGGTGGACTATTTCTCCATCAAATTTCATTGTAAGAGTACCCTTACTAACATCAATCTTAGTTTGAGCAGTACTCAAGAAGGACCTTCCTAATATAATAACTGATGGATTTTGAACACCTCTATCATCTATGTAAAACACATAAAAATCAGCAGAAAAAATTAATCCATCTACTTGCACTAAAACATCCTTAATTACCCCATTTTGATAAGCAAATGTACGATCAGTCAATTCAATTATTATCTCTATATTTTTCAAAGGTCCTAAATTTAGAGAATCATAAATTGATTTAGGTATCACGTTAATAGAAGCCCCTAAATCTAGCATCTTACAATGTCCAATCTTACAGGGGATAGTAAACATATCTGGATTCCAGTATTTAGGTGATAGTTTTCTTTATAAAATCACGGAGACGTTCTCACCTACCATAATCTGCTCATCCCCTCTCAATTTCTTCTTGTTGATGCACAAGTTCTTCAAGAATTTAACGTATTTTGGCACATGCTTGATCGCATCCAACAAAGGGATATTAATTGCCACTTTTCAAAATACTTCTAGAATTTCCTTTTCCTTATCTTGCTTCTTTGGTTTCTCTAACTTGCTTGGAAAAGACGGTGGATTAGTTCCAACTTTAATTGTAGAATCAGGAATTACCTTTGGATTCGCGCTTTTCATTCCTTCCTCCTCAAGCTCTTTTTTCGATCCGTTCTTCATTTTTATCCTTCGGAATCACGAGTTCCGGTCCCTCAACTTCTCTTCCACTCCTCAAGGTCATAGTGCTTACATTCTTTGGACTCACTTCAGGTTGAGATGACAACTTTCCTTGACCTTGGGATTCTGAACTGTTAATTACTATTGCCATCTGACTTATTTGATTTCGGAGCTCCTATATGGCAGAGTCCGTCTTTTGTTGATGTTGAACAGTGTTTGTAATTTATTGTTTTATCAGCTCCTCCAATGAAGGTCCCGAATTGAAAAAGGAAGATTGTGGTCGGGATTGGTACTATTGCTGGTACCATTGCTGTCTATTTGACATGAAGTTTGGTTGTCTATTTCCTCTATAGTTAAGGTTCAAATGATCCCTCCAACCTGAGTTGTATGAGAATATGAATCATACTACTCTCTTGGCGTGGGCACGTGATTAGCCATATTTAGCTGTTCAACTCCTTAATCGTGTAACACTGGGCACCAATCTATGGGATGACTCGTGTCCTTACAAATGCCACATGCTTTGGCCTGCTGCAAATTTCCTACAGCCAACTATCGAATAACCAAAGTTAATTCAGATAATTGTTGTTGAATTGGTGAGACATTTACCTCATTTACTTGATGAGTATAGGCATTCTCTTTTGTGTCAAATTGTTGACAATTTTCTACCATCCTTTCTATCAATTTCCAAGCTTCTTTGGGGGTCTTATTCACCAAAGCACTTCCACTGGCAGCATCTATAAGAATTCTATCTGTATATAGCAAACTTTTATAGAAATATTGAATCAGGAGTTGCTCGCTAATCTGGTGTTGGGGACATCTAGTACACAATTTCTTGAATCTCTCCCAATAGTTATAGAGAGACTCTCTTGGATGCTGTGTAATGGCACATATTTTCTTCCTCAGACTGGCAGCTCTGGATGCAGGGAAATATTTTTTCAAAGATTTCTTCTTTAACTATTCACAGGTTGTTGTACTACCTGGTGGCAGATAGTACAACCAATCTTTTGCTGCATCCTTGAGGGAAAAGGGAAATGCTTGCATTTCTATCTGTTTCTCAGTAATTTCCGGAAGCTTCATACTTGTGCATACTACATCAAATTCCTGCAAGTGTTTGTAGGGTTCTTCACCTGAAAAACCATGAAAAGAAGGTAAAAGGTGAATTAGACAAGACTTTAATTCAAAAAGGGCATTATCATCTAAATTTGAAAAGGTAATCCATAATGGCTGCTGATTTAAGTTTGGAGCAGCCAACTCCCTTAAGTTGGAGCACTAGCCATTTCGACGTTTTCTTTATTAGAATCACTCGAGGTGGCACTATGCGCAATCTTTTCTATCTTAAGGTCGAAAATTAATTCACCTGCTCAAGAGGAACGGGGCATAAAATTGAAGAAAAAAATTACCAAAAAAATTAGAAATAAAAAGAACTAAAAAAGAAAACAAATTAACTAACGCCAGTTCCCGGCAATGGCGCTAAAAATTGACAGGTGTCGAGATTGTACAATAATAAATAATAAAGTATAAATTTTGTATATAGTGGTAAGTAGAGTCGAATCCACAGAGATTGGGAAAATTCGTTCTCCTCAAGTTCAAAATATGGGGGGATTTTTAATAAAATTATGAATAACTAAACAAGTCAAATAAAAAGGCCTAACTAATAATTCACTGAAAATGAAACAATAATAAATAAACTATAGTCAAGAAATAACTTCGAAAATGATTCACTCAATTGATCATGGACGCAATAATAATTTCATTTACTCACTGATAAATAAGTTATAATTGTCAAAGAAGCGATGACAATCAACTCCAAGAAAATCACCCATTTTTAGCACTTTTTACTCCAATGCCCTACAATTAACATAAAACACCAAATATAAGTAGAATCCATCAATTAAAACAATATTTGACAAAAATCAAGGGAAAAATAATTATAAATTTAGTAACAAATTATGACCTATCAATCTGTATATTTGCAGAAAAATCGCTTGTGGGGTATTTAGGATGTTATAAATATAAAACTTGACTGTGGATAAGTTAATTGATATATGTATACCCCGCCCGCGCTCATCAAGTTTTCTTTTCTTTCAAGGGGAATGCTTAGTTGTTAGCAATTTAATCCTTTTGACAAGAACTCTGACATCTACCAAAGAAAGAGTTCGATTACTCAACTCTCATCGCTCAAGACCCATATACTCATAGCTACTACCATTTTTTATGTGAAAATTGACACTTTTGGTGAAAACTCCCGGTTATTAGACCTCTAACTAGCGGAGTATAGTCAAACATTATTCACAAATAATCACCAAAATAAATTAAAGACCATACTAGTCCACTTCATTTCCCAAACATAGAGAACTAAGGTGGCATTTGGTTCACTCCTTGGAATCGAATTTGGATTTGGGATTTTTCATCCTGAGTTTGGAATAGAGTCCGTCATTCCAATACATCTGTTTGATTCAGTACCACGAATGTACATCATTACAATAATTGATATTTGGTTCGCTGGCTCTTTTAAAATGGGATATAAGAAATTTTCGCTAATTAAACATATTAGTAAATTTAGGATAACAAATTAATAATTTCTATTAGTAACATGTATAATTAATAATATAATTGATAATATCAATAATATTACATATACTTGAGTTCATAAGCATTGATAAAACCTAAAATAAACAAAAAGATGAGTTCATGAGCATTGATAAAACACAACTAAAGAGCATTAACGAACACAAAAGGAAAGAAAAAAATAAAAATAAAAATGAATTGGATTGCCTCCCAATTAGCGTCTTTTTTTAACGTCTTTGGCTAGACAATATCATATGCTTAATCACAGTGTAATTCAAAAATCCGTGCAACTCTTGACATTTCTTGTGAATCCAAACTATGATTGCTTGCAACCTTCAACGCATGTTTACCATTTAATTCAAACTTTTGCTGCATGAAAGGGTCAAGTATATCTAGAACAAAAATGGAATGTGCCTCGTTAGGACATTTCATGGCATCACAAATATTGAATTTTATAACTTTGCCATCAAATTCCATAGTCAAGGTTCTTGAATAAACATTAATTTTTGTTTTAGCAGTACTCATGAATGGTCTACCCAAGAGAATTACAGCCGAATTGACAGAATAATCATCATCCATGTCAACAATGTAAAAATCAGCAGGAAAAGTAAGTTTATTAACTTTCACTAGAACATCCTTAACTAGACCCTCAAGATAAACATTAGACCTATCAACTAATTGAATTATTGCCCTTGCATCCTTAAGAGGTCCTAAATTTAAGGTTTTAAATATTGATAAAGACATCACATTAAAGGATGCCCCTAAATCAAGCATATCTCTTTCTATTCTTTTGTTGCGTGTATTGCATGGTATTGTGAACATACCTGGATCCTTGAGCTTTTCAGGCAATTTCCTTTAGAGGACTGCTGACAAATTCTCACCAACCCTTATTTTGTCATTATTATTAAACTTGCTCCGGTTAGTGCATAATCCCTTCAAAAATTTTGCATATTTTCGTAATTGCTTAATCACATCAAGCAAAGGAATATTAATCTCAACTTTCCAGAATGTGTCCAAAATTTCCTTCTCAGATTCCTCCTTCTTTGCTTTAGCCATCCTGCCAAAAAAAGGAGAGTCAATTTTAAGTGTTTTAGGAACATCGCATTTATGTCTTACGTTTTTAGTTGAAGGCTCTTTCTTCTCAAGCTCTTCATTCACTTTTTCTTCATTAATTTTCCTTACTTGCGGTATTGAGGATTGCATTTCCTTGCCACTACGAAGGTCATCATCACACTTGCACTCTCCTTTGGGTTCAACATAACCTAAACTGGTAGTTTCCCTTTATTATTTTCAAAATTGTTCATTGAAGATGCAAGTTGTGACACTTGTGTCTCCAAATTTCGAATGCTGGCTCGGGTTTTTTTGTTGAAATCTCTGTGACTCCTGTTGCATTTCACAAGTACTATTAGCAAGGGATTTAACCATATCCTCAAATGACATACCTGTATTTGTAGTAGATGGTTGCTGCACTGGTGGTCTCACTTGAAAGGGTTATGGAAAACCTGGCAGTTTTGAAGCGTAATTGAAGTTAGGGTGATTTCGCCATCTTGGAATGTATGTAGGTGCATACAGGTCATTCCTCCTTTGCGGTGGTCTTGAAAAACCTCCCACAGCATTTGCCTGCTCATGAGAATCTTCTTGAAGAGTCGGACACATGTCAATTGGGTGTCCAAGAGTAGTACAAATCCCACATAGTTTAGCTGTCTGCAATTGCCCTACAGCCATTTGGCGAACCAAAGCAGTTAGCTCAAATAGTCAAATTTCAAGGCCAGAATGATTCACCTCATTCACCCTTCTAGTCACTCCATCTGTCCTAGCACCAAACTGTTGAGAATCTTCAGCCATATTAGAAATCAACCTTGTGGCTTCATCTGTTGTTTTTGACGGGGTTTTACTATACGTACAAGTTAAAAAAAATCCGAAATACACCCGTTTCACTGCAAGTATACAGGCCAACTAATAGTTTAGGGTATATATCGGGTCGATCCCACGAGCAAGATTGAACAATTACTGGCACTACTAAAGCTTCTCTAATATTTAGACTATCAATGAAATATAAGAAATGAAACCTACTAAACTTATGCAAAATAACAATTGAAAACTCCTTAGGTTATGGTATCCCTTACTACTCATGCAAGTACTACATTTTGATCATTGAGTACTACTATCTAGGCTAGTTATGGTGTAATTTCCTTATGCATATGAGTCCTCCTTTCATAGTGAATCAATTATACTCATAACTAATTCATACCTATTCTCATGGTTATGAAATTAGCTACAAGTTCATTTCTTCAATCAAATTACATGAAATTAATTACCAAAATCACATAGGTGTACCTCTACGCTCGTGAGTGTACTCCCTATGTTTAGCACTTATTGAACCAATGTTAAATCTCAATTTTCATTGCAGAAACAACACCTTAGATAATCACAATAAGTAGTACCAGATTAGTCATGATTTAGAGATCTTAAGTGCCAAATAACTTGCTCAAGTAATAGCATCAAATAGCCAAGTAATAAACACTAACAATCATAAGAAGTTCAATCATATCCAAGGCAAAAATTTTAAAAACACATAATAAACATAAAATCCAGAACTTGTATATTAACTAAATTTAGAATCAAGTACAAAAGATAAAGAGTTGGAGAAGAGATAACCCTTGTCACATGAGTTTCAACTCCTCCTTTTTCATCTCAATCTTCATCCTAATCTAGCCAATATACAAGAGTGGATGAGCTATACTACTCTATACTAAACTAATCTAACACACAGAAAATGGAAGAGCTACATTTCTGCAGACTCCAATCTTCTCCTGTATGTCTCTCTTCTCAATCTTGCAATGGTTTTGGCTATATAAAGATAAAGGTGGTCAAGGAATGAGGCTTACACCTCCCTTTTACAGCTGCAAAGTGTCTGTCACATGTTTAGCATTACATGTGACTTGTTGGAGGTGAAAACAAGCTGTCCGCGTAGAAAGCAGCCTTTTCTGACCACAATCCGGCTAGAAATCTGGCCAATTTCTGGCCGGATTGCTACAGTGACCTTTTATGCAATTTCTGTTCAATTTCCAGCTCTGCTCCGATCTTGCCTCAACTTCAACTGAACGTTTCTTGATGATAGAAGCTGATTTAACTCTTGACCAAAACACAAAACTTGTAGCTCTTTGAGTTAGCTTTCCAATACATCAATAATCACTTCATTTGGGTTTGTGTAGACTGATAAATGACTGAAATACCCTTGACTGTTCAATGCCCTAGTTCAGTTTCGACCAATAGAAATTAGCTATTGTAATTCGGCTTTTTGACCTGGAAAACGTTCAAACTGGATTTCAATGTCTTCACCAAAGTTGTAGATCTATCTCTTATATTCAAATTGGTTCAAGAATCATCTCAATTTGATCGCTATAGCTCAAGTTATAGCCGAAATACTAAAATGTGTCAAAACTGTCAAAAATGCACAAAATGCAAGTAAAAGTGATAAAAACGTCATTTAATCACTGAAGAACATTTTTCCCCAATTATAGCTAAAATGATTCATTTTCTTCCAATAATATAACCAAAGTGACTAAAAATAACATAAAATGCCATTCAATTATTATGTAAACTAGTCACATATCAAATTCTCCCACACTTGAATCATTGTTTGTCCTCAAGCAATCCACACATAATCAACTACAATGGTTCGAGAGGTGAAACCATATATGCACTTTTTCAAATTTAATTCCTCATGACTTGGCAAATAATCATTATACGATTGTTCAATTTACACTAAATACTCAGAATATCAAGTAAAGGAAAGATAATTATGCCTTAAATTCAACAAGTTAAACTTAATCTCTCACCCTAACCTAATTTCACAAGTAAGCAAATCACATAGTCAATTTAAAGCCTTTCTCCTCCTATAATCATCTTTTTCTCAAAATTTTACAACTAAGAGGGACTTATTCTTACTTGATTTTACTTAAATAGTGAAAATGCCTTTTGACGCGAAAATCGCACTTTTAGGTAAAAATCCCCAATTACTCAATATTTCACTTATTTAAATTGCTATGCATACTCTTAATTCAAGTATCTTTTTACGTGAATGTCGACATTTGTAGATGCCAACCCCCTGTTACTCGGTACAAGAATCATTGGCGTAGAACATTTTTTATTTCCTTTCTTTTCTTTTTCTTTTTTATTATTATTTTTTTTCTTTTTTTTTGTAAAATAAATAGATTTTCATTCATACAAAATTATATAAAAATAATCAAAGGAGGAGTATAACCTTTTATCAACTATATCAATCACTTATTTGGAAAATTAAGTAAAGAGGAGAAATCTCATTAAACATGCAAAATTATAGGCATAATTTTTCTCACTTTACCGGATATACTTTCTAAAATGCAAAAAGCCTAATTACATAATAACCATTTCCAAGTCAAATGAGCAATAAATCTTCCAAAATATATATAACGTTTCAACGAATGGAAGAATTAGACGTTTAAAGTTGGAACAAATTGGCCCTTTTTAAATAAAAGTGCAAAAATTTGAGAAATTTTTGAGCCATAGTGAAATATTAGATAAGATTTTAGAAAAATGTTGACAGAATTTTCCCTTATAAATGGACGAAACTACCTGCCAACAAACTCATTTTCAAGCAAATTATCCACATGGCAATATTTTCAAGCACAATTCCAATATTTCTAATCATTTAAATCCACAAAATATCATCAAATAGCATTAAAGGGAAAGTTCAAATTTTTGCTCCTCCACACTTAAACTTCACATTGTCCTCAATGTGAGAAAAGGAGAATAAATAAAGAGTAAAGAAAATACTGCTCATATGAACTTGTGCAATCCAAATCCATGACCAAGTGATGAATTTCTAACCTTAAAAAGTTTGAAATCATTAAAACCACAACAGAGATGAAGATCACTTGGATTAGTTCACACAAAAGAAATAAGGAAAACCACTAAAAAGTAAACATCACAAGCACTACAGAAAATAAAAGAAAAGCTAGCGGCAATGTCAAGTGGTGACGAGCACTCCCTCAAGTAGTCGCTTGGTCAGGTGAAGAGGGTGGAGTCGGAGGAGCTTCAATACCAAGTTTGGCCTCGATGCGACGAAGATGCTCGGAATTCCGTTTGTTCTCTTGTCTACTCTTCTTCACCTCGGCCTCGGCACAAAGCAGCTTATCCATTATTTTCTTAAGAAATGACCGAGTGTCCTGAGGTGAAGATGGGCGACGGGAAGAGGAAGGATCGGTTGGTTGGGCAGTGGTCTCCACACCTTGAGTTTCTTCAATACGTGCAATTTCAGCTTCTTCCTCTTGCCGAATGTCATCTTGAGCATCTCCTTGAGTTGAAGGACCACCTCTGTCTTTGCTTTTCAAAAGAAACCTACAAAAATCCAATATGAAGATGTCCTTCTTCTTGAGGCATATAGGGATAGCATTGAGAAATCCATTCCAGCCCTTTGAAACACCAAGGTCAAGAAGCGAGCATATGGGAAAGCGTGTTTGACGTCGTTACTGCGAACCACAGCCCACATGTGGTTGACGATAACGCTTCCTAATGGAATGCCTTGGATGTTGCCTAGACCATACTCCATCTTATCCAAGAAATAGATATCACTTGTGCGTGTTTCATTGGTTCCACTTGCCCTTGGAATAATGTTGGAGGCAAACAAATAGATGAGAAGGTGGTGCAACTCCGGAAATGATGAAGTCAATACGGAATATCGCCCAGTCTTCTGAGTCGATTTGTACTCAACTCCCAAGCGTACAAGTGCCTCTAGCATGTTCCAAGAGTCCAAATCGCGCAGTTTGAATGCTCTCTTCAAATCAACCTTATATCCCACGTCAGAAACTTGAAGATAGCTTTCCAAATGACCTCTATGGAGTTGAACTTTTCTTCCTCGCACTGTACTTGTAATCACTTCTGTGTCGAAGTGAAAAGCCTTCTTGCCTTCCACATTGGCGTAAAATTTTTGGACAAGCTCCTCATAATAAAATTTTGGGATGTTGAAGAAATTCTCCCATCCCAATTTGGCAAAGCAAGTCTTGAGATGATAGACCTCCTCAACAGCCGGAGTGACATCCTTCTCAACCAGCACCTTAGCTCCCCTCCTCGAATTATACCAAGTTCATTTTCGACGGAGGTGAAGTGCGACCTATCATAAGGAACTTGCTCCTCTTGTTCCTCTTGTTGAATTTCTTGTTGTTGAGTCTCTTCTTCGGACAAGAGTTCGTCTTCAAGTACAAGACGTCTACTTGCTTTTTATTTCATGCACGGTGGTCTAGACGTCGAAGCTTCACCTCTCCTATTGGGAGGGGAAGATTTTACCCCAACTTTCTTAGTGTGAGCCATTGTACCTAAATTCAATTATTAAACATTAATTTCATTTAATAGGTACATTGCTATATAAAGATAACAAACACTCATTTACCTTTATCTTTAAAGAGACAAACTTATCAACTTACTTACATAATAATTAGCAATTAACACCATAAGTAAGCATCACAATTGATTATCAATCAACAAGTGCTCCTTTTATTTTTTTTTTAAAATGAAACATTTAAGCATATAAAGCCCATTAGAGGAAGCAATTAAACAAATGCACAACTTACTCCCAAATGACCTAAATAAGCATAATTAAGTGTTAATAACACTTTAACCATTAAAAAAAATCATTAATTCTCCCTTTCACCAACATTTCTAGAATAAGCATGCCAAAAATCAAAAGATAAGCCAATTAAGCCTAAATTTAGCATGTAAATATCCTAGAGTAATCCATTAATCTCCTCCATTTTTTCTTAATCCAATTAGCCCAAGAATTTAGCTAATAATTACCAAATCAAATTAATCCTCAAAATTAGCTAAAAATTGCTAAATTCACCAAATAATCACAAACCCATGAGTTAAACATCACCAATAAGCATCAATAAACTTAATAAGCATAATAAAAAGCATCAAACTTCACAAAATGAAAAAAATTTGAAATTACCCAAAATAAGAAAAAATTGATAAATAGCAAAATTCAAATGACAACATTTGGTGAAGATTTGTTACCTCAAACTTGTTGGTTGATGATTATGGATGCAAACGGTGAAGAAACCCCCCAAAAATCTCACTTGACGGGCTTTTAATATACATACATGTTAAAATCCGATTTACACCCATTTGACTACAAGTATACAGGTCAAATTAGTAGTTTAGGACATGTATCGGGTCAATCCCACGAGGAAGATTGCACAATTACCGGCACTACTAAAACTTCTCTATTATTTAGACTATCAATGAATTATAAGAAATGAAACCTACTGAACTTATGCAAAATAATAATTGAAAGCTCCTTAGGTTATGATATCCCTAACTACTCATGCAAGTGCTATATTTGGATCATTTAGTATTACTATCTAGGTTAGTTATGGTGTAATTTCCTTATGCATATGAATCCTACTTTCGTAGTGAATCAATTATATTCATAACTAATCCATGCCTATTTTCATGGTTATGAAATTAGGTACAAGTTCATTTCTTCAATGAAATTACATGAAATGAATCACTTAAAACCACCTAGGTGCACCTCTACTTTCGTGAGTGTACTCCCTATGTTTAGCACTTCTTGAACCAGTGTTAAATCTCAATTTTCATTGCAGAAACAACACCTTAGATAATCACAATTAATCGTACCAGATTAATCATGATTTAAAGAGTTAAAGTGCTAAATAACTTGCTCAAATAATAGCATCAAATAACCAAATAATAAACACTAACAATCATAGAAAGTTCAACCAAACCCAATGCATAAACTTTAAAGATACATAATAAACACAAATTCAGAACTTGCATATTAACCATACTTAAGAATCCAATACAAAAGATAAAGAGTTGGAGAAGAGATAACCCTTATCACATGAGTTTCAACTCCTCCTTCTTCATCTCCATCTTCATCCTAATCTAATCAATATACAAGAGTGGATGAGCTATACTACTCTATACTAAACTAATTTAACACATAGAAAATAGAAGAGCTACATTTCTACAGACTCCAAGCTTCTCCCATATGTCTCTTTTCTCAATCTTGCAATGGTTTTGGCTATATAAAGATAAAGGTGGTCAAGGAATGAGGCTTACACCTCCCTTTTACAGCTGCAAAGTGTCTGTCACATGTCTAGCATTACATGTGACTTGTTGGAGGTGAAAACAAATTGTCCGCGTAGAGAGCAGCCTTTTCTGACCACAATTCGGCTAGAAATCCGGCCAATTTCCTGCCGGATTGCTATAGTGACCTTTTATGCAATTTTTGTTCATTTTCCAGCTCTGTTCCGATTTTGCCTCAATTTCGACTGAACTTTTATTGATGATAGAAGCTGATTTAACTCTTGACCAAAACATAAAACTTGTAGCTCTTTGAGTTAGCTTTCCAATGCATCAAAAATCACCTCATTTGGGAAATGTGTATGCTGAGAAATGACTGAAATACCCTTGACTGCTCAATGCCCTGTTTCAGCTTCGACCAATAGAAATTAGCTACTGTAATTCGGCTTTTTGATCTGGAAAACCTTCAACCTGGATTTCAATGTCTTCACTAAAGTTGTAGATCTATCTCTTATATTCAAATTGGTTCAAGAATCATCTCAATCCAATCACTGTAGCTCAAGTTATAGCCAAAATACTAAAATGTGTCAAATCTGTCAAAAATGCACAAAATGCAAGTAAAAGTGATAAAAACCTCATTTAATCACTTAAGAACATTTTTCCCCAATTATAGCCAAAATGATTCATTTTCTTCTAATAATGTAACCAAAATGACAAAAAATAACATAAAATGTCATTCAATTATTACGTAAATTAGTCACTTATCAGGTAACATGCATCTTAATCTACAAGTGTAAGCTATGAAATCAACTCTAGAGGTAAGGGCAAGTGTTTTGGTAAAGTTAGTTTGAAGATTTGATGGTGAAAAGAGGGACTTTGGTGAGTAGTGTGTGTTTTAGGTGTGAGTGTGTGTGTAGGTTGAAGAAGAAAGGAAGGGAAAATGTGAGAAATCCGTTCACAGATTCCTCTTATGCTGGTTACTGTTCATATCCGACCAGAAATTGGAGGGATTCGTGGAGGGATTCTGGCCAGTGAGCTAGAAAATTTTTTTTGTCCTCCCCTGTTAATCTGGCCGTGAATCCGACCAAAATTTGGCCTGATTTCTAGCCGGATTTTGCTGTAAAAAATCTTCTGATTGCAGAAGTAGATCCGAGGCCTCGAATCCATTGAATCTGGACTTATTGCACAAATTTCTGCAATTTTCAGTTTGACCCCAATTTGAAACACACTCTCCAATTCGTGCTCTACAATGAAATTTTTAACAATTCAACACTTCAAACACATGAAAAGTGACTTAAATATGAATCTCAACGCCTCAAAACAAATAAAAAACATGTAGAATGCAATTTGAGGGTTGAGGTTCTTGGATCAAATAGTCCCCTTGACACTTCCAATGCACATGGTGGTGCTCAAATGGGTCAAAAGAGTGCAAATAGGTTATGAACACATTTAAACACTTGAATACACTTCAACTTCATGCAAAAGACTGACTTAACCTCATATCATGAAATCAAGCATTGTAAACTCAAAAATAAAGGTTAAGATTCGCTTTTTCATATCGGTCTCCACTCCTTATAAACTCTTTTGCAGTTGAAATAATTTGCATGAACACTTGCCATTGCCACCTATAAAACACACAAAAATACTAGTTTAAACAACTTGAAAGCTACTAAAAACAAGAAATCGTTGGGTTGCCTCCCAACAAGCGCTTCTTTATAGTTATTAACTTGACTATATCACCTTATTTTTCAAGGAGGTTTAGTTAACGAATAATCCACCATTTTAGGCCGTGGTGGATCATTAAAAGGTGACTTTATAGCAAAAGCCACATAATCTAACGATACGAGAAATGGAAGTGACTTACCTATACCAAGTGTTTTATAGATATTATTTTGAATATGCGCCACTTGAGAACTCACCAAAGGAAATGCAATGAGAGTATCTTGGGCAGTAATACCTTTAAGAACTATACTTTCAATGCACTCCTCAATAAGGGTGAAAAATGAGTCATTAAAAACTCACCTCTTGAGGTTCAAGGTTAGTTCCAAAGATATTATCATGTAAAATGGACATTTGCTCATTGAAACACAATTGAGATTCATCATTTTCATCAAAATGTAATTCATTTTCACATACAACATTCCCACCATTCATGCTAGGATCATTTTGCAAATTATTAGAAGAAATAACTACACACAATGCATTCAATTGCTCATTTATTCTACCAAAGTGAGAAGCTAATTCATCTATTCTTTCCTCAATCCTATCAAAATGGTCGAAAGTCACATTAGCTAATTTTTCTATAGCTAACTCCCAGGATGGTTTTGATTCATTTTGGACACTTTTAAGTTGGTAATCACAAAAATATGAAGAATCACTATGAGCACCTTGATTATCCCAACCATAAGTATAAGAATTGCTTCAATTAACACTATATTGATCAAACACTACAAGAAAATTGGTCATTAGTGACAACTTTTCTCTGTGACGAAAAAAAGTTGTCACAAAAGTGGATCCTTTATTGACGACTTTCTAACTCGTCACAAACCTCTAATGAGCCAACTCATTTGTGATGACTTAGAAAAGTCGTCACTAGTAAATTCCCGCCAAGATTTAGCAAGAGCGCGGGAGTGTTTAGAACACACAATAGTGACGACATTAAGAACATCATCACTATTGCTTGGCCTATTTACGGACGACTTTTTGTTGTCGTCACTGATCACTAAAAAAAAAAGTTATTAGTGACAACATTTTGTCGTGATGACAATAAGTCGTCACAAAAGGAGCTTCTTTAGTCGCGACACCTAAAGTTGTCACAATTGCATCAAAGCAACTAAATGTTTAGTGACGACCCGTTATTTTCGTCACAAACTACACTGCAAGAAATATGGTCATTAGTGACAACATTTTTTAGTGACGACAAAAGTCGTCACAAAACGTGGTTGTTTAGTGACGACAAGGAGAGTTGTCATAATTGCTCAAAGCAACTAAGGCTGCAGTGACGACCTTGAAAAAGTTGTCACTAAAATGATCTATATAGTGACAACTTCTAATATCGTCACTGTCACTCTACTGATTCGGATTTAGTGACAAGAATTAATCGTCACTGTTTAAAGTACTTATTTCTAAGTCACTTTCATTAATTCTACTGTGCCACCCTAACTTTTGCGATTTAGCCCCAAATGTTGTAAAAAATTCCATTAATTCCATTATGATACTTTAACTTTTACAATTTAGCCCCATATGTAGTACACCGATTTCTTTAATTCTATTATTACTCCCTAACTTTTGTAATTTAGCCCCATATGTAATTCACCAATTTCATTAATTCTATTATGGCACTCTAACTTTTGCAATTTAACCCCCATATGTAATACACCAATTTTATTATTTCTACTATGGCCCCTAGTTTTTACAATTTAGCCCCTATTTTTTTATTTGGAAATTGCGAATGGTATCTTGATAAACTATGCATAAATATTTTATAATTTTCTCAAACTTAAGTAATAATTTGTTATAAACTCTAAAGATATATCTTTCATTACAATAGTTATAAGGCAAGCAGGTCTTTTTATCAATGGAATAAGAAATTTATGCCAGATTTATCCTTTGTACTAATTGCGAATGGTATCTTGATAAACTATGCATAAATATTTTATAATTTTCTCAAACTTAAGTAATAATTTGTTATAAACTCTAAAGATATATCTTTCATTACAATAGTTATAAGGCAAGCAGGTCTTTTTATCAATGGAATAAGAAATTTATGCCAGATTTATCCTTTGTACTACATGCCAAGTAGTATTAGCAAAGGAATAACAAAGTACTACAAAGTAATTAACAAAATACCCTTCAGGGAGTGTAGTTTATGGGTAAATGAGCATTATCTATTCAAAGTACCAACTTTTTATGGGCATTTTACTCTCAAACATATAATTTGTGATAAATTTATAAATGTTTGTAAGTAAAATTCAAAAAGTGTTACACTGATTTCTTACAAAACGAAAACTGGCAGGTTATCTTTTCAACATAAATTAAATTTTTTTTAAAAAAGAAATGGCCCATAAAGTACCAACTCTTTGTGGGTTTCCTCCATTACATGAACAAATATTCTGCTCTTTATGGGCATTTCACTCTGAATCATTTAATTTATGTTAAATACATAAATGTTTGTAAGTAAAATTCAAAAAGTGTTGCACTAATATTTTTATGAGAGGGAAATTGGTAGGTTTTGTATTTAACATAAATTAAATATGTGAAAGCAAAAAAAAAAAGAAATTACCCATAAATCTATGTCTTGCAAATCTATACTAGTAAAATAGTTTCAAACAAAATTAAACATTAAAATAAACTGTAATTTATACACATTAAAATATCTGTAATTTATACACATTTTGCAACTACTACTTTGTGTTTTCTCTGTAATGAATTTTTTAACTATTGAGAACTTAAGTTTTGTCTTGCAAATCTATACTAGTACAATAGTTTTAAACAAAATTAAACATTAAAATAAATGTTTGAAAAAGAATAAAAGTACATTTATCACTTGCAGTAATGTAACAAAATTTTCTCAACCATTATCAATATTTTCACAAAAGTATTAAAAACTAGCAATTGACAATATTAAAAACTAGCAATTTAATTAGTGACGACTTTTCTTGTCATTATAATCTTGAATAAATTAGTGATAACATTATGTCATCACTAAATATTCTTTGATTTTGACTTAACAATAATGTCTTATTAATAGCATTTGATTATTTTTAATGAAAGTCTGTTATAACCATAGAATTTGACTTTCGTTATTTTCAATTAATGATGTACTTTAGTGCTGCAATTATAAAAAAATTGCAGGGCTAAAATATTTGCAAATTATAAAAGTATATTTTCACTTATATGTAATTAACAAATTTTGCCACCTATATTGATGAAAATTTGTGTTTTTGTACTAAAAAATAAAGAATAATACTATAGCAATAAAATCTATGCTTCAAACCAAATTAAAAATAAAAAAAGCATGATGATTGGTCTCAAATGTTGGGAAAATGATTATTTTTATTGAAACTATGTTATAACCATATAATTTGAGTTTAATTATTTTCAATTACATGATGTTCTTTAGTGCTGCAATTATAAGAAATTAGTATAAAATATTAGCAAATTATAAAAGTACATTTTCAATTATATGAAATTAACAAATTTTGCCACCTATGTTGATGAAATTTTTTTATTTTTTGCTAAAAAATAAAGAATAATACTATAGCATTAAAATCTGTGGTTCAAACCATATTACAAATCCAGAAAAAAAACATGATTTTTGGTATCAAATGGAGGGAAAATGAGTGAAGTCAAAATTTTGATCAAATCATAGTGAAAGTGCCGCGCAACAAAAACAATATCCAAAGCAAAGCAAAGACCAAAGCAGCGGAACACATTCTGAAAACAAAAGCAACGGAACACTTGGTCTGAGTTAAAGCAACGGAACACTTGAGCAACACAAACTTTCACCGAGCTGAAACAAACAGAGCTTCCCAAAACAGAGCTTCCGCACGGCATTTATCACTTTCACCCACACAACAAATCCGTTCTCTGGCTTCTCACTAGCATCACCATGGCTGTCCAGCATTAAAGGGCAAGGTTTTCATTGGAAAGGTTCGTTTTTCTCTCTCCTATACATTTTCCCCAATTTTTCCAAATCCCTAATATTCTACAATATTTTTTGCAAATTTCTGCCCAAAATCTTTTAGCAGCTCTTGATTATTAGATGCTATCATAGCTATGTTGTTATTTACTTGATCATTTTCTCCAATTGCTTTATGGCCCTAATTTTGATAATAGCTTTTGGCATATCCTCTAATTTTGATGCGGCAGTGCTTAAATTTCAAAATCAGAAGCTCGTTGAGAAATTAGAAGCACAGAAAATCGAGATTATTGATTTCAAGGAGAAAATTGGTAAGCTGACGGTGAAACAACTGCCATATGAGAACGTTGTTGCGGTAGTCAGTAATTCGTGGGAAGAGGTATCCATCTATCTAATGTCCTTGATACTACTTTTCCAGTGTTATGTCTCATATGTCTGGACTCTAGATGGTAAGGTTTGACTCCTATTCTAATCTTTTCTTTTTCTTCTGTCTTGCAGACTGTTAAGGACTTGGAATCACATTCTATACACACAAATGACTGTGCGAAATGTGAGCGAGGTGTCAAAGATCTACTTGTCAGAGACGGTGCAAATCCTTTGCCTTATAATGGTATCTTTCCCGTTTTCCTTTTGCCTTCTTCATAGTTGTTTCAAATATTGTCCCCATTCAGTATTGCTAATTGTTTAGCATCTCATAATCTATAATACTTGTTGGTTGTAAGAATATTCTACCGTGTAATAGTTTGATCAGGAACTTGGAATTTGAACGGACAGTTGTCAGGTGTCATCTAATAACCTTCTTTCGATCTGTAATAGAGATTGATTTCAGGTATATTGTTTCAGGTTGTTTCAAGTTTCAAACATGCCAATTTAGGATAAGGGTTGAGATGTATTTTTCTCAAACTTGCTTGTTTGTTAAGGTGCTTGTCATGCTCTTAGAATTTGTGATATTTTCCAAATGGTTAATGTTGCTGAGCTTTGAGGATTGGCCATAGTAAATTAAAAACCATGCCATCAGATACCGAACCTGGCAAATTTTTTGCTGTTGCATACCTCTCACTGCCTTCTTTACCCCCCACTCTATGTTGTAAAAACAAACAGACATCTGCACCACGTATTATTGAATTACTAAATAGCATATCCTGTTTACCAGAAATTCATGCTTTGTCTCCAGTACTTTTTCATGTTTTCCGAGAGCTTATTATTATCTTTTTTTTTTGGTTTTTGTTTTGGGGTTATGTATTAGTTTAATTTATTCTTCTGTGATACAGTTCATGGAGAATGAAAATAAATTATTTCTTTTCATGAACTTTCTGCTTATGTTTCTGAGTATGAATTAAGATGAGTATGAAGTTGGGAACTAGCTGATAGAAAGTAGGAATACCTTTTCTATGACATACACGTATTGGTCCATTTATTTCACAGTTTGCAGGCATTATGTTTTTATAGATTTGAACCCACACAAGAAGCAGATGTTGCTCCAGGTTTAAATTAATTCCATCTCTTGATTGGGAGTGTGTCACTGTTGGGATCATGCTACCATGCCGAGCAATTTGCATCATTCTTTAGAAATGTTTGAGAGAGTCGATGAATGCTTGGATTCCTAGGAGAAACTTTGTATATAACTTTTTTTTAAATCAGTTTTCATGGAGAATGGACTCATCTGTTTTACAATGTTGGGAATGTGGTGTGATGGAGAGCGGCCTTTTAGCGTGAGGCTCATGTATCACTTCTGTACTGATATGGTATAACCCCATAATATGTGCCCAAAAGATGTATGGTTTCTGGGCTTTCCCTGATGTTAGGAAATTTTGATTGCAGACTAATTTATTCATATATTTTTCCACTATATGCGTTTTTAGCTTTCTAATATCTACTATCAGATTCTTAATGATAGCAATATATGCAGTCAGAATTTCCTTCATCTCTTGTAGGACCTGCTCACTGTTCTTGCAATTGGTATAAAGTGGGTTGTTTGGTCTGATGTTCGTTATTTTACTGCTAAAAGGTCATCTTAGGGACGCGATTGGGTTTGAGAAATTTGTACATGGTTGAGCTATCCTGTTTGTGCTACTAGGTAAAGCCTCATAAGTATGTCATTCTTCAACTACTGCATATCGACCATTTGGTGGTTGAAGTTAGGATTGGTGATTAATTGTGGGTCCAAGTACTGTTTCCTAGTCCTATAATACAAGGATATGAAAAAGATCATTACAGCGAGTTAATCAAAAGCCAGGACAGTGATGCTATAATTTGGACAATTTGGATAGAAGTTGTTAAAAAAAAAGTGATGATATATGTGGACCTTGTGGTGAAAGATTGGTGTCAAATACCTCAATGGATAAATACGCAAGAGCGACCTTTTTAGTACAAGAATCTCTTGCAGGAACTTCTAAAGATGTCATGAAAGCTCAGTTAAGTTGGATGTTGGCTCTTAACAGAGTTCGAAAAAGGGATTCTATAAGCAAATGGATACCTTTTCCACCAGCAAAAGATGCAGCCGGCCAAATCCGATAATAGAGCTGTTGCTTTTGATTTTTCTACTTTTAAATGCTGAGAGCTCAAGTTGATCAACATCTGCAGCATCCCACAAGTTCCGGAACTGATCATGACAAATAGTCGGTAAATTATCATTATCCCAATGGATAACTGACTGGAATTTTGTAGTTTGGGGTGTGGGGAAGGACTTGTCCGGCAGAAACACCCCATTAGCCGACCTTAACAGAGGAAGTTGAATAAAATTTTTTTGATTGTCTGCATTTCACAGTTCTAATGGCATAAACCTGTTGATCATCTTTACAAGTAGGATAAATATTTGAGTGAAATTTGGCTTCCAAGTAGGTAATAACACAGAAACAAGCATAACACAGGTCATCCCTCTGTCACGGTGACCCAAAGAGTATTATAGGTTAGAACTGACAAATCAAACTTAGAAAGATCCACTTAAAGCTCAAATAATTCCTTCATTCTCTGTCTGTAGCTATTTAACAAGTACACTACTATTACTCATGCAAAGATCCTTGTGTTCTTTAACTATTGCGCTGCATGGACATTCTGGTTATATTTTTCTTGGATAATTTTACCAGTTGCTAGCACTATCTTCTTAATGACTTCCAACTTTTTAAATTGTGTTCAACAGCTCAAGCCCTTGAAAGAAAACATAAACTATACTAAGTTGACTGTGTGAGTTATTTTACATCTGAACATGTGAATAAATTTCTGCTGCGAATCAGTTTCCTAGCCTTAAATGAACCGACACATGAGATAGATGAAAATATCTTCTAGAAATTATTATTGCTTCAATCAAACTCACATACTTTAATCTCTCGCTCTCTCTCTCTCTCTAGAATTAAATCTGAAGACTTAATTCCTACCACTAATTATACAAGACATTAGTGGCTTACCATATAATTGGGGATATTCTTGATAAACAGGGTTGGTGACAAAAGCATTGGACGTTTTCTCCCAGTTGCATTTCAGACCAGATATAAGGAAGGTTCTTGTAAAGGCACATACTGCTGCATCTGGAGCGGTGCTAAGATTGCAAATAGCTCCTGTTATTGGTAGGAAAAGGAAACCAATTGAGTGGTCTGAGTTTCAGGTACTGTTCCTTCTTACCATTATTCAGGCTTGAAATTTATATTTGTGCTTTACTCTTCTATTATTTCTGCATTGGGCATCTTCCCTTTACAAATATATGATGCCTGATCCTATGTTTTTTGAACATGTAGTGTGCTGTTAGCTAGCAAAATCAGCCTATGAAATTGATTATTCATGTTATGCCTGATCCTGTACTTGAGATGGTTGATTTTTGCTAAAAATGTGTTTTACACCTTGGATCCCCATTGCTGGTATTTGAGGAGTTTAAATTTAGTTCATATTACATTGCATTTGTTTTCTATATAATGTGGCGGTCATATTCTTTATGGTAGGATAAAGAGCTGCAAACAATATGGATAGGAGTTGGATGTCTATTAAGAACTACCTAGACCCCAAGTATTTAGATGGAAGTTGATGAATTTATTAAGTTTGCTTTTCTAGGCAAGGATCCTAATTGTAAACTGCCATGTCCTTGCAAAGTATGCAGTAATTTTGAGGATCAAACTAAGGAAGTCATGGCCAATCACTTGTGTCGAGGAATTGTTGATAGTTATACTAGGTGGATATATCATGGCGAAGGGTTTGAATCTGATGATGAGAATGATGACACAGAAATAAATGACAACGATAGTGACTTTGACAGTATGGAGGAGCTGTTAAATGATGTAGGAGTTGCTAACTTTGGTGAGAGTTGGAGACATTCACCGGAACTTGATACGGGTGCTTGTACCGAGAAAAAAGGAGAAGTAAGTAGGTTTCTCAGATTATTATCGGAGGCTGAAAAATCTCTATACCCGGGCTGTAAAAAGTATTCAAAACTCTCGTTTATTGTGCATATCCTCCACTTGAAAACAATGAATCGGTGGACTTGTAAATCTACTGATATGTTGCTGAAGTTCTTGCATCAAGTATTTCCTACAGCTTTGATTCCCAGTTCATATTACGAGGCAAAAAATTTCATCCGTGAGTTGGGAGTCCAATTTAATTGTTCAATAAGTTGAGCTATTTAAAGAAGAAGAAAGAAAATAAAAAAAACTATTTTAGAGAGCTCTTTAGTTGAGCTTATGCAGTGTTGTATTTGTATAGATTGGACTGTGATTTCTAACTTCTTGTTGGTGTTGTAATATGTGGGCCCAAATTATATGAGGTTCTTAATGAATTGTAATTTTTGTCTTAATAATCTAAGTCTCATTACTTGTTCTTTATTATTGTACTCCTCCCCTTACCTACTTCTTTTTCTCTTTTATGACAGATAAATTCTATTCATACTAGCTTTTGGAAGATATCTATGGTTATGGTTGAAGAATGTTGAAGACAAAATTGCCTTTTGCTCATGGAGTGGTTCATTTAGATGTTCTTCAATTTCTTAAACTGTGATTGCTTTTGTAAATGTATCTTATGTACAAGTGATATTTTGGACAAATGTTATTTTTGTAGGCATTAGTTGGGAAATGTACACTTGAATTTGGCATTTGAGAATGCTATATTATTACCATGTAATCTAATGCAAATACTTTTGGTTATCAATCGTTCATGTTTATTTGTATGGTTTGTTTAAAATCAATGATTTAGCAATGATTACAGGCCAAATTATGACTATTAAGCTATTGAGAAATTATCTAATGACAAAAAAAAGTTGTCACAAAATAGAAAATAAAAACTCCTTGTCACAACAGAGACTGTCACTAAATCTAAGCTACATTTGTGACGACAATTGTTGTCAGTAAAATAGTTATATACAATGGCTTTCGGTGCTTTTTAGTGACGACCTTAAATAGAGCATTTTTGACAAAAGATCAATTCGTCAATAAAACACTTCCGGATTGTTGTCACTAATGACAACTATTTAGTGATGACATTTCGAGTCGTCACTAAATAGTTGTCATTAGTGACGACAATCTGAAAGTGTTTTATTGACGACTTGATCTTTTGTCAAAAATGCTCTACTTAAAGTCGTCACTAATGAGAACTATTTAGTGACGACATTTTAAGTCGTCACTGTTTACTTTTACCGACGGGGATTTAGTGACGACTTTGTGACGATCAAAAAGTCGTCAATGAAAGGTATTTGTGACGATTTTTGTATGTTCTGTGACGACTTTGTGTTGTCACTGATGAACAATTTTCTTGTAGTGAAAACAAGGATTGTAATGCTCTAATTCATCATAATAATCCACATTTTATGCTTGCATACATGTATTAGTAGCATGATAACCTCCACACAAGTCACAAATCATATGATAAGAGTTAGAAGTATTAACATTTCTCCTTTACTCAATTTCATGCATAATTGTGTCCATTTGAACTTGTAACATAATTACATCAAATTTTGTCTTTAAGCATTTCAAATCATCTTCAAAAGACATACCTTCAGTAATTTCTTGGTTACCTCTATTGAAGGAGCTTTGCACTTGGTAACCATCCATTGCCAATCCTCCATTTCTCAAGCATTGTACTCCAAATTGACCTACCCTTCTCATTATCTAAAATTTCTTTTAAATAACTTAAGAGCAAAATTAATAAGAAGAATAGGTGATTCACACAGAAAACATAAAAATAAAAGAAAATAACATTCAATTCACACTAGATAACTAATAAAATGTCTAAACTAATAAAGTTGCTCTTCACACCGATATTGCCAAATCTTCCCCGGTAACAGCGCCAAAAATTTGATGGGGTTTTGCTATACGTACAAGTTAAAAAAAAATTTGAAATACACCCGTTTCACTGCAAGTATACAGGTCAACTAATAGTTTAGGGTATATATCGGGTCGATCCCATGAGGAAGATTGAACAACTACCGGCACTATTAAAACTTCTCTATTATTTAGACTATCAATGAAATATAAGAAATGAAACCTCCTAAACTTATGCAAAATAACAATTGAAAGCTCCTTAGGTTATGGTATCCCTTACTACTCATGCAAATGCTATATTTTGATCATTGAGTACTACTATCTAGGCTAGTTATGGTGTAATTTTCTTATGCATATGAATCCTACTTTCGTAGTGAATCAATTATATTCATAACTAATCCATACCTATTCTCATGGTTATGAAATTAGCTACAAGTTCATTTCTTCAATGAAATTACATGAAATTAATCACCAAAACCACATAGGTGTACCTCTACTCTCGTGAGTGTACTCATGTTTAGCACTTATTGAACTAGTGTTAAATCTCAATTTTCATTGCAGAAACAACACCTTAGATAATCACAATCAATGGTACCAGATTAATCATGATTTAGAGATCTTAAGTGCCAAATAACTTGCTCAAGTAATAGCATCAAATAGCCAAGTAATAAACACTAACAATCATAAGAAGTTCAACCATACCCAAGGCATAAACTTTATAAACACATAATAAATATAAAATCCAGAACTTGTATATTAACTAAACTTAGAATCAAGTACAAAAGATAAAGAGTTGGAGAAGAGATAACCCTTATCACATGAGCTTCAACTCCTCCTTCTTCATCTCAATCTTCATCCTAATCTAGCCAATATACAAGAGTGGATGAGCTATACCACTCTATACTAAACTAATCTAACACACAGAAAATGGAAGAGCTACATTTCTGTAGACTCCAATCTTCTCCTGTATGTCTCTCTTCTCAATCTTGCAATGGTTTTGGCTATATAAAGATAAAGGTGGTCAAGGAATGAGGCTTACACCTCCCTTTTACAGCTGCAAAGTGTCTGTCACATGTCTAGCATTACATGTTACTTGTTGGAGGTGAAAACAAGCTGTCCGCATAGAGAGCAGCTTTTTCTGACCACAATCCGGCTAGAAATCTGGCCAATTTCCTGCTGGATTGCTACAGTGACCTTTTATGCATTTTCTATTCAATTTCCAGCTCTGCTCCGATTTTGCCTCAATTTCAACTGAACTTTTATTGATGATAGAAGCTGATTTAACTCTTAACCAAAATATAAAACTTGTAGCACTTTGAGTTAGCTTTCCAATGCATCAAGAATCACCTTATTTGGATTTGTGTAGGCTGAAAAATGACTGAAATACCCTTGACTGCTCAATGCCCTATTTCAGCTTCGACCAATAGAAATTAGATACTGTAATTCGGCTTTTTGATCTAGAAAACCTTCAAACTGGATTTCAATGTTTTCACCAAAGTTGTAGATCTATCTCTTATATTCAAATTGGTTCAAGAATCATCTCAATCCGATCGCTATAGCTCAAGTTATAGCCGAAATACTAAAATGTGTCAAAACTGTCAAAAATGCACAAAATGCAAGTAAAAGTGATAAAAACCTCATTTAATCACTTAAGAACATTTTTTCCCAATTATAGCCAAAATGATTCATTTTCTTCCAATAATATAACCAAAGTGACTAAAAATAACATAAAATGTCATTCAATTATTACGTAAATTAGTCACTTATCAGTTTTATTGACTAGAACACCACTACTAGTTGCATCTACCATGCTTCTATCCATAGGTAGCAATCCTTTATAAAAATATTGAATCAATAGCTGGTCGGATATTTGGTAATGTGGGCAACTAACACACAGTTGTTTGAACTTCTCCTAGTATTCGTAGATGGATTCCCCTATGGTTTGCCTTATACCACATATGTCCTTCCTAATGTTAGCTGCCCTAGAAGCCGGAAATAACTTCTCAAGAAACTGCTTTTTAAGTCCTTCCCATGTGGTTATAGATCCCGATGGCAAGTAATACAACCAATCTTTAGCCTTGTCTGCCAAAGAAAAAGGAAAAGTTCATAGCTTGATTTGTTCTTCCATAATACCTTGAGGTTTCATAGTTGAACACACTGCATGAAACTCCTTCAAAATTTTGTGTGGGTTTTCGCCTGCAATACTACGAAAAGTAGGCAATAAATGAATTAAACTAGATTTAAGTTCGAAAGCTTCATCAGTTTCAAGATATGTGATATATAATGGCTGCTAGTTAACATTTGGAGTTGCGAGTTCCCTCAAACTCCTTTGAGCTGTCATCACTTCCTCTAATCCACTTACGTTCTCTTCCAAATCACAAAATGATTTGTTTAAGTCAACAACCAAGTTAAGTATGCTTTAGTTCTTTGGTATACTCCGATTCCTACTTTGGTTTGTAAATTTATTTTTTCCTTCTAATTCTAGAATTCTTTCTTGGCTTGTTTAATTTGATTTTTTGTATACGCTCACAACATGCAAACATGCTGCTCACTTGACTACTATCCTATTAGTTTGGAGATTTCGTTAATGATTTTGCTTAAGTTTAAAGACAAAATGTCCTAGTTAATAATTTAGGGACCAGAAAGAGATTTGAGAAATAATCAGAGGGTGAAAAATGGAATTAAACCTTAGTTTTTAGGATTAATGTTTCATATATTGATATTATATACACTATCAGCATTGGATGAATAATAATTATAAAAAATTTGAATTTGAAATTCAATTTTTGTATATATGTCATGGATCGAACGGTGATAATGTATATTCTATTAGTGTATATATAAGATTTACTCTATTTTTTAAACTATCTTGCCCTCTTAATAAGTCGAACCCTAAACTTTCGGTTACAACATAAAGCGTATCGTACAAAAAAAAAAGTAAAGCATCTTACCAATTAATTTGTGGTAGAGTATGCAAACTCCTTTTTGCATCCAGTTATCATTCTATTTTCCTAACTATATAATTTGAAAAATATTTACAAAAGATATGTTAAAATCCCGATGGCCATTATACTATTTCCTACATCTATTTTTGATTATCAAACTATTTTTTGTCTCAATTCAGCTATTCAAAACTAACTAATCAGTACACTGTGCCCATTTTCATCAGATTTTGCTCTTAATCTACAAAATAAACTTAGCATGTGCAAATCACGTGTCAAAATCTAAGGGTAAATGTGTCTACTAAGTTTCTTGACTTGAAGATAAAAAATTTCAATAGCCACTAAACTACTCTAATAGGATACTTTTAACCACTCAATTATTTTTTGATTCAAAATGGTCATTCAACTCACAAATATGTATATAAGTAGCCGTTCTGTCCAAATTCGGTGTTAAACTTAATGGAATGAGTTGCATGTGCTCTGCACACACTGAAAACCATAGGCGGGTTCATCCAAATATATGAGATAAAAGTCTTAAATAGCTATTGAACTATACAAATAATATATTCTTAGTGATCTTTCGTTCAAATTGGCCACTCAACTCACCAAAATAGTATGTTGGCGAGCTTTCATTCAAATTTTATCATTCAATCTACTATTTCTTGGAAATAATTTAAAAGAATTAGAACATATAATTTACATTGTTTGTCAAAACTTATAAATTAGAATATATTAAAGCAACTATTAAACCTTCTAAACTTTTTTGTTAATTAAAAATCTAAAACCCTAGATGGGAAAAAATCCAAAAAATTGACCTTACGAAATTGTTCTTGTTTTGGGTATATGAAATGCACATGGAACTCATTCCTTTAGCATTAACAGAAATATTTGATGGAATGACTACTGGTATACTAATTTAAGAGTTTAGTGATTATATTGAAACAAAAAATATTTGAATGGCCAAAAGAGTACGAGAAGAGTAGTTTAGTGGCTATTGGACTTTTTAGATTCGGATTGAGAAACTTAGTGGATATGATTACCCTTAAATTTTTTACACTTGATTTGCACGTGTTTGGTTTATTTGTAAATTAAAAGCAAAATCCGATGAAATGACCAAGGGTATATTGATTAATTAGTTGAGTGGTTAAATTGAGACCAAAAATAGTTTGATAATCACAATTAGATGCAAGAAATAGTTTAGTGGCCACCATTTTTTTTTGCCCCATAATAAAAGAGCAAAATTTGTCGTGCAATAGGCATGCTGCTTCACACGTGCAAGTCTTCCATTAGCCCCCTTGATTTTCCTTGTAGATCCCAGAAAGAAAATTCCTTATGGAAACGAGCTAAACAGTGTAAATTGAGTAAAACTATAAAAATAAAGGATCAAAATAGTAATACTTCGAAATGGATAATGTCCAAACTACTAGAAAAAGTGGTCAATCTTTATCATATCAAAATTTGTCAAAATAGTCTCTCATATTTTTAATAAACATGTTTCAGTCACTCACATTCAAAATCAATCAAATTAGTCTCTTAGATATTAAATAAAAATGTACCCATTTAGTCTCAGAACTCATTTTGTATTGGTTTTCAAGTCAAAAAGCGCACTGTGTTTTAGGTTCCCACAATTTCAATGGCAAAATGGGAACACAATTCATTTCACTTAAAAAAAAAAACCGATGGCAATCACATGATCACTTCTCTAGGAACCCTAATTCTTATCCACCTAACCCATAGTTGAACCAGAACGCATAAAGGTCACTTGTAGGTTACTCTTTCATGTTCGATTATGAGTTTGGTGGATAAAAATTAGGATTCTCTATTCGATAGGTGGTCATATGATTGTCTTGTGCTTTTTTTTTTCGGAAGAAAATAAAATGTGTTCCCATTTTGCCATCAAAATTGTGGGCTCCTAAGAGGCATGCACTTTTTGGCCAAAAACTAATAAAAAATGAGCTCTGTGACTAAAAGGATGCATTTTTTTTTATATTTAAAGGACTATTTTAGCTAATTCTAATTATGAGAGGGTAAAAAAAGTATCAAAAATGGAAGGGATCAATTTGACAATTTTTCCTTTATTATAATATTATCTACATGTGTAAAATTATTGGGATCAGGGGCAGAAGGGGCCTCACAAGTTTTATTTTCCACAAACAAATTTGCTCTTTGATGTAACTGGATTGGAAAATAGTATAACAAAAAAGTATAAATATACTATAATTGATTTGAAATATAGTGCAATAAATAAAATGTGAAATTAGTAACTTATCTTGAAATCAAGTAAAGTACAACCCCAGATTCAAATCAGGGGCCTGTCCAGAACTAAACATGTAAATCCCATCTAAGAAAAAATTATAAATTGCAAAGATTGAAATGCACAAGAAAGACATCAGAATCAAAGAAATCGACAACCAGAATCATGTGATCAAGAGTGCAGCTATTCTTTATTAATTAGAAAAACACTCAAATCTTTATCCACACGTGAATCACCAATTATATCTTTGATTATTTTCTGCAGGTATGAACTATGAGGTCAATTGGGTGTATCCATCATGCAAGAGGCAAATCAAAACTCAAAAGAAATGTAAGAATCTATATCCAGAAACCATTATTGCACATAACAAATTGTTCTATGCGGAAACAGTACCCATCACATGCGAGCCAACTTAGGGCTCGGAAGAAATATATGGTTGCTGCGGAATCAATCTCAAGAAACCAACGTTGTACCTAAGACATTATTTTATTTTTAGCCGAAAACCTTAATTATAAAAGTAAGTAGATGGACAATCATAGAGTTCCAGTGCCGACGCATCCAACGCTAGCTCACTAAATCCAGGGCCTTGTTTGGATTGCATTTTTTGCAGAATATTTTTGTGAATTTTCGTGAAATTTTTTTTATTATATATTCTAATTACATTTTTACTTTATATACATAACATTTTAAGAAAAGTATCATAATATATTTTTTTATATAAAAACTCTAAAAAATTGTAATATACATCTTTTAAAAAGTACTACAATATATCAGTTAGGTCTGGTCTGAAGAAATTGACCAATGAAAATAATAGGGTTCTTAACAATTCAATAATTACAATAAGAAAAACAAATAAATCAGATAGAGACCTATGTCCACAAGCGAAGAGGTAGCAGATTTACTATAATAAAAAGAGAGTACAAACGAGAGAGTATAAAACCTTAGGAAATAATTTCTAGGCCCAAAGGGTACCTAACACTAAAAACACAAAAGAGTCTAAATAGCACAAAATATTTAATGGGCCAAAGACTCATAACTTGCTCTTTTGGTTTGATGTTTAGCCAAAACTCCTCTCAGACTGGGGCATGAGCCCCCAAAACTCTTTTGGACTGGTGCATACGGCACTTGGCCTGGTGCCCTTAACACAATTATACTCAATTAAATCCACTATATTTATAACCATCAAGAGGAGATATTTCTTTGTAAAACTTTCAATATGAGATACAAAGTCAAACTCAACAAAACCGACTCTTAGGATGCGTTTGATAAAACTGAAGTCTGAATCCATTAAGTTATTGAATTATTAAGTATTAAATCTAATATATTTTAGTGCATATCATATTCAGTGATAAGTGAATAGCTTATCACATAATTTGGAAGCAAGTTTTGCTTTAAAAATTAAGTACCACTTAATTAATTCAAATGTTCAATTTTTCATTATCAAATGGTTTAAATTTATTAAAATTTGAATCCATTAAATTTAAGTACTAAATCGGGTTATCAAACAAGGCCTTAGTCACACTAAATATATAGTTGAAATTGAAAATGTAGTGGTTTAACGTGACTTGGCTGAATTAAGACCCCATAAATTCCATTGGTATCATCAAATTAATATTTGTTTGGACATCAAATTATTTGCCAAATTTTATTTACTTGCATCATCGACATATTTTTCAATCACTTTTTTATCTCACATATATCACATCTAAAAAAGTATTACAATATTTTTTTTCTAAAAAACTATTCCAAATAATCTGCAATCCAAACACACTGATCTAAGTTAGGTCTTTCGGAGCCTTACTAATAATCTAAAACCTCAGCCAGGCAGTTGCACGTGTTTTTTTTTTGCTTTAAAGGTATATAGTTTTTTTGTTTGAGAGCATACATCTACTAAGTGACTTTGAATGTTTTTATTTGAATTGGTACTTGAGGAAGTAAAATTTTGTCCTCAATTATGATTTACTCTTAAGTCTGTCTTTATTGGTACCTCCTTTTCAGCACGATGGCATCAAAAAGACAGTTATTAATCTAAGAAACAATTATTAAATTGTAAAAATTGAAAGGCACACGAAAGACATGATCTGAAATAATAAAAAACTATTAAAAAAATATTGGAGTTCAAATCGAAGAGATCAACAACCAGAATCATGTGATCAAGAGGTACAACTACCACTTAAGAGCACTGAATTCTTTATCAACTCATGAATCACCCAGTTGCAGTATTGATTATCTGTCGGTACGAGTTATGAAGTCAATTCAATGTACAGTCACATAAGATGCAAATCAAAGCTCAGAAGAAATGTAAGAATCGATATCCAGAAACCATTATTGTACATAATAAATTGTCTTATATAGCAAGTTAAATTCCATCTAGTTCAAATCAGTTTGTATAATTTTTAATACATTTAGTGTAAATTCATATAGAAACATCAAATTAGTTAAAAAAAATGTGCCCCTTTAGTCCCAAAACTCACTTTCAATCATTTTTAAGCCAAAAAGTGCACCATCTATCTGGTTCCCACAATATCAATGGCAAAATGGAAACACAATTAGTTTCTTTTAAAAAAAATACATAACAATCACATAATCACCCCTCTAGCAAAGGAACCATAATTCTTATTAACTAGATCCAAAATCGAACAAGAAATTGTAAAAGTCAACTGTAATTTACTCTTTCAGGAGGTGGTCATATGATTGTCATGTGCTTTTTTGGGAAGAAAATAAATTGTGTTCCCATTTTGCTATTTAAATTGTGGGTACCTAAGAAAGGCACGCACTTTTTGGCTAGAAAACTGATCAAAAAATGAGCTCGCGGACTAAAAGGGCACTTTCCTTTTTTATATTTGATGGACTATTTTGATAAATTCTAATTTTGATGGGCTAAAAAAAGTTTTTACCGAAAATTTAAGTGACTAATTTGGCAATTTTTCTTTTATTATAATAGAATCTGCATGTGTAATATTAATAGGCTCAAGGGCTGATGGGGTCTCACAAGTTTACCTTTTAATGTAATTGAGTTGGAAAATAGTGTAACAACTATTGAAATATGATGTGATTGAGTTGAAAAATGGTGTAATAAAATATAAAATTACTAAATACCCGAAATCGAGTAGAAATACAACTTGTCAGGCTTCGAATCGAGATCATGGGGGCCTCTTCAGAACTAAACATGCAAATCCAATATAAGAAACAATTATTAAATTGCAAAGATTGAAATGCACAAGAAGGACATAATCTAAAAGAATCAAAATCCAATCTAAGAAACAATGATGTAATAAAATATGAAATTGCTAAATACCCGAAATCGAGTACAATTACAACTTGTCAGGCCTCGAATCGAATCAGGGGGCCTCTTCAAAACTAAACATGTAAATCCAATCTAAGAAACAATTATTAAATTGCAAAGATTGAAATGCACAAGAAAGACATAATCTAAAAGAATCAAAATCCAATCTTGGAAACAATGGTGTAATAAAATATAAAATTACTAAATACCCGAAATTGAGTAGAAATACAACTTGTCAGCCCTCAAATCCAGATCAGGGGCCTCTCCAAAACTAAAATGTAAATCCAATTTAAGAAACAATTATTAAATTGCAAGATTGAAATGCAAAAAAGAAAGACTTAGTCTAAAAGAATCAAAATCCAATCTAAAAAACAATTGTTAAATTACAAAGATTGAAATGCACAAGAAAGACATAATCTGAAAGAATAAAAAATATTTGAATAAGATTGGAATCCAAATCAAAGAGATCAATAACCACCAGAATCATGTAATCAAGAGGTGCAGCCATAACATAAGAAAAACTCTATCCTTCATCAATTTGGAAACACTCAATTCTTCTATCCACTCATGAATCACCAGTTATATCTTTGATTAATTTGTTTTTCTTGGTACGATTATATTTTTCTGTAAAAGTTCCCAGAAACTACAATCTAAACCGGCTCGTAGTCTCACAAAACATGTACTTGAAAAGCAAAACATGTGGTTTCACGTGACCTGGCCAAATTAAGACCCGATCAATTCCGTTGTTATTATCAGATATATAATAGAGTACCATATCTTCTTGCACTCTATCAGATATATAATAGAGTACCTAAGAAACAATTATTAAATTGCAAAGATTGAAAGGCAAAAGAAAGACATAATCTGAACCAAACGAAGCTATTGGAAGAAGATTGGATTCTGATCAGCAACCAGAATCATGTGATGAAGAGGTGCAACTATCATTTAGAAACACTCAACTCGTGAATCGCCCAGTTATATCTTTGATTATCTGTGGGTACGAAATATGAAGTCAATTAAATGTGCATACCACATAAGAGGCAAATCAGAGGTCAGAAGAAATGTAAAAATCGATATCAGAAGCCACGTAATAAAATGAGTGCAGCCCTAGTAGACGGATAATCATAGAGTTAATAAATCAAGTTTCCCAGCTAGCTCTCTGATAGGTTGCGATTTTATTATTTATTTTATTATTAATTTCCTCTATTACCTGACCTGATGTAGATTAATTATTAGATTCTATTCACTTTTCGAATTTTGCAATTATTTCAGGGAGTAGAACGAAAATATCACAACCAATGCCAATTTGACAGTCATCGGGAAAGAATTCAAATAGAAGGCATTCAGGGGCATTTTGAGAACAAAAGATACGCGAGCCCTTTTTGGGCAATTTGGCCGAAGTCTTCCTTTTGAAGGGGCAGCCGCCGCACATCAAAAGATTTATTAGATAGAAACTAGAAATTGCAGAGGATGAGCACTACTTTAGAGTACCTTTGACTTTTCCTTCTTTTGCTTCTTAGTAGTTTTTGTCTCCTCATATGTCAGGAGCAATTAGGCACAATTGAATGATTTCCCGCAGCTTTTCTATTTGACGTTGGCTTTTCGTCCTTTGTGGTTCTCCTGCCGCGTATGCCTGGAACAATTGAAGGATTTAATCATTCTAGGCAGTTTTCGCTTTCTATCATCGTTTGAAGCAAATTGAAATTTCCCAAACGCAGGAGATGGCCGCAGCTTTTGCTTCAGTTTCGTATGTTTTGTTCTCATTAAACATGAACTAATTTCCTCACTCTAGTCAAGGAATAACGAAGGCTCTGATTCGCCTAAAATTGTGAGATCGATTTAATTTTATCTTTTCCTTTGTTTATTGGTATTCGCATATTCCTTGATTGCAGTACTTATGATTATTTAATTAATTAATTATCTTGGATTCGGATAATTAGTTAATTTGATAATCTATTATCAATTGGGGCATTTAAATCCGTAATTATTTAATTACCTTGAAATAGTGACAACTGGCATGATTGGATTTGTGTCAGGGGGATACGCGGACTAATCTGAAATAACCCTGGTAGTGCATTATTTGGTTAGAATAGGACTCCTCTAATACGTAAGGCAATTGGGGAATTAAATCTTATGGGCGTATTTAGAATTATTTCTCAATTAGAATAGTGATTAACGGGCGTACCTTAATCACCGACACAGTAAGGAGAGGTTGACTGTCATCGCTTGTTTGGTAGTTATAACTTATTTATTAATAAATAATTGGAACTGCTTGTGTATCGATAATCAATTAGGTGAACCATTGCTGAAGTTATTTCTTGGCTAGACCTTTAATTATTATTACCTTGATTTTAGTGAATTGTCATTTAATTTTTAGTTGCCTATTTTATTTTATTTTTAATTGTTTTCTTGTTTTAATTGCTTTAGACCTTTAATTATTGTTACTCTACGTTTAGTGAATTGTCATTTAATTTCTAATTAGTTATTTATTTTTATTTTCTTATTTAAATTTTTTTGATTGTCGTTTATACAAAATCACCTCCTGTGTTACTTTGAATTTCTTAAGAGACAAATATCCCCAATCCCTGAGGATACGATCCTACTTGCCATGTCTACAAATTCATAATTATTTATGAAAAAAAAAGTTATCCACTTCGGGTATATCGGATCAAGCAAACTCTTCGATAACAGGGTGAATCAAGTAACCCATTGCACATCTAGAGTCCCTGCTCCAGTACTTAGAATTAGGTTTTAGTTACTTTAACTGGCAATTAGGTTTAGTTTTATTATTGCACAGGTTTCGACACCCTATCAATTTTTGGCTCTGCTGCCGGGGACTGGTGTCAGTTATTTGTTTCTTTTTAAATTCATTTTCGTTCTAATTTTCTGGTGCTTCTCGAGTATATGCCTCGTTCTTTACGTACAGGTGAATTAATTTTCGACCCCGAGATAGAGAAGACTGCGCGTAGAACGAGAAAAGAGACCAGACAGCTCAGAGAGGAGCAATCAAGTGCTGCATCTCAGAGACTTGAACCTGAAGTTGACCCAACAGATTCGTTTGGTGACACTTCGAGTGACTCGGATCAAGAAGAAGTCACTATGGCTAATGTACAAACATTAAGGGAGTTGGCTGCTCCTGATTTAACTCGGCAGCCTTTATGCATTACTTTCCCAAGTTTAAATGATAACACCCCATTTGAATTAAAATCTGGACTAATTCATTTTCTGCCATCTTTTCATGGTTTACCAGGTGAGGAGCCTTATAAGCACTTGCAAGAATTTGATGTCGTCTGCAACAGCATGAAACCCCCGAAAATTACAGAGGAACAGATAAAAATGAGGGCATTCCCCTTCTCCTTGAAAGACTATGCAAAAGACTGGTTGTACTACCTACGACCAGATAGCATCACCACGTGGGACCAGTTGAAGAAAAAATTTTTACACAAATATTTTCCTGCGTCCAGAGCTGCAAGTCTAAGAAAAGAAATTTACGGTATTAAACAGCATCTAGGAGAGTCGCTCTATGATTATTGGGAGCGATTCAAGAAATTGTGCATCAAGTGCCCTCAGCACCAAATAAGCGAGCAATTACTCATACAATATTTTTACGAGGAGCTACTTTTTAGAGACAGTAGCATAATAGATGCTGTAAGTGGAGGGACACTGGTGAACAAGACTCCTCGAGAAGCATGTGAGCTAATTGAAGGAATGGCTGAGAATTCGCAGCAATTTGGTACGAGGGAGGATGTCCCAACACGCAAGGTGAATGAGGTAGAGATATCTTCTATCCAACAGCAGTTGACTGAGTTAACATCTTTTGTTAGGCAATTGGCTGTAAGAAATGCATCACAGGCCAAGGTGTATGGGATTTGCACTGCTATGGGTCACTCTACAGAGATGTACCCAATGATCCAAGAAGAAAATGCGGAACAAGTAAACATGGCTGGCCATGCGCCCGCGCCAAGAAATCAATATGACCCATATTCGAACACCTACAATTCTAGTTGGAGGGACCATCCCAACTTCAGTTATGGAGGAAATAGGCAGTCCAATTTTATGCCAAGTAGACAACAAGGGTACTAGCAGCAGTATCAGCTTCGACCACCACCACCTCCACCGAGCGCCAGTCCATCTTTGGAAGATATGATGAAACAATTGATGGCTAGTACTGCAAAACACCAGCAAAAGACGGACTCCGAATTGTGAAACATAAGAAATCAGATGGGTCAGATGCAAGCGATGCAGAGTCAGATAAGTCAGATTGCAATATCAATCAGCCATCTAGAGTATCTAGAGTATCAAGTCAGATATCCCAACCTGAACTGAACCTGAAGAACGTAAGTGCAATGACCTTAAGGAACGGGAAAGAAATTCAAAGGCTCGAACTCGCGACTCCAAAGAACAAGGATGAGGAAAAGATTGAGAAAGAACTTGAGGAGGAGGACAGAAATCGTAAAGATCCAATGGTACTCCCCGAACCAATCATTAAAGTTAAAACTAATCCACCTCCTTTTCCTAACAGGTTGGAGAGACCGAAAAAACAGGACAAGGAGAAAGAGATCTTAGATGTATTCCGCAAGGTAGAGATCAACATTCCCCTACTAGACGCAATCAAACAAGTGCCGAAATATGCAAAATTTTTGAGGAACTTGTGCATCAATCGAAAGAGGTTGAGGGGAGATGAGAGAGTCATTGTGGGAGAGAACGTGTCTGCAGTTCTACAAAGGAATCTCCCACCGAAGTGCGGGGATCCAGGTAGGTTTACTGTCCCATATAGGATAGGTAATACTTTGATTAGAAATACCATGCTGGACTTAGGAGTATCAATCAACGTAATGCCTAAATTTATGTATGCTTCTCTGAACCTAGTTCCATTAAAAGAAACTGAGATAATAATTCAACTAGCTGACCAAACAAATGCATACCCTGATGGGTTGGTCGAGAATGTGCTGGTTAAAGTTAATGAATTGATATTCCCAACTGATTTTTATGTACTTGACATGGATGATGACCATTCTCCCGATCCCTCGCTTTTGCTATTAGGTAGGCCTTTTTTAGTACAACCCAGACAAAAATTGATGTTCATAAAGGTACCTTGTCTATGAAATTTGATAGAGAAATAGTCCACTTTAATATTTTTGATACAATGGAACATCCTGTTAACTCTCACTCTGTGTTTGTTATTCATGCTATTAATCCTTGTGTGCAAGAATTTCCTGAGTTTGCTTGTAGGGATAAATTCAAAATTGTTGCGTGCAAATATCAGGGAATGAAAGCAATTTATGAGGTGAAAATGAAAAAAAAATTAAGAAAATATGCTGCACTCAATGGCTATTTGGATCCCGGATGATGGCCACTGATTACAAGAAAAATTGAATTATATCCAGATTGAAGAGTGGTGTTTAATGTCTAGCCAAAAACATTAAAGAAAGGCGTTCATTGGGAGGCAACCCAATTTTGTTTTTTAGTCGTTTGTTCAGTTTTGCTTGATAGTTTGAATATGTTTTCCTTGAATTTGACTGATTTCGGGCTTCAATTTTCATTGTTGATGATTTGTAGGTGTCTCTCTGAATTGACACACTCGCGTCAAGTCGTTTGGAGAGCTCATGGTCAGATGGGTTCTTGTTTTTTTTACATGCCCGCATCAAGTCGTATGGAAAGCTCATGATCAGAAGGGTTCCTGCCCTCTTGACTTGCCCACGTTACGTTCGCGGGAAAGGTAAGTATTCAAAATTCGAAAACAGATTTCGATTTCCTGTTACTTTCTAATTTTGAATTTCGCCAATAAGTTTTGTTCATAATAATAATATTAAAAAAATAAAAAAAGTAAATAAAAAAATTTTTAATTACAAAAAAAAATGGGTTTTTCCGTTTAGCTATAACTTCTGATTTTCAAAATAAGAATTTACAAAAAATCTAAAAATGAAAAAAAGAAAGAAAAAACAAAAAAAAATCTATTTTGTTTTTGTTTTTCTCTTTTCTTTTTTCTTTCTTTTCTTTTCTTTCTTTGTTTTATCTTTCTTTTTTTCTTCTTCTTTCTTCCTCTTTTCTTTCTTTCTTCTCCCCTGTTTCTTCTTCTCTTTCGGCCGAGCACCCCTCACGCCTGCCGCTATCTCTCTCACCATCCACGTCGCGTCACTGCTACTTCCAGCCGCTCCATCATCATGCTTCGGAAACCCACTTGAATTTGGCAGCCCTCATGCATCATGCGGGTCTTACGCCTCACTTTGGTTATCACCCACCACTTTGACCCGATTTCAGGAAAGTTTTGTTACCCTTTCTCCTACTTTTGATGTTTATTTGCTACATTGAGGGCAATGTATCGTTTAGGTGTGAGAGGGGACAGCTGGGGTGCCAGTTTTTCTAGTTTTTAGTTTTCGGTATTTTTCCTTTATTTTTAGTTTATTATTTGTCTATCTTTCGTTCAGTCTCTTTCTTTCTTTTTAGTGATCAACTCTCATGTAAATGCCAAAGTTTGATGTTGGATTGTTGATTCTAATTCTACTATTGCCAAGTTTTAATAATAAAAGTGTATCGAATTAATGTGCTTGAGTTCAGAACATCTCTTTGGTGAATATCAGTGATTGCTTGGCTCTTTTGAGATCTTAATTAACTTTTCTAGGCATAGGGAATGATTGTTAGCATTTTCATGTGAATTGGTCCAATATTAATTTTAGTTCTCCATGTTTGAAAAAATGAGGCTAGCTGCTGTTTTTGTTTGTTTTTGAGGTGTTATTTTGAGTTATTGTGTTATCTAGTTGTAAATAAGAGTTGACTGTACTCCGCTAGTTGTTACTACTGAGTAATCGGGAATTTTCATCAAAAGTGTCGATTCTCGCGTCAAAAAGTAGTAATTTCTATGAGTACGTGGTTGTATAGCGATAGGACCTGAGTAACCGGACTCCTTCATCCGGTAAATGTTGGAGTTCGCGTCAAAAGGTTTCAATGGCTAGAGACTAAGTCTTGTGTTACTATTGAAAAAAAAGAAAAACAAAAAAAAATGAAGAGGAAAATAGAAAAAAGTGAAAAAAGTATAGGTTGTGTTAATGTGTGATAAAAGTCAGCTTGCCGATTTATGGATTTAATGTGGAGATTTTGGTTAATACTTGGACCATTTGTTGATAAATGTGTGCGCCATTCCTTTTTTTTAGATTAGTTAATTTGGAATTGAAGGAGTTTGTAGTTTAGAAGCTAACCGAGGTGATGTTTCTCGGATTTTGATCACTAATGCTTGATATATGGTTTTCCTTGGTATCTTGGAAATATGGTAGATAGAGCAATGGTCATTGTCAACTATTGGTATTTGTTTATTGTTCTTATGCTTGAGGACAAGCATGGTTTAGGTGTGGGGGGAATTGATAGGTTGCGATTTTATTATTTATTTTATTATTAATTTCGTCTATTACCTGACTCGATGTGGATTAATTATTAGATTCTATTCACTTTTCAAATTTTGCAGTTATTTCAGGGAGAAGAACGAAAATACCACAACCAATGTCAATTTGACAGTCATCGGAAAAGAATTCAAACAGAAGGCATTCAGGGGTATTTTGGGAACAAAAGAGACGCGAGCCCTTTTTGGGCAATTTGGCCGAAGTCTTCCTTTCGAAGGGGGAGCCGCTACACATCAAAAGATTAATTAGATAGAAACTATAAATTGTAGAGGATGAACACTACTTTAGAGTACCTTTGACTTTTCCTTCTTTTGCTTCTTACTAGTTTTTGTTTCCTCGGATGTCAGGAGCAATTAGGGACAATTGAATGATTTCCCGTAGCTTTTCTATTTGATGTTGGCTTTTCGTCCTTTGTAGTTCTCCTGCTGCGTATGCCTGGAACAATTGAAGGATTTAATCATTCTAGGCAGTTTTCGCTTCCTATCATCGTTTGAAGCAATTTGAAATTTTCCAAACGCAGAAGATGGCCGCAACTTTTGCTTCAGTTTCATATGTTTTGTTCTCATTAAATATGAACTAATTTCCTCACTCTAGTCAAGGAACAGTGGAGGCTCTGGTTCGCCTAAAATTATGAGATCGATTTAATTTTATCTTTTTCTTTGTTTATTGGTATTCGCATATTCCTTGATTGCAGTACTTATGATTATTTAATTAATTGATTGTCTTGGATCCGGATAATTAGTTAATTTGGTAATCTATTATCAATTGGGACATTTAAATCCGTAATTGCTTAATTGCCTTGAAATAGTGACAACTGGCATGATTGGATTTGTATCAGGGGGATACGTGGACTAATCTGAAATAACCCTGGTAGTGCATTATTTTGTTAGAATAGGGCTCCTCTAATACGTAAGGCAATTGGGGAATTAAATCTTATGGGCGTACCTAAGATTATTTCTCAATTAGAGCAGTGATTAATGGGCGTACCTTAATCACCGACACAGTAAGGAGGGATTGACTGTTATCGCTTGTTTGGCAGTTATAACCTATTTATTAATAAATAATTGAAACTGTTTATGCATCGATGATCAATTAGGTGAACCATTGCTGAAGTTATTTCTTGACTAGAACTTTAATTATTATTACTTTGATTTTAGTGAATTGTCATTTAATTTTTAGTTGTCTATTTTATTTTATTTTAAATTATTTTCTTGTTTTAATTGTTTTAGACCTTTAATTATTGTTATTCTAAGTTTAGTGAATTGTCATTTAATTTCTAGTTAGTTATTTATTTTTATTTTCTTATTTGAATTTTTTTGATTGTCGTCGTTTATACAAAATCACCCCATGTGTTACTTTGGATTTCTTAACAGACAAATATCCCCAATTCCTGAGGATACGACCCTACTTGCCTTGTTTATAAATTCATAATTATTTGTGAAAAAAAGCCATCCCATTCGGGTATATCGGATCAAACAAACTCTTCGGGAATAGGGTGAATCAAGTAACCCATTGCACACCTAGAGTCCCTGCTCCAGTACTTAGAATCAGGTTTTGGTTACTTTAAACGGCAATTAGGTTTATTTTTATTATTACGCAGGTTTCGAAACCCTGTCACTCTCCAAATCTTGTCTCACAAAATTGGAAAAAGAAAATGCAATTTTGGTTTCTAAAATTTAGTATAAGAGCGATTTTAGTCTTCAAAGGTTTAATCAAAGTAAATCTGGTCCCTAATATTTTAAATTTGAAGCGCATTTAAGATACATGACCGATTTTTTTTTTAAAAAAAATTTCAACATGATCCTTGCCCAAAAAAAAAATCATGATACTAAGGATTCATTACTCACATAACCACACATGTGAAAGGGCATGATACTAAGGATTCATTACTCACATACTAAGAATTCATACTCGCATTACTCACTTAAACCTTTTGACTCCTGACCCTAAATTCGATTGAGTCGATGTCTCAGCTTGAATTTCAAAACTCTGCTATTTATTAGTCCTAAAAATTGTCTACATATCAATCAATGTATACGCGGAAGTTTGCCATTTTACCATAGTAAGAATAAACTGTTTACTTTTAAGAGGATACATTATTGGTGGAATTGATAAGTGAATATTTAACGTACATTTTGTATAAGTTTGGCATGAACTTTTGTTATGTTTTGAGAAAATTAAAGCCATATTTGAACTCTTTTTGGTGCAAATTGTTTATGTGTTGTTTGAGTAATCAAAACTTGTTAAATGAGTGGATTAATGCTTTAATCTGTGATATTTTGAAAGATATTGATAGATGAACTTCATTTGGAGGATAAAGTACAAAAGAAACTAGGAGCAAAAATGAAGAAAAAAGGAATGAATAAAAAATCTGGAAATTGATCACACGGATCCAAACTCGGATTTGTGTGCAACAAGAAGAGATCCGAACCCTCGTCTGTACTTCTGGAGTAATGGATCCGAGGTCAATCGATCCGAGTTCGGATCCACATGAAAAAGTCCTCGGATCAGCCATGATCCGAATTCGGATCGCTTTGCACCCCTCGGATCCATGACTCGAATTTGCCTCTCTCTTCTGCAAGTGGCACAGCCGTTTTTCTCACTTTTCACACAACTTTTCAGCTATCTTGGGTGAGAGAATTCGATGGCACATGCTTCTGCAACAAAAGGGAAGACAAAATGAGTATTGACAAGTCAAAACAACATATCTTTTGACTTTCTTTAACAAAATCTTAGTTGTTGGAATCATGAAGGAGGAAAAGGTGTTTTCCACCACCTTTTATGCTGAGAAACAAGGAGAAGCCAGAGAGGACTAGACGTAGCTAGTTTTCTTCTTGTAACATTTTCTCTCTAGCTAGAAGTTCTTGGAGGAAGCACTTGAAGATTTCACTTGTAATCATTTTGTACAAGACATAGTAGAATTTGGAGGGCTTCACCATTAATTGGCTAGGCTTTTCTTTATCTTTCTTGTACTTGTACTTTATGATGTTTAATATTAATAAACTTGTGAATTTGATTGTTATATCATTCATGAGTAGCTAAATTTCTTTATCTAGGGAGTAGATGAAACTAATGGCTAAATGATATGAATGGAATGTGATTTACAATTGTTGTATCTTGTATTAACTTGTCTATTTGTGCTGTTGTAATTGCTTGTTATTGTTTGATCATCAATAGCATGTTTATAGTTGTTATTAGTCAATGAGAATTGGTAGTAGCAATGGAAAAACATTAGTAGAACTTGAGTTGTATGTTCATGAAAATAGAGGTACACTTAAGTGGATTATCTAGCATTTCATGAAGGAAAACAGAGTAGAACTAGTATTTCACCATGAAAATAGGGAAAACTGGACTGTATTTGTGAAACCCTGGTTAAACAAGAATAATAACAAGAGGTTAATCTATTCATTTATGTTGTTTATGCCATAAGTAAAATCTACATCCCTAGATTCAATCTTGAGTGAAATTTTTTCATTTGTATTTAGCATTTATTAAACTGGATTTGTAGACAGTAGCATTATAATCTTCTTGTTCAGATTCATTTTAAATCTAAATAATAGAGAAAATAAAGGTCTAGTACTTGTTTAACTTGCTCCTTGTGGGATCGACCTGATATTTGCCCAAAACTACTAAGTCACCTGTATACTTGCAGTCCAACGGGTAAAATTCAGAAATAAACTTGCTTTGATAAAAAAAAATCCGTCAAGTTTTTGGCGCCGTTGCCGGAGAGCGGCAATATTAGGGTCTAATCATCTCTATTAATTTATATATTTTCATTGTTTTTATTTAAGTTTTTTATAGTTGATTTTGCATTAATTTAGTTTTTGACAATTAAAGTTGCATAATTTCTCTTATTTCTATTTATAGTGTATGCACCGAACATATTGAGAAGTTGTACCTTTCGATCCAAAAATTGAGAGGACACTACGGAAACAAAGGAGGCATATACCGCATCAAGAGTAACAAGAGGTTTGGTAGCTAATAGAGGAAATTTTGATAGAGCTACCGTTTGAGGAAGAAATGGCGAAAAATGAACCAAATAGGCGAGCTCTATGAGATTTTGCTTTACCAGGAACACAAGAATCTCAAACTAACATCGCTAGGCCAACAGTAAATGCTAATAATTTTGAGATTAAACTATCACTGATTCAAATGGTTCAACAATCTCAATATGGAGGTAATGCTACTGAAGATCCAAATTCTCATTTATCAACATTTCTTGAAATCTGTGATACAATTAAATTTAATGGTGTTAGTGATGATGCAATTAAACTTCGATTGTTTCCATTTTCGCTAAGGAACAAGGCCAAGGTTTGGTTACAATATCATCCTCCAAATACTTTTACTACTTGGGTTGAATTAGTTAAGACTTTTCTTAATAAATTCTTTTCACCTGGAAAAACTGCTAAACTTAGAATGGATATAAATAGTTTCTCTCAACAGGAAGGAGAGACATTGTACAAAATTTGGGAGCGCTATCAGGAATTACAACGAAGATGTCCTCATCATGATTTACCAGATTAGTTAATAGTCTAAACATTTTACAATAGTGTCACCTATCCAACAAAGACGCATGTAGATGCGGCAGCGGGAGGAACATTGATGGGAAAGTTAGCCGAAGAATCTCAACAATTGATTGAAAAAATGGCTGCTAATAACTACCAATGGGCTAACGAACGAGGTAATACAAGGAGAACCACATGTATGTTTGAAGTAGATACCTTGAATATGTTAAATGTAAAGATGGATAATATGGTTTAGATGCTTAATAGGCATGTTGGTTCTAACTCTAATCAAGGAGTAATGGTTGCATGTTGTACTACTTGCGGCGGAGATCATGATGATTTTATGCGTTCTAACAGTGAACAAGTTCAATATCTCAACAATTACAACCGTCCACCCCAAAATAATCCATACTCCAGTACCTACAATTCAAGATGGCGTAATCACCCGAATTTTGGAGGGAAGGATCAAGGGAACCAACAAAGACCAGTTAATCCACCGGATTTTCAATCGAAGCAACCACTTCCGGAGTCCAAACAAGTTTGGAAATTGGCAATTGAGAAGCTGGCAAATGTATCAAATGATAAAATTAAAAATTTAACTAGTGCCACTACTCAACGGTTTGAAAGAATTGAGCGAAGGATGGACCAACTCACTAATATGTACAGGAATGTTGAGGTCCAATTAGGGCAAATAGCAAATGCAGTTAACAATCGCAACCAAGGAGATTTACCTAACAACACTGAGGTGAACCCAAGAGAGCATGTGAAAGTCATAACCCTCCATAGTGGTAAGAAAGTAGGTAAGCCGCCTGTAGTTGAAAGTGAGAGAGAATATGAAAGAAGCGAAAACAAGCAGTTGAGTGAGTTAGGAGAGGATAGCAAGAAAATTAACGGGAAAGAAAAGGTGGAAGAGTGTGAGCCACAAATTGAAGAGACAACACCAATTGCCATTTCCACAAAGATTGAAGCCTTCGAGAAATGACAAAGAATTTGAGAAGTTTATCAACATTTTCAAACAATTACATATTAACATTCCTTTTGTTGATGCTATTTTATAGATTCCTTCATACGCAAAGTTTCTCAAGGAGATAATGACTAAGAAAAGGAGGTTAGTAGATTGTGAAACAATTGCATTAACGGAAGAATGTAGCTCCATCATACAAAATAAATTGCCACCAAAGTTGAAAGATCCAAGGAGTTTCACAGTTCCTTATACTATTGGTAATGTAGAATTCTCTAAAGTACTATGTGACCTTGGTGCGAGTGTTTCATTGATCCCTTTAACTGTAACTAGGCAATTGGGGTTGAAAGAGTTAAAATAAACTAACATTTCCTTGCAATTGGCTGACAGGTCTATTAGACATCCAATGGGGATATTGGAGAATGTACTTATTAAAGTGCAGAAATTCATTATTCCTGTTGATTTTGTTGTTTTAGATATGGAGGAAGATGTTAATGTACCTATTATTCTTGGCAGACCATTTTTGACCACTGCAGGTACTATAATAGAGGTTAAACGGGGTAAGTTCAAGTTCCAAATTGGTGAAGAGGAAGTGGAGTTTGATTTGAGTAAAGTGGAGAAGTATCCCTCTTTTACCGACTATGTTTATTCTGTTGATATATGTGATGAACTGGCATTAGAGATGAGTCAAGTTAATCTTGATGATGATTCTCTTGAACTTTGTCTTAATGGTGTAGGCTTACAAGAGGAACAAGTTGAAAAAATGACTGAATTTTTGCAGGTACAGGTTCCTTACAAAAGGAGTGATGTGTATGAGGAGTTAGGGCTGAGCAAAGGGCTACCTCTACTATCGCGTGAGCAAGATCCACGGTTTGAGTTTAAACCACTTCTTAAACACCTCAAATATGTATTTCTTGGAGAAATTGAGACATTACCGGTGATTGTCAATGCTGCACTAGATGAGGAACAACTATGAAAGCTCTTACGTGTTTTGAGAAAGCATTTAAAGGCTATAGGATGGACGATTTCTGATATCAAGAGAATTAATTCAACTATTTGTATGCACCGGATTTTGTTAGAAGAAAATTCTAAACCAGTGGTTGAAACTCAAAAAAGGTTAAATCAAAACATGAAAGAAGTGGTAAGTGTAGAAATCCTTAAATGACTGGATGCAGGTATAATTTTTTGAATTTCTGATAGTGTTTGAATTTCTCCTATTCATGTAGTGCCAAAAAAAGGGGGATAACCATAATACGTGGTAAAAATGATCAAATGATTCCCTCTAGAGTTGTGGTTGGGTGGCGAGTCTGTATTGATTATAGAAAACTGAATGCAACTATTAGAAATGATCATTTTCCTCTTCCTTTTCTTGATCAAATGATAGAAAGATTGGCTAGATATGAATTTTATTATTTTTGGATGATTTTTCAGGATACAATCAATTAGTCATTACACCGGAAGATCAAGAGAAAACTACATTCACTTGTCCTTATGGCAATTTTGCATTTCGAAGAATGCCTTTTGGACTGTGCAATGCACCGGCCACTTTCCAACGTTGCATGATGGCAATTTTCTCTGATTTTAATGAGAAAATCATGAAAATCTTCATGGATGACTTTTCTGTATTTGGATCTACTTATGATCATTGTTTTAACAATTTAGATCTAATTTTGCAGAGATGTGAAGAAACAAACCTTGTACTCAATTGGAAAAAATGTCACTTCATTGATTTGTGAGGGTATTGTTCTAGGATACAAAATTTCTTCATAAGATATTGAGGTAGATCAAGCCAAAATAGAGGTTATTAAGAGAATGCCTCCAACTATCAATATGAAAGGCATTCGAAATTTTCTTGGACATGTGAAATTTTATCGGCGGTTTATTAAGGATTTCTCCAAGATTGCTAAACCGTTATGTGAATTACTTGCAAAAGATGTTCCTTTTCACTTTAATGATGAGTGTTTATTTGCTTTTAATAGGTTGAAGAAGGAACTTGTCTCCGCACCCATAATAGCACCACCGGATTGGAGCTTCCCATTCGAATTGATGTATGATGCGAGTGATTTTGCAGTTGGAGTTGTTCTTGGGCAAAAGCATGATGAGCGACTTCATGTCATTTATTATGTAAATAAAATGCTAAATGAAACTCAAGTCAATTATGCAACAACAGAGAATGAGTTGCTAGCAGTGATATTTGCATTAGATAAGTTTAGATCGTACTTAGTAGGATCTAAAGTCATCATTTATACCGACCATGCAGAATATCTCTTAAATAAGAAAAATGCAAAATCTAAACTAATCGATGGATTTTATTATTGCAGGAATTTGATTTGGAGATCAAAGATAAAAAAGGATCTGAGAACTTAGTCGCTGATCATTTTTCTAGACTGGAAAACATGCCTCAAGAAGGTCATTCATCCATTAAAGAAGAATTTCTAGATGAGTTTTTAATGGCAATTCAAAAGTCACCATGGTATACTGATTTAGTTAATTTTGTAGTTAGTGGAGTGATACTAGGTGATTTGAATTTCCACCAAAGGAAAAAATTCTTAAATGATACTAAACATTATTTTTGGAAGGAACTGTTCTTTTATAAACATTATGCAGATTGAATAATTAGAAGATGTATTCTGGAAGAAGAGATACACAGTATTTTAATGCATTGTCATACTCTTGAAATGAGAGGTCATCTTAGTACAACTAAAACCGTAGCAAAGATATGGCAATCAGGATTTTATTGGCCTACTATGTATCGAAATGCTAGAAATTGAGTTAAAAACTGTGATCAATGCCAAAGAACCGGTCATATCTCAAGAAAGAATGAAATGCCTCTAACTACATATTTGAAAGTTGAGTTATTTGATGTTTGGGGCATTGATTTTATGGGACCATTTCCTAATTCATTTAATAATAAGTACATTCTTTTAGCAGTCGATTATGTTTCTAAATGGGTGGAGGCCATTTCTTCACAAACTAATGATGCTAAGGTTGTGCTTAAGTTAAACGAAACATATTTTGGAGATTTGGAGTTCCAAAGGCAATTATAAGCGATGAAGGTAAGCATTTTTGCAATAAAACTATTGATACTTTGTTGTTTAAATATGGATGTAGACATAAAAAATCATTTCCCTATCATCCTCAAGCCAATGGCCAAGCAGAGTTGGCCAACCGTGAGATTAAAATCATCCTAGAGAAAAATGTCAATCGTTCGAGAAAAGATTGGTCAAACAAGTTCGAAGATGTTTTGTGGGCTTATAGAACGGAATTTAAAATGCCGTTGGGAATGTCTCCATATAAGCTTGTTTATGAGAAAGCGTGTCATTTACTTGTAGAAATAGAACATAAAGCGTATTGGGCTATTAAGGCTATTAATTTTGATTTTAAATCTACAGGTGAAAAGAGAATGCTCGAGTTAAGCGAATTGGAAGAAATGCGGTTAACTTCATATGAGAATGTCAAAATTTACAAAGAAAAAGTGAAACTTTGGCATGATAAACATATTCTTCCTAAGCATTTTGAAGAAAGGTAAAAGGTGTTATTGTTTAACTCAAAACTTAAATTGTTCCCTGGTAAGCTTAAGTTTCGATAGTCCGGAACATTTGAAATAGTTCGCACAATTCCTTATGGAGTAGTGGAAATAAAGGGGGAAAACAGTGCCCCATTCAAAGTGAATGGTCAACGATTGAAGCCCTATATGGCCGGAGAAAGGGTTCCTAAAGGAGTGATTTACTCCTTAGGAAACACAATGGAAAGTTAAAGAAGTTGTAGGAGAGTCAAACTTAGCGACTTTAAACAAACCGCTTTTTGGGAGGCAACCCAATAATAATATTGTAGTTGTGTGATTTTATGTATTTCTTAACTTTTGGTGTTATTTGATTGACTAATTATATGTATTTCACTTGTTTGTAAGGGGTGCTGGCATTTCAACATCCATCTTGGAGGTGCACTTGAAGAACAATAGTAAAAAGGGAAGTTTTCTTAACAAATTCTGTTTTAAGTGTTTAAAATTTCCTTTCATGAATAATATGTTGCATTTCCATTGTATTCAAATGAGTTTCGGTGATAACATGTTTATACATGCTCATTGACTCATTTGATGTGCATCTCATACCTAAGGGACCCTCTTAGTGTAAAAGTGCCAAAATGATCAAAGAACTTCACCCCTTGATTTGCAATGTAGATGTGTTTGATGTATTTTGAGAGATTAGATATTGTGTTTATGGTATATTACACTTGTGTGAAGGGTTAGAATTGATAGAAATTTCATCCAAGGTGTAATTTGGTATTGGCTGGAAAAAGGGTAAAAAATTGAAAGAATTGCAGTTTCTACAATTGGTGCAGAAATGTACAGATCCGAGCCCGGATCCGAAAAATTCAGACGGATCCGACCTCAGATCGGTTAGGAATCAAAGAAGAAATTGGGTGATCCGACCTTAGATCCGTAGTTGTTCACTCGAATCCGAGGGCTCGTCTGTGTTTCTGAAGGGTCGGATCCGAGCCCACTGGATCCGAGCCTTGTTTGAATTGATCCGACCATGGATCGATCCATATTCGAAATTTCAAAATTGGGGGATCCGAGCTTGGATCCAACAAAATCCAGTTGGATCCGAGGGCTCGGCTGATCATCTGGAGTGACAGATCCGAGCCCAGTCGGATCCGAGAGCTGTTGGAACCGATCCGAGCTCATATCGGTTCGTGATAAGAGTAGAACCGCAGGCTCGGTTCTATATTTTTTCACTTTCTCTTCTTCTTCTTCACCGAAACCCTAGCCCCTCATCCAATCTTCCATTTTCTCCATTATCTTCCAATCTTTCACCATAAAAACCTCCCCAAACTTCTTGTGATCATTAACCCCAACTTGTTTCGCATCAAAACAACATCAAAGAAGGATTTTAATCCTCTTAGAGAATTTTCAGCCAAACTGAAATTCTGCAATTCTTGGTCGCATTTGGGCTTGTTTCTCATTACATTTGGCATAGTTACCCTCTTTTAGCATCACTCTACACACTTGAGGTAACAATTCTTAACTTGCTTTGATATTTTCCATTTCTCAATTTCCAACTTTCATGGTTTTTTTTTTATATTTTGAGGAATTGTACCTTTGTTGAAATTTCTTGTTGAATTTGTGCTACATTGTGTTAATATGCGTTGATACCACTCATTTCATGCTTGGTATTAAGACAATTGTGGATTTGGTGATATTTTTGAATATTTTTTTTCTCAATTACTAAATTTAAGCACATTGAACCTTTTGCTTGCAATTTTTTTTCCTTTGAAATTATTTGCACTTATTTTGAAGAAATGGAACTCAGTTGTATGTGATTTGGTGATAATGTGTATTTAGTATAATGGAGTGTTATGTATTTCGTTGGGGAATTGCTAGACGTTGAGAATGGTTTAAATTAAGGATGTTTTGATAATGCATGTGAAAATGTTGCTTTATAAGGATGGTTAAAATCTGAATTTGTAGCACATTATCTTTAATAATCCAACTTTCTTTGAGATGTTCTTCTATACTTGCAAATGGGTATAATTCTCAAGTGTTTGGACTTATCATGCACGTAATGATATCCTTATTGGTAATATACATTCTACATGTGGGAATTGGATATGAAAAAGTGCTAGAAAGATTATTTGCTTGAAATTGTTGATTGTTGGCAGGGAGTTTCTTCCTTTTATAAAGGGAAACTCTGCCGAAATTTTCTTAAACTACTTTCCAACATGTTTGAAGGGTTTATATTGCTTCTAAAGAATATCGATCTTGTTTTTGATATAGGCACCATGGCTCGCACAAGACGGGTTCGTTTTGCACTCCTTCAACTTTTTCAAGTGAAGAGCGTACTCCTTCGGTACCTAAGGAGTCCCTTTCCCCCGTGGAAGAATCTCCCTCACCCGAGTCGCCGCCTCGTTCACGATGAAAAAGAGCATCTACTAGCCATGAGGAGCCACCTCCGGACTATGATACCATGCGATTCACTTCACTCGAAAACCAACAGTGGTACGAGGCAGGATTAGCCAAGGAGATCATTATTGAAAAGCAATTGGCACCGGAGGTGGATGACCACTACAAGATTTCCACGGCATTCAAGCGACTTGGATGGGAGAATATACTCAAATTGCCGAAGCATTAATATCCCAATCTGGTGCGAGAATTTTATGCCAATGTGGAAGGAAAACAAGACCACAGTCGGAATCTCATTGTCTCATGGTTTAGCGGAAAGCGGATTGCCATCAATCACGGGACAATTGAGAGGTATTTCCAGATCAAGGATTCAGGGGAGGACGTGAAATTGACCAAAGAATTCAAGGCGCGTGATCCATGGCAAGTAGGAGAAGCTGTAGCACGTCTTAAGGGTCAATACCGTGAAAGAGGAAGTTCAAGGAAGCTCCTTGTTTATGCAAATTCCTTTGAGCCTAGGTACCACCTTATTTTCTATCTCTTTGCTTTTAACGTGGTACCTAAGAGGAGTGGCAAGAGGGAAGTATGAAATAGCGACCTTTATTTTTTGGACAAGATGATACATGGACTAGGTTGGCAGTTGACAGGGATCTCTTTAACAAGCATTATCATTAGCTACATGCGTACTACAGCACGCATGCGAGCCGGTGAGACTTGCTTTGGATTTCCTCGTTTCCTCTCTCTTCTGTTTGAGAAGTTCAAGGTTCCATTGGGTGCAGAGAGAGCCATCACTACCAAGGCAGTCGATGAGGTAAATGTTGCTTTATTAAGATCCTTGGGTATCCCTACAGAATTTGGAGCCTCCTTGGTTCATGATGTTGGAGAAGCGTCGACCTCTACTCAGCTTCCACCTCACCCTCGACTAGAATAGGAAGCTCAAGAAACGGAGGCACAGCCGACTCCACCTCCACCCATTCCACGACCCCCACCTCCTCCCCGCTCCAAGTGGCAAGAAGTCCTTAGTGCTATTTGCTGTATGGAGACCAGAGTTATGGAGCGAATTGACCAACAGGAGCGAGTCCTCACACAGCGGCTGGAGAGACATGATCGGCACCTTTGGGCGTTGGAAGACCATTTCCACATTCGCTGTTCCCCTTCTCCGATTCCTACCACTGAGGAGGGTCACATTGGTACATCCCAGGGCCACAAGGTGCTGTTGAGAGCATTGATCCTGATTCTACACTGCCTTGATGAAGATCCCTCTCATGATGTTTCTTTTGTTGTGAACATAACAACTTTCAAGTCTTTTGTTTTTCTTGCTTTTCTTATGTTTAAAACTCGAAGTCTTTATCTCTTTTGTTAATCTTGTGCTACTTATGTTTCACCTTATCCCTTGTTTCAGTTTGAACAGAATTGGGTTGTTCGTGATGTTCGTGGCTTCAAATTGCATCACCACTTCTTTATAGGGGAGTACTAGTTTCTTTTCCCTTCTTTCCCAATGAGGACATTGAGAATTTTAAGTGTGGGGGAGGGTATTTTGTGTTTTGATTACCTTATGCCTTGATTGTGTCGTGAAGTGCATGTTTTCAGTTCATTGTGGTTTAGAAATGTTGGAATTATATGTTGAAATATTGACATGTGGATAATTTTCTTGAAATTGGGAATGTTGACAGGGAGTTTTGTCCACTTATAAGGGGAAACTCTGTCAAAATGTTTCCAAAATTTTTCAAATATTTCATTATAGCCAAAATATCTCAAATATTTGCACTTTTATGGGCCAAATTGTTCCAACCTGAAGTATCTAATTCTTCCATTTGTTGAAATGTTATATGTATTTTGGGAAGATTTAATCCACAGTTAACTTGGAATTGGTTATTATGCAATTAGGATTTTTGCATTTTAGAAAATATATCCGATTAAGTAAGGAAAATTATGCCTATAATTTTACATATTTAATAAGATTTCTCCTTTTTACTTAATTTTACAAGTAAGTGATTGATCTAGTCAATAAAAAGCCATACTCTTCCTTTAATTATTCTTATACATTTTCAATGAGGGAATATCTAGTTATTGTTTGATTGTTCAAAAAATATATATAATATATATATAAATAAATAAATAGAAAAAATATATATTTGTTCTACTCCAATAATTCTTGTGCCAAGTAACCGGGGATTGGCATCTACAAATGTCGATTTTCGCGTCAAAAGGTACTTGAATTAAGAGTATGCATAGCAATTTGAATAAGTGAAATGTTGAGTAATTGGGGATCTTCACCTAAAAGTGTCGATTTTCGCGTCAAAAGGCATTTTCACTATTTAAGTAAAATCAAGTAAGAATAAGTCCCTCTTAGTTATTAAATTTTGCAAAAAAGATGATTATAAGAGGAAGAAAGCTATAAATTGACTATATAAGTTGCTTATTTGTGAATTAGGTTAGGATGAGATATTAAGTTGAATTTGTTAAAATTAGGTCATAATTATCTTTTCTTTACTTGATATTATGAGTATTTAGTGCAATTTAAACAATAGCATAATGATTGATTTCCAAGTCATGAGGAATTAAATTGGACAAAAAGTACATGTATTGTTTCACCTTTTTGAATCATTCAAGCTGATTATGAGTGAATTGCTTAAGGACAAGCAATGATTCAAGTGTGGGGGAATTTGATAAGTGAATATTTAACGTACATTTTGTACAAGTTTGGCATGAACTGTTGTTATGTTTTGAGAAGATTAAAGCCATATTTGAACTCTTTTTGGTGTAAATTTCTTATGTGTTGTTTGAGTAATCAAAACATGTTAAATGAGTGGATTAATGCTTTAATCTGTGATATTTGGAAGGATATTGATAGATGAACTTCATGTACAAGATAAAGACAAAGCAAAGGATCATTTGGAGGATAAAGTACAAAAGAAACTAGGAGCAAAAATAAAGAAAAAAAGGAAGGAATAAAAAATCTGGAAATTGATCACACGGATCCGAGCTCGGATCTGTGTGCAACAAGGAGAGATCCGAACCCTCGCCTATACTTCTGGAGCAATGGATCCGAGGTCAGTCGATCCGAGCTCAGATCCACATGAAAAAGGCCTCTGATCCGAGCTCGGATCGATTTGCACCCCTCGGATCCATGGTTCAGATCTGCCTCTTTCTTCTGCAAGTGGCACAGCCATTTTTCTCACTTTTCACACAATTTTCCAGCTATCTTGGGTGAGAGAATTCGATGGCACATGCTTCAGCAACAAAAGGGAAGACAAAATGAGTATTGACAAATCAAAACAACATATCTTTTGACTTTCTTTAACAAAATCTTAGTTGTTGGAATCATGAAGGAGAAAAAGGTGCTTTCCACCACCTTTTATGCTGAGAAACAAGGAGAAGCCAGAGAGGAACAGACGTAGCTAGTTTTCTTCTTGTAACATTTTCTCTCTAGCTAGCAGTTCTTGGAGAAAACACTTGGAGACTTCACTTGTAATCATTTTGTACGAGACATAGCAGAATTTGGAGGGTTTCACCATTAATTGGCTAAACTTTTCTTTATCTTTCTTGTACTTGTACTTTATGATGTATTATATTAATAAACTTGTGAGTTTGATTGTTATATCATTCATGAGTAGCTAAATTTCTTTATTTAGGGAGTAGATGAAATTTATGACTAAATGATATGAATGGAATGTGATTTACAATTATTGTATCTTGTATTAACTTGTCTATTTGTGCAGTTGTAATTACTTGTTGTTGTTTGATCACCAATAACATGTTTATAGTTGTTATTAGTCAATGAGAATTGGTAGTAACAATGGAAAAACATGAGTAGAACTTGAGTTGTATGTTCATGAAAATAGAGGTACACTTAAGTGGATTATCTAGCATTTCATGAAGGAAAACAGAGTAGAACTAGTATTTCACCATGAAAATAGGGAAAACTGGACTGCTCTAGGCCATTTTATCATGAGAATGAGATTTGGTAATATTGGAAATGAATCCCTGGTTAAACAAGAATAATAACAAGAGGTAAATCTATTCATTTGTGTTGTTTATGTCATAAGTGAAATCTACATCCCTAGATTCAATTTTGAGTGAAATTTCTCCGTTTGTATTTAGCATTTATTAAACTGGATTTGTAGACAGTAGCATTATAATCTTCTTGTTCAGATTCATTTTAAATCTAAATAATAGAGAAAATAAAGGCCTAGCTAGTACTTGTTTAACTTGCTCCTTGTGGGATCGACCTGATATTTGCCCAAAACTACTAAGTGACCTGTATACTTGCAGTCCAACGGGTAAAATTCAGAAATAAACTTGCTTTGATAAGAAAAGCCCGTCAGGAATCAACATATATTTAACTCAAAATAAGAGCTATGCCGGTCACAAATTCTCTCGTCCCACTAAAAGTGTCATTCATTTTTGTATCCTCCACAATGTTTATCATTTTAGAAAGGTTCACATGCATGTTATTTTTACTATGTGTCTATTCTTAATCATTGTCTTTTTGTGGATGACATGTAGTAACCATTCAGATGTAGAATTTGCAAGATAAGTTGAGAAGACAAGAATTAGTATACTGTACTTAACAAGCGAGATTTTCATTAGAAAATTTTTTGTGCGACTGAGAGATTATAACGAAGAATTATCAATTGCTTCAGCATCCTCCCAGGACTTACTTAATGTGACTGATTAGGAAGAGATAAGCACTTGTTCACCAATTGAAAATAACATTCTAATCCAGGCTCCTGAAAATTAGTCCTCTGAGTAAATTGTTTGAATTGATACTCTCCTAACAAGCCTCCGCCCCAAGAAAAAACATTCTACGTTAGGGGATACATTAGCAGAAAATTGGGGAAAAAAATGTAGGTTGCAATCTAGTAGCATACGTGTTCTAGATGCTCTAAGAAATTGAAGCATATAAAACTTTGATCGTCAAAAGTAGCGCCACTACACCACGGAGTTTTATTCGAATACTGACGATCAAACACGAGGCACACGAATTTAGTGATTTCTAGTATTACACATTCAGACAAGATGACTTGAGCTAAACAACTAAAATGCTGAAAGCACTTGAGCCCTTGGATATTACTAGATTGAAGAAGTAAATGGAACCAATACAAAGTTCTCTGCTGGGAAGAAATGGCAAACAGGGGCAGTGCCCGGTTCGATACCAAGCACTCGGAAGGAAACGTGATCATGGCTCCATTGGGAGGTATCCATGTGACATATTGCAATAGCTTCAACCCTATCACCATTCTCTCCAGATAGAACAGTCCTGTATAAACGATTATCACCCTGCTGATAGTGGCAATATAAAACTATGAAAGGATATGGCATGGTGTGACAGCCAACCATCTTTAGAGTTGAAATTCGTTCAGGAGCTTCTGTGATTGTATAGTTCTGTAATCTAGCAGCATTAGGTTTTGCGAGGTGATGCGTTGGCAAAACTTCAATATTGGTATTCAATCCCAAGATCTTTCGTGCAAAATCTACCAATGACTCGTAGGATGTGGCACAAACATGGTTCAAAGTCGCGGTTGCGGTTGCGGTCGTGGCCCGGAACGTTCCACATCGGTCTCGGCATATCGGTCGCGGTCTCGGTGAGACGCAAATTTTAAAGTATTTAATATTCTAAAAATTGTTAATAATATAAAAAAAAGTATGCTAAACAAAAAAATAAAAAATAGCAAAAGAAATGGCGGAGTCAATTCGTCGCGGTGTAACTCGGCCGATTTCTCGTCCTGACTCGGGATAACTCGGAGTGATTCGGTGTGACTCGGCCGAGTCAATCCGTCGCGGTGACGTCTCTGCCGATTTCTCGGTGAGTCAAGTATCTCGATATCGTTTCGTCACGGTATCGTATTGGTAGGGGCCGAGACGGTGACGACTTGGCCGAGTCATCTCGGTCTCGGCCGAGACTTCGAACCATGGGCACAAACCTTGGATTCTCCCTTGATAGGCTTAGTCTCGCATGCTCGGAGTGTATCTTCCATCACCTAGGCCTTTCGAGATCCTTGAGAAAATGAAAAGTGTTGAAGAATTTCTGGAAGTTTTGCCAATGAAAAGGGGATAGCATCAGATTTTTCTCTAGGCCAGAGATAAGGAGAGGACAAAGGACTAGGATCTCCATCAGGGAAAACGATCGTCATTACTTTGCCTATCTTGAGATCATCCAAAACGAAAAATACAGCTGTTCGTGGATCCATCTGATGCATCATGTGGGCTAAGGAGTGAGAATGATCATGCCTTGACATCTTTTCTTGGACCTCACCAACATGATCTCTCTTGCTATTTCTCTGAGGATTATTGATATCCATGCGCTGAAGCCTGATTGCATTAGTACCATCAACGGGGACAAAATCACAAGTTCCCTGTAATGGTTGTGCAGTGTTGTGAGAAAGTGAGAATTCAATCCACCATATATCACAAAAAAGAAATAGAGGGAAAGCAACTTACCAGAACAATTAACAGATGAAAGAGGACATTCCAACAAGCAGGTCCTTTGGAATGCATCAGTTCGTAGATATTATTTATCTAGCTCGCAACTCCTCTTTGAAGGTGTTTGCAAGAGCAAAAATAAAGTGTACTTGCTTTGAAGGTTGTTTTTCAACATACTATAACTAGAATATGACCCATTGAAAGATGCATGTTTCTTGTCACGGTTAAAATACGAACCAAACTATTCGATAGTAAAATTGAGTTCCGTTCAATAAGATTTCTCGTGAAATTAATTTGTCAACTAATCAAGCCAAGTTTAAACAACATTTTGTAATCTGTCAACATTCAAATTCGACTTGAACTTAACTCAATTATCATAAATTAGACTTGAACCAAACTATTCGATAGTCAAATTGAGTTCCGTTCAATAAGATTTCTCGTGAAATTAATTTGTCAACTAATCAAGCCAAGTTTAAACAACATTTTGTAATCTGTCAACATTCAAATTCGACTTGAACTTAACTCGATTATCATAAATTAGAATTTATATATAAATAATTCAAACTACTCAAACTTGACTCGTGCTTAGCTTAATAAAAGCTCGTTTGAGTTCGGTTCAATAAATAAACAAATCAAGCTTAAATATAGTTTCAAACTTGTTAAAATAATTAAACAAACTTTAGAGTGTTCGGCTTATTAAACCTCGTTTACACCGTTATTTCTTGCGCGCTTTGTAATCACATCGATGGATAGACATGAGGCTAGGCTTAATCTAGTAGATCTAGACCCAAAATCACTAAATTACTTCAAGGTGTTTGGCTTATTAAAGCTTGTTTACGCCCATATTTCTTGCGCGCTTTGTAATCACATCAATGGACAGGCGTGAGACTAGGCTCAATCTAGTGAATCTAACCCCAAAATCACTAAATTTCTTCAGCTCTAGATCATAACTATACTGAGTTTGGAAGAAAAATAATGGACCAAAATCCAGACCTACCCCACGTTGATTTTGGAACCCAATGAATATGTATGGAATTTTCAGAGTACGAAAATTATGAAACATCGGTTTAAAGTTTATGTGACAATATTTTGATTTTAAAAAACTGTTTATTTTACATTATTTTACATACATTTGATTATTTTTAAAATAACATGATTGTTTATGTTAGCTTATAAATAGGCAAAAAATACATGTTGATGTATGAGTTAGTGTAGATTCCTATCAATGTTTTTGTGGTTATGCAAATTGAGTTGTGCTTTTGGAAATTTATAATATATAAAAACTTTAATAATTTCAAACTACTTCACTATTTTTTATTAGTAATAAATCATTAGAAGGCGTAGTTAAATTCAATGGTAGGTCCCATATAGTTATCTGGCATGACGTGTGATCATCCACCTCATCATGGGCCCGCCCATGGTACACATTTTCCATCCTTGAAGAGTAAGGTGGTAATTTTGTTAAAACTCCTAATTCTTTGATATTCATATATAGCAATCAACTCCCTTCTTGCGAACTAGGTGAAAATTATACCCTCTTAATGATTTTCAAAACTTACTATTACGCTTACCCAAACTTTCCCAAAATATATTTGGGGTTAAATCCACTTCACACTCTTTAATTATACTTAAATTCTACTTTAGTCCTTAAACTTGAAATGGAGCATTTTAATCTCTAAACTATAAAATTTGTCCCACTTAAATAACATCATTAAGTGAGATAGACTTTATGCCTAAGTGGGCATATTTGAGGAACTAAAATGGACAAATTCTATATTTTAGTGACTTTAGTACAACAAATTTTATAATTTAAGAATTAAAGTATCCCATTTTGAAGTTTAGGGATCAAAATGAGAATTCGAGTATAATTAAAGAGTGCAAAGTATGATTAACCCAAATATTTGGTCGCTTAGCAAACTAACTTAGTTTGGGAAGGTATTAGGTACACCATGTACGCTATATGATATGCCACGCAGTGTACTAATTTCAATCACTCGTTGCTAAAAAAAAAAAATTGCTCATAATCAAATTATTGTGATGGGTCGGTCATTATCTACTTAATACTAGACAAAGAGTGACCTACCACATTACTTGGTAACTTTTGACTGGTACTAGTACTGTTTAACTATTATTTTTCCCTTAGTTCCTTTAACTCTCGATAAAGTTCCTTTAACTCTCGATAAAGTGGCAAATTAGGACAATCGACTAAAAGTGGCAAGAACATGCAGGAGTAAGCTAGTCAATGTTCCAAAATGAGCATACCAATGTAGGTTAATTTTTTTATATATAAAATAGAAGCCAATATTATTAATAAAGTAGTTGAAAATCATCCAGCACAATTTGTTTGACAAAGCAATCTACACTAATGGTAGAAAATATATAAAACATGTCACAGATATATTTGATCTAAAAAATCATTAGATTTAACAGAGTTACAAAATGTAAAAGTTTACATTATGAATCATAAACCATCGGATCTGACTAATTGCACGAATTGCTCCAATAGATATCTGTGCATGTCTATTCCCTCATATCTTTTATTCTACTGATTCAAACTCAAAACCAATGTTAAGATCTGATGAGAAGATTCAAGAAATTTCAGATTTAACATATAGATCTAAAAAATCTCTTAGATTTGAGGAAAAAGTAAAAAAAAAAAAAAAAACAAAACTCTCACTAGCAAAATATTAGAGGAGACAAAACTCTTACTAGAATAGCTTAAGACAGACTTTATTAAATATAAAATAGAAACAAAGGAAAAGGAAGATCTCCCTCCCATGGAGGAAGAACGATAAATTACAGTCTACGAGCAAACTAAATTTTGATTACAGTATACAAAAAACTAAATTTTGAAAGTTCTTTTTTTTTGCACAGAAGATCAATCGCCCATATATAGTATTTTTTTATTTTATTTTATTTTTAGAAAATTTTGACAGAGTTTCCCCTTACAAATGGATGAAAAACATCTTGCCAACAAACCCAAATGCCAGAAGAATTAAAATTAAAACTCTCAACTAAACCCTCCCATAGGTTAGTCTACTTTTCTCCTCCTGATAGACGAAATGCCTAACCTATCTACTCAAATTTCCCCACGCGCCAATCTTGGAATTGCACTGAAATGATCCCAAATGCTGATGTCATGGTCACTGGTAGAAGCGCCCACATTTGCCAGTCTGTCCGCCACCTTGTTAGCTTCTCTATAGCAATGAGCAAAATGCGTCGCATCCTCAACTATGTCCCAAATTTGTTTGACCTCTCTTCGTATCATCCATGGGCACTGGAGTCGTCTTTGAAGAATTTCAACCAAAATTGGTGAATCAACTTGTATACTTACATTAGTAAATCCCTTTTGATTGCACAATCGGAGACTCGTTAACAAGGCCATCGCTTCTGCCCGCAAACTAGAAGTTTCTCCAAAATAAGCCGAGAAAGCCAATAATGGAGTTCCCGATGAATCACATAGTATTCCCCCACCACCACTCAATCCTGGATTGCCCTTGGAGCATCCATCCGTATTCAATGTTAACATTCCAGCCTCTTTCGCCCTCCACCCCACCAGTTGAAAAGTATAACAAGTTGGCGGTTGAGCTGTCCACTCGTTTAATTGAGGAAACGTTTGCACCGCAAGCCTCTGGTTAAACTGAAATTCTACTACCGCTTTCACATCTAGCAAAATATCATGACAAATTCTTGCAACTCGCATCTGAGTCCCTTCATAGTATGTTTTATTCCGAGCCGTCCAGATATGCCAGCATATAAAACTTGGGAGAACTGAGTAAAGGAACCGTCTTTTCTCAGACCTAGGTGAAGACATCCACCAAACCATTATCCATGTCCGTAGTGATGAGCCTGTTACCCCACACATCCTACCAAAATAATTCCAGACTCCCTTCGCAACCTGACCATCCGAGAAAACATGCTCCAATGTCTCATTTGATCCCTCTTGGCAGCACAAGCATTTTGATGCCAATTGGACACCCACCCTCCACAAAACATTTGCTAATGGCAATTTATTCAATAACAATTTCAGCATGAAGAAAGATATTTTCAATGGAATCCGAGTATGCCATAGCTGAGAATGAATCACAGAGTAATTATGAGCTTGATGAACCTCCTGAAAGGCCGATGATAATGTGAACCTTCCCGATGCTGTTTGCCTCCATATAAGTTCATCGCGGCAATCTCCCTCTGGAATCGGATGTTGTAATATTGGATGGATAAACTCTTGCGATAGATATTGGCCGAGCAAGTTAATGTTCCAGTCCCCATTTGATATGAATTCCTTGAAAGTTAGGGCTGGATACACCGTAGTTTTAAGATATAGAGCACCACTACCCAACCAGTTGTCATACCAAAAGTTGCAGGAACCCGCGTTAACCAACCATACCATAGATAGTTCCACTTGTCGATTTATGTTTAACATTCTTTTCCACGCCACCGAGTCATACCGCTTCAATTCCACCTGACAAGGATGAAGTCCCCTGCAGTATTTTGCTCGCATAAATTCTGCCCAAAGTGAAAGTTCAATTATATTATGTGCAATCGTGCATCGTCTTGGTTAGGATATGACTTGAAAGTCCCTATATTACATGGATATAAAGTTTGCCAGTCAAGCAAAAGAGATTTACAATTGGAGGCATACGCAATTGGGATAATCACAGAAGTCTTCCCTGAGATTTCTAACGATATTATGTAAAACCCAAAGGTTTCAAATTTTCAATTACCTCCCTGACTTTTTACTATTTAGTTTAAATATGAAATTTCTACTCGCCACTTTTGAGACCAACAGATGAATTACTTGCCTTGTGATTGTTTTAAAATTTGAAAGCGCCAATCACTTATTTCTTTTTGTCATACTTTTCTTTTGTTTATTTTTTCTGTCCAAATTTAATTCGATACAAATACTCATAATATTTAGGATTAAATGTCTTCTTTATTTTCAAATTTCAAGTAAAAGAAAATGAATATGAGTGAAAAATTACAATTTTTTTAAACCCATGTATATATCTATTTGATTTCACTTGAGCAGTATAAATAGTATGTAATATATCTCTATTTGATTTCACATGCTATTCGTACTGTTCAAGTGAAATCAAATAGATATATACATGAATTTTAAAAAAATTTATTCACACACATGATCAATAACAGATGAAAAAATTCACTTTGAAAAATGTGAAGGAGGAAAAAATTCATTTTATAAAATGAAAGGGACGAAAAAATTCATTTTGTGAAATGTGAGGGATTATAAATCGAATTATATAAAATTTGATTTGACAATTTTTCCCTTAAAATATAATCACGTGCAAGGCACGTGGTGGATTCTGATAAAAAACTAGTTGAAAACCTAAGTAGGGACCAAAATTGACCATTGTGAATTTGTAAGGGATGTAAAATTACATTTTTAAAAGTGAGGGTCGAAAAAAATTATTTGGTAAAATGTGAAGAACGTTTTGAATGATTTTCCCACCTTTAAATATTAAAATGTTCATTCCTACCAAAACCACTGCGGAGCCATTCACGTTTGAAGGTGGGCAATTGCCCCCCTCAGGTTTTGAAAAATTACACAATAAGCTTGATATAAAATGATATTTTCAGTTTTGTACCTTGTTTGCCCCCCTGAATTTTAGAGAGTTTCTTTCCTTTACTACATTATGCCCCTTTAAATTTTAAAATGTTCATTCCTTCCTTTTTAAATTACATCAAATTTTCTTCTTCATAACAAGTTTTGTGGTAAATAATTTCTGCAAGAGTATTAGATCTATTTTAGGTCAAACATAGACATCGCTTCGTGGTGAAATAAAAGAAGATTCAACTTTTTTTTATCATAAATAATATAGTCATCATAATAATTAAAGCCTACGGCAATATATACTCTAACTCGTATTGACAATAAGTTAAAACTTTACAAAAAAATCTTTATTCCGTTGGATCTCCTGACCATAGGTCCAAACCCTGCCTTTGGCCAAAACCAATATATGAACTCTTCTTTTCCTCAACGTCTTTCCAACTCATAAACTAGCAATACTTGAATTCGCCCAAGCCAACTCATGCAATGGTGAGTTTGGTCTGACTATATGTAAGCTATATATTAGTCAGACTATATGTAAGCTATATATTAATCTTTACCCCACCAATAGTGGATTATTTTGTGACATTCTTGAGTTGAAATCTGATAACTGATTTTATGATTCTTGGATTACTTATAATTTTAACAAAATAATAATAATAATAATAATAATAATAATAATAATAATAATGTATATATATATGTGTGTGTGTAATAAGAGGGATATGATGTGTGGGGCGACACCGCGACACTAACCACAAGAGGTAACTTAACCTCTAGTTTACCCTTCCTTTACAGTAGATCAAGGCTATGTATATTACACAAACTCATAGATTAACCAAAAGAAAGATGGCTTTTGGTGATATAACCATGAGCCATTGCAATAGTTCCAGTCTCATCATGGGCGGACGTTCAGTACGCGTCAATCCGAAAACCACTCAAGTAAGCAAAGATCGTAATCCAAATCCAAGATATAGAATTGACAATTCATGAAACGAAGTGATACATTTGTTAGGCCCTCTTGATCATTTCTACTTGGTACGAAATTAATTATGAGTACCCACAATAACTAAAAGCTCAGACAAAAAAATTATGGGTGCCAAAGAAATCGTTGTGAAGAGATATATTTGTTTGGATCAATTTTGATTGCATCGAATCGAAGTGGCCAAGATCTCAGATATGTACAATAAATAAATTGATTCTTGTACTACTATAATTATATTCATATATTTACTTAAAAAATACATACATATCTTTATGGATTCAGAGAAACGGAGAATCTTAATAAATAATTAAGAAAATCGATTTAGGATAAATTTCAAATATAACGACTTTTGAAAACAAAAAAAAATTATGAAAAGTAATTTCTTGCTACAAACAATAGAAATTAAGCGGTAAAATGAGACAAAATTCCCGTAAGAATAAGTTAACTATTTTTCAGTTTTCATTCTATAACAAATAAAAAAATCAAGCTCCAAACATCAAGCAAAATAAAGAAATTAGTAAGAATAATCCCTATAAACATCTCTCCATGTTTGAAAATTTTGGCTTGACAAGCACTGAAAATTATGTTTCAATCTAATTTCGCAACAAATATTAGTAAGCCCAAATACTTTATCAAATTATAAGTATGAAATATAAAAGTTGTTTCTATTAGAACATGGGCAACTAGCTATTAGTGCAAACCAATAGCATTTATTTAGTAATAGTATAGTCATGACAAAAGAATAATGAGAAAAAAAAGGATATTTAAAGAAAAATGGACCACTCAGATCAAAGTAAGAAACTCTCAATTCCTTTTTTTTTTCCAAAAAATCTCGGACTTTTATTCAATTAAAAAGGAGTGTTACACATTGGAATTCCGACGCAAGGGCCTACATCTGCGAAAGGAAGGAAAAGCCAATCTGTCTAAACGATAAGCACCCCTAGCTAAGAATGGGAGGCCCGCGAAGGTGTCATACACACAAATCCTCTTATCGATATGGGCACAGCCCACATTAGACAGCACATCCGCCACCGTATTAGCTTCTCTGTAGCAGTGCACGACCTGAACCCCTCTACGAGTTAGATGTAAAATCTTCTCCACCTCCCCATCGATGGACCAAGGACAATGGGACTCTTGCTAGAGAGTTTGTACTAGCATCAACGAATCTGATTCAACAATTAGATTCTCCAAGAAGCCTCATTGTACACATAACTGCAGCCCAAGCAGCAAAGCCTTGGCCTCTGCCTGTAAGCTGGTACATTGCCCCAAGAACCCCGAGAACGCAAATAGCAATCTACCCTCAGAGCTCCGAAGGATCCCACCTCCACCACTCACCCCAGGGTTACCTTTTGAGCATCTATCTATGTTCATCTTGACAAACCGAGGCGGAGGAGAGTACCAACGAATCAACTTCATTCGAAAGACAACAGGCCGTTGCTCCACTCTGTCGAAGAACGTAGGCCAATCCCACACCTGCTGCAACTCCATGAACTCCAGGCCATAGGCATCTTTAAGATCCCGGAAAACAGCCCGACAAACAATAACCGGGTTCATCCCGATCCCTTGGAATCACGCCTTGTTCCTAGCCTTCTAGATGTACCAGCAGATAAGACTACGCAAGAGTCGGAAGATGAATTTGAGCCTCTCCGATTTGACCCGCTTGAACCACCAACTCCCGAAGACCCCTCGAACATTACCTGCATTAGGGAAAACCCCACAAACTGAACCAAAAAACTTTCAAACTGCAACCGCCAAACCCCCCTCTGAGAACAAATGTCCCACTGACTCAATCTGTGGAATTAAGCAACAAGAACACTTCAAGGGCAGGTGGAAACCGTATAACGCTAGGATGTCATCCAAGGGGAGACGATTCCGCAGTAGTCGAAGTACAAAAAAGGACACCTTCTGGGGAGCCCTTGGATGCCAAGGCTGTCGATACAAAAAAGAGGATGCCTTGCATTCGCGGAGCTCACTGTATGCCGAAGCCAGCGAAAACTGACCCGAAGACGATGCAGTCCATACCATTCTATCCGGAGAATCCCCGACTGGACAAACCACCGCCAGGACTTGTTGCACCATGTCAGCAGGAAAAAGCTTCGCAAGCCTTCCTTGGATCCAACCCCCATTATCCATAACATGCTGAAATGAGATACCCTCCTGGACCTACACGCGTAGATGGAAGGCCCCGTGCCCCCTCCAGTTATCATACCAGAAATCGCATTGACCCACGGAGAGCCTCCAACCAATCAGTAGCTCCGCAAATCCCCTAATGTCCAGCATCCGCCTCTAGGTTGCTGATCCCAATGTAGGTATGGAGACTTGACAAGGATGAAGCCCATGACAGTATTTCGCTCGCATGAATCTTGCCCACAAGGAAAGCCCATACTTGAAGTTCCACCAGAGCTTGCAGGAGAAGGCCCTATAAGTATCACTAATCGACCGCAACCCCACCCCATCCTCATCAGTGGGAAAGCACAAGTCCTTCCACCGGAGCCAATGGAATTTGTTGGATTCCCGACCTGATCCCCAAAGGAAGTTCGCACAAACCCTCTCAATAACCTTGAAGACTCCCTTAGGCATCACACCCAACCCCAAGAGGTGGATCGGGATACTAGACATGACATGTTTAATCAACACAATTTTTCCCCCGAACGACAAAAGTCAGGACTTCCAAGACAAAACCTTGTCAAGCATCTTCTGACATAGGCCAGAAAAGTAACTAACCTTTGCGCGACCAACAAACAGCAGTGCTCCTAAGTACCGAACTGGGAGCTCTTTCTTTTGGAATCTGGTGATCCGCTCAATGACCCCTTGCCGAGCCGGGGAAAGACAAGGGTGAACAAAGTAACCACTTTTGTGCACGTTAACCAACTGCCCCGGATCATTCTGGTACCACTCCAGTATCTGCATCACTCTCTTTAAGGAAGCCGCACCCCCATTAGCAAAAATGATGACATCGTCTGCAAATGCCAAATGAGTGATAGGGAAGCAGTGCCTAGGAATCTTAAACGCCGCGAAACTGGATTGATTGACAAAAAAATTCAAGCCTCGGAACAGAACCTCCGAACTGATGATAAATAATGCCGGTGATAACGGATCACCCTGACGGAGACCCCTAGAGGATTTAAAGAATCCATAGGGCACGCCATTAATAATCACGGAAAATCAAACTTTGGAAATCAACCTCCACACCATGTTGATGAACCTTTCGCCGAAGCCAAACCGTCACAACACGGCAATAAAAAACCCCCAAGAGACCCGGTCGTACGCCTTAGCCATATCTAACTTAAACGCTAGGTTGCCCCCTGCACTTCTTTCCTATTTCGGACATTAGCTCCTGAGCAAGCAAATAGTTATCTGAAATAGATCGACCTTGGACAAATCCACTTTGCTGCGGTGAGATGAGACGTGGCAATACACCTGAGAGCTTACCCACCAAGATTCGAGAAATCAGTTTATTAAGAAAGTTACATACACTAATGGGCCGAAATTGCATAAAGTCATTTGGATTCATAGTTTTGGGCAGAAGGACTATAGATGTCGCCGTGACGAAACGAGGCAACTCCGCGCCGCAGAAGAAGCTAACGACTGCCCTATACACATCCTGACCCACAACCTCCCAGGCAGCCACAAAGAATTGACCAGTGAAACCATCTGGACCAGCTGCACTATCACCATCCATCTCGAAAATCACCTTGCATACCTCTTCGAAGGAGGGGACCTCCTCCAATCTGGTATTATCAATATCTGAACTCATTAGGGATAACATGGAGGAGATGATAATCAGCAATAAGACCGGCCGTGAATAAGTCACCAAAGTACCCGATAGCTTCCTTCCCTGTCTCTGCATCGTCCGTCACCCACTTCCCCGAGAATCCCTAATCCTGTGAATAAAAGATTGGATCCTCCGCTGCTTGACAACTGAATGAAAATATTTTGAATTAAGATCACCATGTTGTAGCCACTTGATCCTAGTCTTTTGTCTCCAAAAAAGATCTTCAATTGCTAACTGCTTATTCAAGTGGCTTTTTGCCCGCTGTAGTTCAGTAAAGGCCTCGACGAATGGATCAGATTGTACCTTGAGATCAGCCGCCGCCACCGCAGCTTCTCCTTTTTTCACATTCTCAAAAACATCCCCCAACGTCTCCTTATTCCACAGATGTAGGGCCCGAGAGACACTCGCCAACCTGACCACATCAAGAAAATCCCTCCTGGCCGGCCAGATGTTTAAGAAACGAAATGAGCGACACCGAATGTTGGCCCTAGGAGTAAAGGATATCAGGAGCGGGGCATGGTCCGATGGTGCACGGACTAAATGTGAGACTGAGATTGATAAGGAAAAGTCCAAGCAGGCCATATTAACCAATACTCTTTCCAGACGTTTCTAGATTTGTGCTCGCCCTAACCTATTATTACACCAGGTGAACGTGGGACCAGTGAATCCCGCGTCAAACACCTCTCCATCATACATAATGATGTGCGCAGGTTATACATATAACATTAACCTCATCCTAATCAATTTTTACATTTATAAACTCCTAAATACCCCACACGCGATTTATCGCAAGTATACGAATCGTGAGCGAGTATAGGGTATTAAGGGTCGATCCCACAAGAAAGATTGCAATTACCGGTACTACTAAAGCTTCTCTATTATTTAGACTATCAATAAATTATAACAAGTAAAACCTACTGAACTTATGCAAGAAAATAACAAATGAAAGCTCTTTAGGTTGTGGTATCCCTAACTACTCATGCAATTGCCATTTTTGGATCATTGAGTACTACTATTTAGGCTAGTTATGGTGTAATTTCCTTGAACATTTGAAACCTACTTTCGTAGTGAATCAACTATACTCATAACTAATCCATACCTATTCTCATGGTTATGAATTTAGTTACAAGTTCATTTCTTCAATGAAATTACATGAAATTAATCACTAAAATCACATAAGTGCACCTCTACTCTCGTGAGTGTACTCCCTATGTTTAGTACTTCTTGAACTGGTGTTAAATCTCAATTTTCATTGCAGAAACAACACCTTAGATAATCACAATTAATGGTACCAGATTAATCATGATTTAAAGGGCTAAAGTGCTAAATAACTTGCTGAAATACTAGCAATCAAATAGACAAATAATAAAGACTAACAATCATAGGAAGTTCAACCAAACCCAAGGCATAAACTTTAAAGACACATCATAAACACAAAATCCAGAACTTGTATATTAACTAAGCTTAGAATCAAGTACAAAAGATAAAGAGTTGGAAAGGAAAAGTAACCCTTGTCACATGAGCTTTTCCTTGCCTTCTTCATCTCCATCTTCATCTTTGCCTAGCTAATAAACAAGTAGGATGAACTACACTACTCTATACTCAACTACTAAACTAATTGAACTAAGAAAAACTAGTGAGAACTACATTTTTGTGGAGTTTCTCTAGCCTCCCTAAAATTATGAAAATGTTCTTCAAGGCTTTATATTTAGAGAGGAATTTCTTGTAATGGACAAGTGTTTTTTCATGTCTTGAGCCCATAAATAAGCTAAAATGGCATTGTAAAGCTTCTTTTGCAGCTGTCTTGGGCTGTTTCCACCGATAATCTTGCAGGAAAGGTTGGTCAAAAAGTTTGTGTGAACAGAACACAAGTTGGTGCACCAAAAGTAGTGATCCGAGGGATAGATCCGAGCCCGGATCACTCAAATTACCCCTCGGATCGCATTTTTCTTCATTTTTTACCTTCACTGTTCATTGGGATCCGAGGCCTGCTACAGTGGATCCGAGCACGGATCCTATGGTCTCAGATCCACTTGTCCAGAAGATCAGACGAGGGCTCGGTTCATATTGGATTTGGGTTCGGATCGCTTGCTCTGTTTTTGGTCCAGTTCAACTGATATTTTCTCGTTGCTAGAGGCTGAACTAGCTTTTGTGTAAAACACAAAAGTTGTAGCCCTTTGAGTTAGCTTTCCAATGCATCAAGAATCATCTAATTTCAAACTCTGTGGACTGAGAAATGACCAAATTACCCTTGACTGGTCAGAAACTTGTTTCAGCTTCGACCATAGAAAATGTACTTCAGTTTTTCGACTGTGAAAACCACCGAACTGGACTTCAATGTCTTCAACCAAATGTAGATCTATCTCTTGGCTTCAAAATGGTACAAGAATCACCTCAATCCGACCATTGTCGCTCGAGATATTACCAAAATACCACAAGATGTCAAAGCTGTGAAACTCCTTTTCTTTAGAACTTGATTGCATTTCATCTCTTGCACTTCATATTCTCTTTTTATCACTTAAAACCATTATCAATCATCCAATTCTCTTCTCAATTTATGCCATTTGATGATTGAATCATTAAACCTACAAAAACATGAAGTTTTCACCATAAAAATCCATAGAAATGCAATTTTTAACACTTAAACCTCTAAATACATATTTTCACTAGAATTGATAGGGTGTAATTTTATCATTTATTTTATTATTAATTTTCCCTATTACCTGACCCGATGTGAATTAATTGCTGGATTCTACTCATTTTTAGTATTTGGCATATATTTCAGGGAGTAGATCGAAAATATGATAACAAATGCCAATTTGACAGAAAAGGAGTCTAAGACACAGAGCTTATCCCGGGGGCATTGTTGGCAAAGGCAAACTTGTGCCCATTTTAGTAATTGCCGAAGACAAAAGCATTAAAAGGAGGAACGAAGGGCTGAAGTCAGGGTCTTCTTCTTCCTCTCCGGAAGGGGAGCCGCCGCACAGGAGAGCGAAGGATTAGAACAGGCAAATTGTAATTGCAGAGAGAGGGCATTACCTTTTTCTCTTTTCGTCCTGTAGCGTAGTAGTTAGACTAGTGTTTAGCTTTAGTTCCAGTTCACGTAGGTGAGGAGCTTTCTTAGAGAGCTTTGACCTTTCTTTTGTCTCTTAGGAAGCTTCAGTCCACGCATGACAGGGACTCTTTGAAGAATTGAATCAATCATTGTTTTCCAAGCTTTTCTTTATTCAGTCGGTCAAGGTGAAGTCTCGTGAACAAGAATAATGGTTGGGATCGTTTCTTCACTTTCCTACGGGTTTTGTTCATCAAACATGAACTAAATTTTCTTTCCCTAGTCAAGGGACTATGGATGCTTTGGATCGCCTAAAATTGTGAGATCGATTTAATTTAATCTTTTCCTTTTATTTATTGGTATCCGCATATTTCTTGGTTGCTATGCTTATGGTTATTTAATTAATTGATTGTCTTGGATCCAGATAATTAGTTGATTGGATAATCTATTGTCAATTAGGGCATTAAATCCGTAATTGTTTAATTGCTCTAAAATAGTGGCAACTGGCATAATTAGATTTGTGTCAGGGGAATACGCGGGCTAATCTAAAATAACCCTGGTAGTGCGTTATTTGGTTAGAATAGGACTCCTCTAATACGTAAGGCAATTGGGGAATTAAATTCTATGGGCGTACCTAGGATTATTTCTCAATTAGAGCAGTGATTAACGGGCGTACCTTAATCATCGACACAGTAAGGAGGGGTTGACTGTCATCGCTTGTTTGGCAGTTGTAACCTATTTATTAGTAAATAATTGGAATTGCCTTTGCTTATCGATGATCAATTAGGTGAACCATTGCTGAAGTTATTCCTTGGCTAGATCCTTAATTATCATTCATTTGATTTTAGTAATTTGTTATTTAAGTTTTAGTAGTTTCTTAGATTTTATTTGAACTTCTTTTATTGTCACCTTCTGCATAAAAACACCCCCCTTGTCACTGTGAATTTGAAAAGAAACAATTACTCCCAGTCCCTGTGGATTCGACCCTGCTCACCACTATCTACAGAAATTACTTTTAGTTTGAGCAGGTATTTATTATTGCACAGGCATCGACAACCTGTCAGAATCTTAGTTAATTAGCTATAAAACTAATTAAAACACACCAAAACTAACTAATAAAACACACTAAAAATACGTAAACCATGCACTTATCACTTAAAGCGAGAAAACTCTAACCCCTCCATCGGCTGAAAACGCCTCCCCCCTCTCTTTTCATCTGCCGATAAGGTAAGATTAAAATCCCACACCACATACCAAAGCCCTTGCTGTGGCTTATCTTGCAGCAAACCCTCCCAGAGCCATTCACGTTCGGCTAACTGGCATTTAGCATGAACAAAGGAAACAAGAACCTCAATAGGAAACCGAGGGTGTCCCAAGAGCAGAGAGATATGCTGATCAGATTCTCCTATTAGTCGACCAACAAAGGGGGCCCGAAGGAACACCCAGACCTCTCCTGAGGAATTATACACTACAGAATTGAAGTTTAACCGAATATGAATCGACTCAATTTCAGCCACAAGTAACTTGGGCTCGCAAATCCCCACTACTGCTAATTTGTGCATGCAAACTAATTTTTTGAGTCTCCTAAGGTTTGGAGGCTTGGAAACTCCCCGAATATTCCAAAAACATGCATTAATCATGAGATAAAAGTTGGAATGAAGTTTGAGGTTTATTAGATATCGACCTGAGTTCTCTATCTGAAGGGACCGAGGCACGGACACCCCGCCCTCTAACACGATGGCCGCCTTGTTGTAGGAGTGCCACCTGATCCAGGTGTAGTGCCTCCGCAACCCCATGCCCTCCATTTCCCCCATTGCATCTCCCATTGTATCCCCGTAGAGATAACGAACTAGCACAAGTAGTGGTGTCTAAAGCCACACCATCCGGTACTTCGTCAGCTTTATCCTCCCCAACCGCCGCCGCATCATCCTCTTCACCAGCCATGGAGTCATTTTCATCTGCAACCCACGTGGCCAGCTCGGTGATAATGGCGTCGGCAGTAGCGTGGACAGCGCTCTCCACCACCATGGTCGCAACTACCCTAAGGTCAGCATCTTACCGTACTCCTTCTCCCTCCTCCCGGCTCTGTGGAAAAAGCCCATCTCCCCTGCCACCCTCCAAATAGACCTCCACACCCACAATAGGGCACTCAACTCCTGACGTCATTTGTCCACGGCCCGTGTCAGAGTCACCAAGAGTCTGTCCGACCTCCAACACGCTCTCCCAACCTGCACCAGGTTGCTCTCCTCCCACGCGAAATGGCTCGACCCCTACGACATTCGTGAGAGCAACGGCTCCTCCACCCTCCAGGCCAAATGCTTGATCTTTACTCTCCCGTGAAGGTCTCGCAGCTAGTTGAGTGTCCCTCTTTGATCCTACCTTCTCCTCACGAAGTTCAGGATGTTTAACGCAGCAACCCGACTGCTCGTGGCCCTGACGATGACAATGGGTGCAATATTTCGGTAAACTTTCTAGATTAAGCGGCTGCCAAAAACCGTGGCCTTCCCCTAGTTGGATCCGCACCCGTAATGGCATCTCCTTCAGAAGGTCTATCTCGACACAGACCCGAGCAACACTGGGTCTAGACATCGTAGCAGTTGCAGAATCAATGAACAACGGCTGGCCTAGACAAGAAACTATCGGGAACAAGCATTGCTTGTCGAACAAATGAACTAGAAGTTTGGGCAGGCTGAACCATACGGGCACAAGGGACGACTCCCTATCAACATGAAAGGTGGGTGTCCATTTAAACACTCGCATCGGCCTTTCGAGAATTAGGTGAACTGGATATGTAAATCTGCCTCATTGTGCAGCCGAATGAGGACGTGCCGAGCATTCATCAAGCCAACAGTGAAGGTGTCTTTCAAGTCCAGAGAACAGGAAAACTTACGGATATCTTCCATGCAGGGCCTGCCGCGGGAGAACTTGCCCACCAGCGCGTAACGGAATGGTTGCACGACAGCTTCAATGACATCATGGGGGAAGGAGACCGCTGGTTCCCCACGGTGAGTTGAGTGCGACGCTAAAACTTGTGTTCGTTGCTGAGGAGAGAAAAGCTCCGAGAAGGACTTGGAGCGGAACGCTGGAATCGTGGAGGGATGCCCACCCTCACTCGAGGGATGGGCAGCCACCGCAGCCATCAGTCGTGACTGATGGCCAAAGCAGGGCGACCAAATCCAATTAATTTGTCGGGCACTTTCCGCAAAGGTTTACTACTTTTCCGTCAGTGTTGGCTTTTCTCCAACTTTTCTCACGAGATCTTAGCTGTCCTTTAGTATTATGTTGACTGGCACTATGGTAGGTGGACCCTAATGTCCGAGCCTTACCTGGTAATCGGAAATGATAGACACTGGCAACGGCGTGGAAGAAAGGAACGGCTGATCAAGTGGTGGTGGACTGGTTTCCTTTCACTGCAACATTACTGGTTGCTGGGTTTCTCTTTTGCTGCCACCGAACCCAGGTCGCGGAAAACTGCTACCGCGAAGTGTAAAACTGAAGAGGGAGGTAAAACATTATCGACAAGGACACTTCGCACTTGAGAGGGAAGAAGAGGAGAATTCCAGTCGGTGGTGATGGAGGTGTCGGTGGAGCTGAGGTTTCGGTGGTGATGGAGTAAGATCTGAAAGTGTTTCAAGTTATTCTCAATTCCTTAATGAACCACACTGAATTTTTTTAAGGATTCTTAAATGAGTCAATATTGTTTAGGCTAAGGGAATTAAACTTGATAGTAAAATTTATCAACAATCAACGTATTGAATAAAAGTAAAAAATGGGTATTTAGTAGATTGAACTTGGTAAGGACATTGAGTCTAAATTCAATTTGGGTAAAATCTGACACGTTATTGTATCTAGCTGTACTTTTTAATTAACGAAGAATAAAAAAACTGCAAGAAAGAATGTTTCAAGAAGAAATATCTTTTAATCTCCTACAAATAATGGTATACGAAAAAAATATCTTTTAATACCCTAACTTATAAGTTGATATGACCTACAGTTTGACATCTAAATTTTTAATGTATGACTTCTAACAAAAATAATGTTTAGTTCTTTTCATTGTACAGTTTTAACATGCCTCTTGGGATTATGGAATGAATATCTAATTAAAAATACAATTACATTTGATGGATGCAAGTTACAAAATGAGTAACATTGTCTCACAAAACAGATCAAAGACTAAAATCTAAAACAAGATTAAACAAGTAGATTAACATGAGAATATTAATTTTTTAATCATATATTTACTCGAGAGTTTTTTTTTGTTTTTGAATGTTAGTGAGAATTCTCGAACTCTAGATTTCTTGAGAATTCTCACTTATACTTTCTTCACCAGTGCCACCCCGCCCATCCTTCACCTCGAGAAACTGTTAAATCATAATAAAATCTCGATCCTACAAAATCATTTCTGCTAATATTCTTTGTCATTTTCAATAATATGAAATCAAGAGAAATAGGATCCAACCTAATATGCGCATAGCATCTATAACATAGCCATAACTTTATTTTGGTTTTCTGAAGTGTTTCTATAACTCAATTTATGCATAACACCAGTACGCATAACTTTATTTACCAGAATGTTTTCCTTAGAAAATATAGCTAGTTAAGAAAAAATAAACCAAATTAGCTAACTACACACTAATTATTCATTTATTTTTCCATGTTTTTTGCTATAAAACGAAATTTGTAACTCAAGTATCTCTTTTTACATCTCTTGAAAATTTGTGCGTGCACAACAATGTTGCAAATCAATAACCATTAAATTAAGAGATTTTATCCCCTTGCGTGCACAACAATGTTAAGAGATTTTCACATTTTACCCCCTCAAAAAATATTCCATTTCTCAGTTTACCCCCTAATCTTTAATTTTGCTCACTTAACCCCCTTTAGGACAAAATTGCCCTTGCATTATTTTGACTTTTCATTTACCTTATTTTCCTTTCTTTCCTTTCTTTTTCTTTTTCTTCTTTATTTAATTCTTCCTCTTTCCCACAAAAATCTTCACCTTAGTGATTGAAATTAAAAAAGAGGAATTGCAGAGATCTACTTCTCCTTAAATGATTAAAAAATATTCAAATTACTTTCCTAAAATAAAATTTTTTTAGCCTTTCAATTCTTTTAATTTTGGGTTTTTCTCTTTCCTTTCTAGTTTCTCATTTTATTCTCAAGAAAATATCATAAGATGAAATTGTTTTCCTTTCTTTTATTTCTTTTTCTCTTTCTTCTCTCTTTCATCCTTCCCAATAGAAATTCAATTTCAACGAAAATTTTTGTTTTGAGTTTTTAATTGCATATATCTGGGTGAAGGTTTAAAAGGCATCAAAAACTAATTTTGATTTTTTGTATGATGCCATATGTCACAAATTTCAATTAATGGTTATTAATCAGGTCACAATTTTATCTTAAGATATTTTCTTGGGAATAAAATGAGAAACTATAAAGGAAAAAGGAAAACCCAAAATTAAAAGAATTGAAAGGCTAAAAAATTGTATTTTAGGAAAGTGATTTGAATATTTTTTTTAATCATTTAAGGAGAAGATAGATCTCTACAATTTCTTTTTTTTAATTTCAATCATTAAGGTAAAGATTTTTGTGGGAAAGAGGAAGAATTAAATAAAGAAGAAAGAGAAAAAGAAATAAAAGAAAGGAAAACAAGGTAAATGAAAAGTCAAAATAATGCAAGGGCAATTTTGTCCTAAAGGGGGTTAAGTGAGCAAAATTAAAGGTTAGGAGGTAAACTGAAAAATAGAGTATTCTTTAAGGGGATAAAATGTGATTAACCCTTAAATTAAATATAACCGTAAGCAAGATATCAGGCAATGTGTCCCACGGTTATAGCGACTTCATGCAAAATTTTATATTAAGGTTGTGAGTGTTATTTGTAGATTTTAATTTGGACCTATCACTTGAGAAAACCAACATGTTAGGACCATAACTAGTAAATCCAATCTACAAAACAATTAGGGATAATTTCAGAAACCTTCCCTGAGGTTTTTGACAATTTCACTCGACTCCCTAGAGATTTACATAATTACAGAGACCTCTCTTGGTATGATAAAAAGATAACAATGCCCTTCATTAATTGTTAACTCATTGAAAAACTCTACCAAATATTAAAGTTCTCTCATCTATTATCAACCAATAATACAAACTATAATCTTTCCCATTTAACTATCTATCGTCTTTTTTCTACATCTATTGTCTTTTCAAACTCATTTATTTATTATTATCAACCAAATATGTATTATTGCCACTAATAAAATCACCATACATACCAAAGCACCAATACTTACATATCTTGGTATCTATTCTCAATTCTAGATTTTTCATTATTATTAAATAGTTTCCTTGTGCCCATTTTTGTTTCCAATTTTTGATAGGCATTAACAAATTGAAATTGTCAAATGACAAATTGAGTGTTGATTGCATATCAAACTAGATGGAGATGAAGAGAGTGACAATGATAAAAAATAAAATTAAGGATAAGAAGTGGAATAGGAACTAAATATAGGTTATACTGTTATGGTTGTCATGAAAAAAGGTGGTCTCGGTATATATTTATAACTACATTGTGTTTCTATTTTTTATTTACAATTATCAATGTTATTCCTATAAAGAGAATTTGAATGATTTTGGACTCTGTGCCAATGAAGTATATTGGATATTGATATTAGTAGTGATGGTTTAGATTCTTTTGTATTAAAATGGTGGTAGTCATGGAATTGAAATTTAGGGATATTGATGAATATTGTTATGTATTAAGTAAAATCAGCTGATATTGATATAAGATTATAGATAAACTTTTGAGCATCTGATGTAGCATTTATGGTTGATACAATGGTTTGCATCAGAAATTTTTAGGTAAAAGAAAAATATTAGAACAAAGATAAGTGTTTATTTAATGGTGGTTTAGATGTGATGGGTAGGTAACAGTGATAGCAAGTAAAGAAAAATGAAATAGAAATTGTAAATCATTTTTTTCATTTATATTTTTGTTGTGTATTATAACTCAAGGGCACTATAGGAATTTTGAGAAAAAGCATAGCCTTTTGGGCCTAGAATGTTATCTAAAGAGTGAAAATAGGAGAGGTAGATGTAATTTTTAGAATTTGAAAGGAGCTTTCTGAATTGTCAAAAACCTCAGGGGAGGTAAGTGAAATTAACCCAAACAATTATGAAACTGTAAAGATTGAAATGCACAAGGAAGATATATTCTCAAAGAATGAAAGCCATTCGAATAAGATTGCAATCTAAATCAAAGAGATCGACAACCAGAGTAATGTGATCAAGCGGTGCAATTACCACTTACAACACACTCAATCGTTTATCAACTCGGGAATCAAGCAGTTATATCTTTAATTGTTTTCTGTGGGTACGAACTACAAAGTCAAGAGGACGCCCCTACATAGCGGCAAATTAAGTACGTTTGGATTGTACTTTATTTATATTTTATTTATACATACTGATTTAATTGCATAATTAATATATTTTTTTTAATTATTTTTTTATCTCACATACAGTTTATTAAAAAAATATTATAGTATTTTTTTTAAAAAAATTATTCCGTGTAATCTCCTATCCAAACACTCTAGATCATTGATATCCAGAAACTATTATTATGCATAATAAATTGTTTTATGCAGAAACAGTACCCACCACTCAAAAGATATAAGTGCTTGATGAGGAATCAATCTCAAGAAACCATCGTTGCATCCAAGACATTTTTTTTATATAAGGAACCATAGTCATTACTCAAAAAAGTGCGTATCGGGTAAACTCGGCCCAAAATATAATATAAAATTATTTAGCAGAAAAATTAATATAAAAATTAAGTAGGCAGACAATCATAGAGTTAATAAATCAAAGTTTTCCAATCTCCACTCATCACACGCTGGCTCTCCAAATTAAGCTTGTCTCCCAAAATATGTAGTTGAAAATCTAAACCTAGTGGTTTCACCTGATCGGGCCAAATGAATACTAAAAGTGCTGTATCTTTTTGCGCTCTATCCCAAGTCAGGCATTTTGGAGCCTTACTAGTGATCCGAAGCCTCACCAAGACCGTAACACGTGTGTGTGTGTGTGTGTGTGGTTTTTTTATTTTTTATTTCAAAAAAAGATACAATTTTTGTTTGACAGGTACATTTACCATCCGTGGCGTATTGATTCCTGCAGGTTTACTACAGATACCACTATAGCATAATAATTTAACAAGTCCGTCTTACCGTGTTTTATTATTATTATTATTATTATAAGTTTAAATATTGAATTAAATTATCAAACAACTTTTTGATTTTAAATTAATTAATATATCAGGGGGACCATGGTCTTATTCTTACTGATCGACTAACCTTAATTGGATTGACCAAACCCTAGTACATTAACTAAATTTGAATTAATCTAATTAATATTTTATAACAACCTATTATCTATCACCATATAGCAGTGTTGTTGAATTAAACGAGACCAACCGATTCCAACAACTGAATCAGAAATTCTATTTGGTTCTCGTTAATGGATTGAGTTGGACAGCCATTGATTAAACTAAGTCAAAAATCGGGTTTGAATCGAAAAACTGAGTTTTTATTTTGTTTTTGTTTTTCTCTTTTTGTAGACTGTTTTTCACTTTTTTTTGCCTATTTTTAAATTTATATCTAATTGATATGTTATTCTCATCGTGGCATCATTAATTTGAACCAAAAATCCGAGTTTTTTTTGTTGCTTCTCTTTTTGTAGACTGTTTTACATTTTCTGGCCCATTTTTAAATGCATATGTAATTGATTTTTTATTCTCATAAGATCATGGCGCAATTAAAATTTTTAAGTATCAAACTCATGTCAAGAGAACATGAGTGATACGACAGCTCAAAAAACTATGAAAAAAAAAACGGTCCAAAAAATGTGGTGGATAAAATTTAAAAAAAGGAAGAATAACTCGAACTGTATTGGTTCAAGTGATTAGACCATTCGGTCCAGCCCGAATTTTAAAATCAATCAGATGGACATAACCACCCAAACAACATTTCAATTGCTGAAGCATCAGTTATGGGTAGAGGTGTCAAAATGGGTGATTTGAACGGGTTTAGGTTGGGTAAAATGGATAATAGGTATAAGTGAGTCAATCCATTTATACCCATTTAATTAGATGGGTATAAATGGGTAAATCAAAAAATGAATTGGGTAACCCAATTACCCATTTATAGCCCATTTATTTTATTTTTTTTGTAAATTCATTTTTGTAAATTAAGTTATCAATTTATACCGCTCTTTGGACCCATCATTAGTTTTAAATATTTACTTATAATGCTCAATAAGCCTAATTACCAATTTTTTTCCATCCATACTCTATGTCACAAAATTACATATTATTTAATAATTGAATAATAAGAATATAAAAATTTGAACTAGGTACTATAAAAGTTAATCCAAAACTTTTGAACCCTTAACATTTTTTTCATATATAAATTTAAAATTTCATTTTGAAAAGATAAGAAAAGAGGTTAAAACTTATCATAAATTGGTAATGCTGAAAAATGAGCAAGTTAACAAATTAAGAGAAAATAAAATGATAAGATAAAACCAACAAATAATAATAATAATGAAACAAAAGTAGTTAACATCTTGACAAAATGAAAATTTTGAAAAAAAAAAAGGGTGGGGGAAGAGAGGTGACTTGGGAGAAGAAAATTTTAAATGGGTTAATTGGGTTTGATGGGTTACCCAATGATACCCATTTACTAAATGGGTATTATTGGGTAACTCATTTATACCCATATACAAAAATTTAAGATATTCATGGGCGGGTATGGGTACATTTAGTTAAATGAGTTGATTTGCCACCTATAGTTATGGGTACCTAATGGCGCTAAATTCCCGTAAGCTTATTCAAAAAATAAAAAAAAAAATAAAAACAGTTGTTTTCTTAAAAGTCGACTAAATTTAGGCATTTCTAGCAAAGAGCACATTCTTCCTTCAGAGTAATGTCTCTAAGAAGAATTACTACTTTTAGTGCACGACCAATATCAAACGTATAAGTACTCTCAATTCATGCTATGATGAGCAAACACGTCAATATTCCCATGGCTTATAAAACACACCCATTTAGTCAGGCAAAGAGAATTCTGCTTGCGAACATATTAGAGAACCCGTTATGATTTGACGGGTTTTTGTTACACGTAAGAGTTAAAAAATTCGAAATACACCCATTTCACTGCAAGTATACAGGTCAACTAGTAGTTTAGGGTATATATCAGATCGATCCTACGAGAAAGATTAAACAATTACCGGTGTTACTAAAACTTCTCTATTATTTAGACTATCAATGAATTATAACAAGTAAAACCTACAAAACTTATACAAGAATATATCAAATGAAAGCTCCTTAGGTTATAGTATCCCTAACTACTTATACAAGTGCTATTTTTGGATCATTGAGAACTACTATCTAGGCTAGTTATGGTGTAATTTCCTTATGCATATAAAACCTACTTTCGTAGTGAATTAACTATACTTATAACTAATCCATACCTATTCTCATGGCTATGAAATTAGCTACAAGTTCATTTCTTCAATGAAATTACATGAAATGAATCACTAAAACCACATAGGTGTACCTCTACTCTCGTGAGTGTACTCCCTATGTTTCGCACTTCTTGAACCAGTGTTAAATATCAATTTTCATTGCAGAAACAACACCTTAGATAATCACAATTAATGGTACCAGATTAACTATGATTTTAAAGAGTTAAAGTGCTAAATAACTTGCTCAAATCATAACTTCAAATAACCAAATAATAAACACTAACAATCATAGAAAGTTCAACCAAACCTAAGGCATAAACTTTATAAACACATAATAACATATAAATCCATAACTTGTATCTTAATTAAACTTGGAATCAAGTACAAAAGATAAAGAGTTGGAAAGGAAAAGTAACCCTTGTCACATGAGCTCTTTCCTTGCCTTCTTCATCCTTCAACCTCTTCTTCATCTAGCTAATAAACAAGATGGATGAACTAACTAGCTAACTATCCTATACTATACTAACCTAACACTCAGAAAATGGAAGAGCTATATTTCTGCAGACTCCAAGCTTTCTCCCATATGTCTCTCCCCTTCAATCTTGCAAGTTTTTGGCTATTTCAAGACAAAGGTGGTCAAGGAATGAGGTTTTCACCTCCCTTTTACAGTTGCAAAGTGGTTCTCACATGTCTATCATTAGCTATGACTTTTTTGAGTTGAAAACAAGTTGTCTGCGTAGAGAACAGCCTTTTCTGACCAAGTTCCGGCCGGATTGCTACAGTGACCTTTTGTGCAATTTCCAGCTCTGCTCCGATTTTGCCTCAATTTCAACTGAACTTTTCTTGATCATAGAAGCTGATTTAACTCTTGACCAAAACAAAAAACTTGTATCTCTTTGAGTTAGCTTTCCAATGCATCAAGAATCACCTCATTTGGATTTGTGTAGGCTGAGAAATGACTGAAATACCCTTGACTGCACAATGCTCTGTTTCAGCTTCGACCAATAGAAATTGGTTAATGTAATTCAGCTTTTTGACCTGGAAAACTTTAGAACTGGATTTCGATGTCTTCACCAAAGTTGTAGGTCCTTTAAATTGGTTCAAGAATCATCTCAATCTGATCACTGTAGCTCAAGTTATAGTTGAAATACGAAAATGTGTCAAAACTATCAAAAATGCACAAAATATAAGTAAAAAGTGAGCAAAACCATATTTAATCACTTAAGAACATTTTTTCACCAATTATAGTCAAAATGATTCATTTTTTTCTAATAATATAACCAAAGTGACTAAAAATTACATAAAATATCATTCAATTATTACATAAATTAGTCACTTATCATGATTGAATGATGGTGATGACAAATGCAAGATAATGTGATTGAATAAAACACGATACGCATTAATACTTAAATGCTGCCCTATAAACTTCCAAAAAGTTCATTAATTTTTTTTTCGTTTGTTTAAGGGGACTTCTCTAGTAAGAAGAATGAAAAAAAGGAAAAGGTTTAAAAGTTGAATTAAGAATTTCACGTTTACCTGAATATTGAAAACAATATTTATGTATTATTACATGGACGGATGACTGGGGAAAATCATGCTAGCTTCAGTTGGCTATCATCCTGTATAAAAAGCCGTGTCCCCCAACAATGTTTACGCCACCAAAGTTACATTTCGAGTGTGTTCAAAGGCAGGACATGGCTTCATCTATCGCTCGCATCGCATTCTTTTCAATTGCCCTGCAAAGGTTTCTCAAACATCAATACTCTACTTGAAGTAGTAGTTCATAAGTAACGGGCGTAGGGTATACATATAACATTAAGCTCATCCTAATCAAGTTTTATATTTATAAACTCCTAAATACCCCACACGCAGTTTATCGCAAGTATACGAATCCTGAGCGAGTATAGGGTATTAAGGGTCGATCCCACAAGGAAGATTGCAATTACCGGCACTACTAAAGCTTCTCTATTATTTAGACTATCAATGTATTACAAGAAATGAAACCTACTGAACTTATGCAAAATAACAAATGAAAGCTCCTTAGGTTATGGTATCCCTAACTACTCATGCAAGTGCTATTTTTGGATCATTGAGAACTACTATCTAGGCTAGTTATGGTGTAATTTCCTTATGCATATAAAACCTACTTTCGTAGTGAATCAACTATACTTATAACTAATCCATACCTATTCTCATGGCTATGAAATTAGCTACAAGTTCATTTCTTCAATGAAATGACATGAAATGAATCACTAAAACCACATAGGTGCACCTCTACTCTCGTGAGTGTACTCCCTATGTTTAGCACTTCTTGAACCAATGTTAAATCTCAATTTTCATTGCAGAAACAACACCTTAGATAATCACAGTTAATGGTACCAAATTAATCATGATTGAAAGAGCTAAAGTGCTAAATAACTTGCTCAAATCATAGCAATCAAATAACCAAATAATAAATACTAACAATCATAGAAAGTTCAACCAAACCTAAGGCATAAACTTTAAAAACACATAATAAACACAAAATCCAGAACTTGCATATTAACTGAACTTAGAATCAAGTACAAAAGATAAAGAGTTGGAGAAGAGATAACCCATGTCACTTGAGCTTCAACTCCTCTTTCTTCATCCCCATCTTCATCCTAATCTAGCCAATATACAAGAATGGATGAACTATACTAGTCTACACTAAGCTAACCTAATACTCAGAAAATGCAAGAGCTACATTTCTGCACTCCAAGCTGTCTCCCGTATGTCTCTCTATTCTCCCTTCAAACTTGCAAGTTTTGGCTATATAAAGATGAAAGAAGTCAAGAAAATGAGGCCTACACCACCCTTTTACAGCTGCAAAGTAGTTCTCACATGTCTGGCATTGCATGTGACTTATTGAAGGCTAAAATAAGTTTTCCACGTAAAGAGCAGCTTTCTCTGACCACAATCCGGCCAAGTTCCAGCCGGATTGCTACAGTGACATTTTGGTGCACTTTTGTTCAATTTCCAGCTCTTCTCCGATTTTGTGTCAACTTCAACTGAACTTTTCTTGATGATAAATGCTGATTTAGCTCTTGAGTTAGCTTTCCAATGCATCAAGAATCACCTCAGTTGGATCTGTGTAAGCTGATAAATGATAGAAATACCCTTGACTGCTAATTGCCCTGTTTCAGCATCGACCAATAGAAATTAGCTACTGTAATTCTGCTTTTTGACCTGGAAAACCTTCAAACCGGATTCATATGTCTTCACCAAAGTTGTAGATCTATCTCTTATCTTCAAATTGGTTCAAGAATCATCTCAATCCGATCACTGTAGCTCAAGTTATAGCCGAAATATGAAAATGTGTCAAAACTGTCAAAATACACAAAATCCAAGTAAAAAGTGATAAAAACCTCATTTAACCACTTAAAAGCATTTTTCACCAATTATAGCAAAAATAATTCATTTTCTTTCAATAATATACCCAAAGTGACTAAAAATAATATAAAATGTTATACAATTATTATGTAAATTAGTCACTTATCAAACTCTCCCACACTTAAATCATTGCTTGTTCTCAAGCAATCCACACATAATCAACTACAATGATTCAAGAGGTGAAACAATATACGCACTTTTGTCAAATTTAATTCCTCAAGACTTGAAAAATAATCATTATACAATTGTTCAAATTACACTAAATACTCATAACATCAAGTAAAGGAAAGATAATTATACCCTAATTTAATAAGTTAAATTTAATCTCTCACCCTAACCTAATTTCACAAATAAGCAAATCACATAGTCAATTTATAGCATTCCTCCTCCTATAATCATCCATTTTTTTTCTTTTTTTTTATTATTTTACAACTAAGAGCGATTTAATCACACTAATTTTATTTAAATAGTGAAAATGCCTTTTGACGCGAAAATCGACACTTTTAGGTGAAGTGAAAAGTGATAAAAACTTCATTTAACCACTTAAAAAGCATTTTTCACCAATTATAGCCAAAATGATTCATTTTCTTTCAATAATATACCCAAAGTGATTAAAAATAATATAAAATGTCATACAATTATTACGTAAATTAGTCACTTATCAATAAGAGATAATTGCTCGACTGTATAGGAAATATTAAACCCGTCAATTAATTAAGCCTACCTGAGAAAAAACATTCTTCTTCCTTTCTGCACGTTTATCCTCATCTAGCTCTAACCATCACCACTAAGGGAATAGAAGCTCTTCAGATGGCTCTTTAGTTCTATTATCATAAATGCTTGACTTCCAAATATTCCCAATGTGAGTGCGATACTTAAACTTCATTGTAACTTGAGTTTTGGCATTGTTTTACAATATTTACTTTCTTAGTTAGAGGAATTCGTCTGACGAGGACTTAAAAGTAAAATCAAGAATTTTAGAACACCTAATTAATATTCCAACCAGTTAAGCTAGTTGTCTTTGGACATTTATTATCTTTCCATACGAGGGGTCACCTTTTAGTGTGCTACCATATTGACTCTGGTTTCTAATTTTATGTTGTTATTTGCGCTACTGTGCAGTTTGCATGCATCACGGAAGCAAGGAAGGACCCTACGGACTATGAGTAGAAACCTTTGTGCAAGATTTTGATTCGAAACCTGGATCCTTCCTTTTTTTATCATACTGATGACACTAAATCAAAGGAGGAAAAGGATGAAAAGCACCTTGTGAAGAACTTTGACTTGAAGCCTGGATCCTTTCTCTTTTATCATGGCAACGATACTAAGTCTAAGGAGGAGAAGCTCTTATGAAAGACTTTGAGGAAAAGTCTGGATCCTTTCTCTTTTATCATGGCACTGATATTAAGGAAAAGAAACCACTTGAGAAAGATTTCAGAGTCTAAGGAGGAGAAACCACTTGAGAAAGATTTCGACGGAAAGCCTGGATCCTTTCTATTTTATGATGGCAAGGATGCCAAGGAGGAGAAACCTCTCATGAAAGACTTTGAGGCAAAGTATGGATCCTTTCTATTTTATCATGGCAACGATGCTAAATCTAACGAGGAGAAACCATTTGTTAAAGATTATAAGCAAAGCCCGAATCCTTTCTCTTTTACCATGGCAACAATGCTAAGTCTAAAGAAGAGAAACCGCTTGTGAATGATTTCGAATCAAAACCTGAATCTTTCCCTTTTTTTTATTATAGTGATGACACTAAATCAAAGGAGGATAAGGAGGAAAGGCACCTTGTGAAAGACTTTGACTCAAAGTCTGGGTCCTTTCTCTTTTACCATGGTGATGATGCTAAATCGAAAGAGGAGAAACCTCTTGTTAAAGATTTTGAGGCAAAGCCAGAATCCTTTCTTTTTTATCAAGCTTAGTCGAAGGACGAAAAGCCAGCGGATGAGTAACCAGTTTGAAAGATTCATGGTGAAAGCTTGGATCGCTTCTTTTGTACGTGCCATAGTAATGGTGTTGGTCCCACCTTAGACACTGAATTTGTGTGTATCAAAATCAAATAACTAATGTCCATGGAAGCCCCCTCTTGATGCGTGTACGGACATATATCTCATCTAGCTAGCTGGTCTGTTTTTCTCCATTTTCTTTGTTTGCGTCTAAATATCTGATATGTAATGTACGCCGTTCTTCTTTCAAGCAAGTATTCTGTGATTTAGGTAAATGAAAGTCAGCAGCGTTGAGTGCGTTTTCTGTTTCTTTCTTTTTTTTTGTTTTTGCCGTGTAATTACCATATGCAGGAAGCGTACAAAACTGAGCAATATTCGAGCATGACAAGAATAATAGAGTGAGCGAATCACTTTACCTTAATAATCTAACAAAGAGTTCTATAAAGTCGAACTCCTGTAAAAATTCAGAACACATGAGAAAAAAATGATTCAATTTTCCTCATTCAAAAGGCAAATTTTCGGTAATATGCCACTGTAAGAATCCTATGCCTAGCATCCTGGCAGAAGTAATGTATCCAGATGCTGGCAGTAAACGTCTTCTACCCCGTTAGGGTTTCTGTTAAACCAAGTTTTGTTGTATTGTTTATTTAGTTTATATGTCAAAAATACAACATTTGGTAAAATAGGAGGTTGCCATTTCATCTCTTTGAACAAGTCAATTGGGAGGAGAGGACGAGGGAGGAGGAAGAAAGAGATGAGAAAAGGAAGGGGAAGAGGAAGGAGGGGGAGGAGGAGGGAGGAGAAAGGAGGGAAGGGGTAGTGATAGGCAATTGGGATCTTCTGTGCCTTTACTCGGTGCCAGATCGAGTGTCAATCCCACATATCACGTGATAGTAGAAGAAATTTAAATAAACAGGACACTTGGCATAAATATAGAAGTGGCACTGAGGATGTGTGAGTGGTAGGTGGTTGTAAGGTTTTATAAAATTTTAAAAATACCCCATTAAAATTTTAAATTTTAAAAATATTCTAAAATATATTTTCAGAAATATCATTAAAAACATCTACAATAAAAAATTTTCGCATACATTACTATAGGAAAATATTTCAAAAACACTTTGAAAAACAACTAATTCAAATGGAGCAAGTTTTGAAAACCAGATCGGCCTGGCCGGTTCAATTGGTCAGACCGCTAACCATCCAAGTCTCAAGTCCGGTTCACTACTAGTGTTGATTTATCATAAAAATCGGTCAAAATCACAAAAAAAACGATCGAACCAATCAAACTGGATCGATCCATGAATAGCAGATTTTCATTTTTCTCATCTTTTTTTTTTAAAAAATGAACCTAAAGTTTTAAACATAAAACTTAGCTATCGAATCTTTTGTTCCCAACTTTGATTTCTAAAAGATTAACCAAACTCTCTCTATTTCTCACCGTCAAACTCAAAGTCGCCATTTTCTTGTGTAGTTCTATTAGATTTTGTTTAATTTTAGAAATTCCAATGCATTTTGTTTAATTTCATAATACGGTTGTGGTTTGCATAGGTTTTAAGATTTTTTTTCCTAGTAGGTATACTTGAGATGAATTTACTTGTTTAAATTTATAATTTTAAAATTTATTGGCATTTAAAAATATTTAACTTTTTATCAGACGATGTCTTTTTTTTTATGCAAAATATTATAGCTTTTATTGAGAAATAAATTTCACATTACATCAGCAGATGCCAAACAGTGGTGCAAAAACATCCAAACAGCAAAAGAGAGAATTGCTCAACCGGAGAGCCAAACAACAGCAGCAGCAACAGTGAAACAATAGCAGCAGCAACAGCGCTTGAATGATTGTGGACGTCCTAGATTCCATTCCAGAAATCCAAATGCTTAGTAAACCCGAAAATTAGGATAACCTAACCTATCCAACTTGAGGTCTCCACGAATCAAACGTGGCAATTGCAACCATGAATCATACACTATATTGGACTCTAACTCAGTGCCAACCTTAGATAAGCGGTCTGCAGGCACATTCGCTTGACGATAACAATGAGTGACGGATTGAAAGAAATGCCTAAAAGTGAGCAATTGATCCAGCTCTCGTTGCAAACCCCATGGATATCTACTAACCCCCTTAACCATTTGGACTAGAAGTAAAGAATCTGATTCCAAATACAAGCAAATTCCAAATACAAGCAAAAGAAACCTCACATAACACAAAGCTTAACTCCAAATAACAAGGCCTTCAGCTCTGAATGTAAACTCGACATGACCCCCCAATAACACGCAAAACCTAACAAAAACATCCCGAGCTATTCCTCAAAACCCCCCACCACCACTCCTTCCCGGATTACCTAGAGAACAACCATCAGTATTCAGTTTACATATCGACAAGAATGGAGGGATCCACTTAACCAGGATGAACTTAAATGTTTTTTTCCAACTCACCAGTGAAGAGTAAAAACATGGCCACGAGTACCTTCCCACTCCCATGTCTGGAAAATGTAATTGGAAAATATCATAGAGATCAGAAAGAACAAAAGTATGAATCTGCATGACCGACAAAACCTTGCCTTCCCAAACTGCAGCATTCCTAGCTTTCCAAAGATGCCAGCAAATCAGCGATGGCAGCAGCTGATAAACCAATTTAAGCTTCATGTTTTTAGCTGGCCGTAACCACCATTGAATGACTACATGCTTTACCGTTGAAGGCGTGGAAAACTCGCCAATCTCTACTTGAAACGATTGCCAAACTTGGCGAGGGACTTCACCTATACATAAAACATAATCAATTGAATCCAACCCAGGATTTTGGCAGCAAACACAACGAGATGGACCGCACACACCAAAGCGTTGCAACACATCCTGCACCGGCAGTCTCCAAGATAGCATCCTCATCATAAAGAATGAGATTTTTACTGGCAAGGCCTTCACCCAAATGTTAGATGAAAAGATTGACGTGTTAGCAATGTTAGCAATGTTGCGGACCACCTTATATGCTGAGGAAAAGGAAAATGAACCAGAAATTTCTAAATCCCACACCATCGTATCCGGTTGATTAGAAAAAACATCAGAGAGAGTTATTTGTAGAATCGTAGATACAATATTTTCTAGGAGCCATTGATGAAGCATTGGAATGTTCCAGTGACCATTTAAAACAAAGTCCACCACTGTGTGATCTCCAAAAATCTCGATCTGCTGACACAAAGGACCTGTATCAGTTCAATTCTCATGCCAAAAGTTTAACAAGCCATTCTGCAACACCCATTGAATATGGAAATTTGCCAAAGACTGATATGTAACCAATCTCTTCCAAGTTACCGATTGTAATGGCTGAAATTCCGCTTCGCAAGCATGCAATTTATGTAAATATTTAGTGTGCATAAATTCAGCCCAAAGGGACTGACATTGCCTTAAAGACCACCATAACTTCAATAAAAAGGCATCAAACACATCAGTCAAAGCCCTCACTCCCACACCCCCTTCGGCATACGGGTTTAACAATGAATCCCATGCAATCCAATGATACCGAGACCTTTTTTCAGTTGTACCCCATAGAAAATTTGCAAATGCTTTCTCAAGGGTGCGGAGAACACCCTTCGGAGGAGTCGAAGCAGCTAAGACATGTATAGGCAAAGATGATAATACACTTTTGAGTAACACTAACCTCCTTCCAGACGACAAAAGCTTCTCCTTCCAGGACAAAACTCTCTTAGCAACTGAAATGCAGATATCTGAAAAATAACTGCTTTTCCTTCTCCCTGAGTAGAGAGTACAGCCAAGATATCTAAGAGGAAGTGACTTGGCGTGAAAACCAGAGATTTGTGAAATGACACGCTTACGAGGTAAAGTCAAAGCATCATGATTAATAAAGCAGCTTTTTTGACAGTTAAGTTGCTGACCAGATACACTACAATAAGTCTCCAAAACACTCATGACTTTCTTCAAAGTACGCTTAACTCCACTACAAAAAATAATCACGTCATCTGCATAAGCTAGATGCGTGACAATAGGGCATGAAAGAGGGACTTTAAAGGGAAGGAAACCTCTCTGTCCTACCAAAGAATTCAGCAATCTAGATAAAACCTCTTCCCCAATAACAAAAAGAGCCGGCGAAATGGGATCTCCTTGGCGCAGTCCCCGAGTTGACTGGAAAAAACCACATGGGGAGCCATTAATAAGAACCGAAAACCAGACATTGGAAATTAATCGCCAAATCATATCGATCCACCGCTCACCAAAACCAAAGCGTCGCAGTACTTGCAACAAAAAGAGCCATGAGACTCTGTCGTAAGCTTTGGCCATATCCAACTTCAAACCACATTCCCCACCTGATTAGACTGCCGAATTCCAGGAATCAGCTCTTGAGCCAGCAAAAATTATCTGAAATTTGCCTTCCTCTGACAAATCCACTTTGCTGGGGCGAAATAATCTTAGGAAGGAGACAAAACAATCTATCCGATAAAACCTTTGAGATCACCTTGTTGATAAAGTTACACAAACTTATAGGACGAAATTGTGTAAAGTCAACTTTGGAATCAACACTATTGAAGTTGAAGAGATACTTCTAGGCAAAACCTCCCCACAAAAAAAAACTAATAACTGCCGCATATACATCCTCAGCCACAATGTCCCATGCAAACGTAAAAAACTTACCCGAGAAGCCATCCGGACCAGCCGAGCTATCACCATCCATAGAAAACACCACTAACTTAACTTCTTCCTTGGATGGGATTTTCTCCAACATCACATTATCTTGTGAAGTAATTAATTTAGGGATAACCTCAAGAGTTTCAAAGGATTGAGCATATGATTCTGCCATGAACAGACGTCTAAAAAATGATTCAGCCTCTCCCTCAATATTAGATGTACTGTCCAACCACTTCCCAGCAGACGACTTGATGCAATGGATTAATGATGTACTTTGTCGTTCCACCACCACAGAATGAAAATACTTGGAGTTCCTATCGCCATCCTTTAACCACTTAATCCTGGATTTTTGTTGCCAGAACATATTCTCAAGTGCATGTGAACGCCTTAGCTGGGCTTGTGCTTCGTTTAATACAACTAAATTTGCCTCAGACGGATCAGCATCATAACTAAACTCAGCATTGAGAGCACGTTGTTCCGCCACCTTTACAGCTTCAAAGATGTCACCGAAAACCTCGCGCGACCACGTTCGTAATGCCACCTTTACATTCCGAAGCTTGGCTGCAAGGACCTTTAATGGTGGGCCTGAAAAATTTCCGCTCCAATTGCACCTAACCACATCCAACAGTTCTGGTTTAGATGTCCAGAAATTCAAAAAACGAAATGGCTTTGGCTTGTTATCCAATTTTGTAAGAGCCGACAATAACAATGGAGCGTGATCTGATGGGTCTCTACACAAATGTTGTACGGCAAAACCTAAGCCTAAATTGGAAGAAACCTGATTCATAAGTAACCTGTCCAATCTCTTCCAAATACGTGCCCGACCATATCTATTGTTGCACCATGTGAAAATAGACCCTGAATACCCCACATCAGAAATCCCAGCTTGAGACATAAAGTTCAAAAAATCCCAACCTTCCTCTGGTCTAAACGGCACCCCACCCTTTTCTCCTCCTCCGAGACAATGACATTAAAATCCCCTACAAGAAACCAGGCAGACTGAGTCGGTTCGTCCACAAGAAGGCTATTCCATAATTCCACTCGTTGAAGGGCAGTACACTTGGCATGGACAAATGAAAAAATAATAGGAACAGCAAATATTGCAGAATCAATTTGTAATGACAAATGTTGATTAGATTCTCCAACTATACGACAAAAAATAGAGGCTTTATAAAAAATCCAAATATCACCCGTACTACTAAATACAGCGTGATCCATATTAAGTCTCATCCTGATCGAATGGATCTCTGCAACTTGAGTTTTCGGTTCACAAATAGCTACTAGTTGAATGGAATATTGTTTTACCAAATACCTCAATCTTCGAATATTTGGGGTGCGAGATATACCCTTAATATTCCAAAACAAAAACTTAATCATTGAGACAAGGAAGAGGAAGAGTTTGAGGAAACCTTGGCTTTTGATCGCAGCGAACGATCAGATGAAAATTTAGCCCTGATACCTTTCGGTTTGCCATGCGTAACCACCTGTAAACCTTCCTCATGCTGGAGCTTTTCACTGACTTGTTGAATGATCGGGTCAAGATTAAAGATATCCGCAACCGCAGATGATTGTTTTGCCTACAAATCCTCCTGCACACCACAATGAGATATATCAATGACAAGCGCATTCTACTCCAGCTGACAAGCAGAACGGGCTTGCTGGTTTTCCTTTCCAGCCATAAGTTCCAAATTGTCAAGTTGCCTGTTTGAGGGATCAACAGTGGGAGCCACCGTTATAGTATCTTCCAGCCCATCAAGATCATGCTGAGACACCACCACCTGAGTATCAGAACGTGAACATGTAGCAGGTTCTGTGAAAATCCCAGTACAAATATTTGCATCTTTAACAAAAGGAGTCGTGACTTTAGGAGTTTTTGAAGGTCCCTCATTATCAACCACACCCACCTCCTCCTCCGTAGTAGCAGGCACAATGATTGGATCCACCTCTTTCCCAGCTTGATCATTTTGTTTGCTAGCTACAATGATTGGATCCACCTCTTTTCCAAAACGATCATCCTGTTTGCCTATTGTGCCCAAGCCCGGTGAAGAAATAGGTTGAAAGCGTGTATGACCTTCCTGTTTTTTGGAAGCTAACGGTCTCTGAATTTTAAGATCGGATATAGCATATGACAATCGTCTTGGATATGTCCCTGCTTAAAACAATGGGAACAATATTTAGGCGGATTTTCTGGAATTAAAGCTTGCCAAAAGCCCTCATGATCACCATTACCAATCCACACCCTAGGAGTAAGAGGTTTTAACAAGTCTACTTCTACACACACCCTAGCAACACTTGGCCTGGAAACCACCATGGTTGCAGAATCTACAAACAAAGGATTCCCCAAAACGCCTGCAATCTGGAACAAGCATTCTTTGTTAAAGTAATGCAGCGGCAATTTTGGTAACTTAAACCAAACTGGAACCACCGAAGGCACCTTGTCCACATATAAAGCAGGAGACCATTTAAAGACACGCATAGGAGCACCATAAACATACCATATACCTCTAGCCCAAATCCGATGGAAATCCACCTCATTCCCCAAGTTAATCACTACATGTCTGGAGTCTAAAAGACCTACCTTAGCAGCCTCTTTTAGATCAAGAGATAGGAAGAATTTCCTGAGATCCTCCATAGAAGGACGACCCTTAGAAAATTTACCAACCAAAGCAAATTTGTATGGAGCAGCAAGTGTGGCCAGATCAGTTTGAGAAAAAAGAATCGCAGGTTCCCCCCAATGAGTCGAAGACACTGCATTGATATTCAAAATGGGCTGAGAAGCTGCATTACCAAAGAGTTCAGAAAAAGATTTCTTTTGGAATGTGGGAGAAGAAACGGATCCGGCTGGAGGGCAGCTTGACTTGCCATCAACCTCAAGAGCACCGAAAGTTATATTGTCTTTTTACACAACTTTGCACAGCTTTACACCGAAAGTTGAGAGAAAGGATGTTGAGAGCACCGAAAGTTTCAGATGATGTCTTAAATTCGTCCATGAGATATCTTATTGTGAGAAGCCGAAAAAAAAATTTATATGTTTTCTAAACATTATTTTATTTCCTTGTTTATAAATTTATACTTTTCTTCAATATATTAATTTTCTATACATTTTTATAAGTGAATATAGTTTTCAAATCATTTTCTTGATATAAGTTAGTGTACGTTAAATTTGAAGTGTAGTTTGACGTGGGACCGCTAGTGCGTTAAGTGCGTATTATTCGGACAACTAGCTTAAGTTTTGCGTTATGGGATTAATTTACAAGATGCTAGGAGATAATTAGAGGTTTGCTAGATTAATTAGTATGGAGAGACAAGAAGATAAGCTTAAACATAAAAGGTGCCACATGTCGCGTTTCTATTCGAGGGTGGACTTTCGACCAAGATATTTGTTTCCTTCTTAAAGCTAATTTTGACCAAAACTTTTCCATTTCTTATGCTCTCTTGGCCGAACTTCTTGGAGAAAAAAAAAGAGGAAAAGCTTCCAATTTCTTCCTTCTATTTCTTGCTCAATCTCACAAACTAACCGTTAAAACCTTGATTTGCTCCATAAAAACCTTTCTCTTGGTAGGATTAAAGTGTGTGGTGAAGTGGTTTGAGAAGCAAAGGTGCTAAGTTGGGTCTTTTCTTGGGTTTGCAAGGTAAGTGACTAAGGAACCTTTCCTTTAATCTTGATAATGTTCAATTAATGATTTGTAGTGGTTGAATAAGTGATTTTATGGATGATTCCATGACCTATGGTTGAGATTGATGGATTTTTCTTTTGTTCATGATTTTTCTGATTTCATATGATTAGTGTTGGTTAATCATGGATTAATGGTTTGTTATAGTGTAAGATGGAGTTGGTATGTGTTGGAAATGATTGATTGTGCAAAATTGTTGGTTTGAAACTCAAATTCCAGATTAGGGTTTCCATATGACCCTGTTCTACCCGTTTCTGTTTGGCTAGGTTAGAGGCCGAATTAGCTTTGGGTCAAAACATGAAAGTTGTAGGAAATGGTGTTTTATAGTTGCCTTAAAATTTCAGCCCAATCCGAGCTGTGTAGCCTGAGAAAAGTCAGAAATACCGCAAACTGCCACAAGAATAGTTGGCTGGACAGGGTGGACATTTCACCCAATCTGACCGTGCCTTTTCACTCTGATCCTTACCAAATTGGATCTTGATCAAAACATGAAAGTTGTAGTGTTAGGTCCTAGGTTTCCAACAGCCCTATAAACACCTCAATTGGACTTCGGTAGCCTAAGATATGATCATTTAACCATAATGCGGTTAGCTGACCTGTTTATGCGATTCTGGTTTGGTACATTGGAATTTTGACCTAGCTACACCACGAACTAGACTGAGTGGTCTTCATAAAAATTGTAGCCCTTTATCTTAGCTTCGAAACGGTATAAATTACACCTCAATCCGATAAGTGTAACTCCTGTTACGTCTGTTCCGCTAAGTAACGTTAAAACTATCTTTTGTTTTCCAAACTAAACTTCATTTCCGCACATGTCATTAGCTTGATTTTGTACTTGTATGATCTGGAGCCTATGGAACGGCTATTATAATGAGTTTATATTGTGTATGAATTTGGAATTGATTGAGAAAATAATGAAGTCATAAATGGTTGGGAAATAGGTAAATACAAAGGGCGTGCTGCCCAAATTTTCGCTCGAGGGCTAAGTTTCTATTTGAACTTGTATACTTTTGTTTGGCCAATACCATGACCGGTTTTCCATTTTAAAACATGATACCTCTTTAATTTAAAATTTCAAATGCTACTTACTCCTTCCCAAAATATAGAGGTATGATTTAGGGTTTTCTCGGCCATAAGTGAACCACTTTTAAGTGAGGTTTTAAGTATGAACGTAAGGTAGTATTGTCCTCATTTTCACATGATTTTTATCATGACGTTTAGTCTATACTAGCTGCTTGGGTATGAGTTGATTTTGAACTATCTAAACGATTCCGAAAACAATATTTTTAGCCTATCTCGTTGGAGTCCGAGTTGTCTTTGGTCCAAGTGTTTTCCGCCGGACATTTTATAACCCGTTTGAGTTAGTTTTGCGTTTGGTTTATGAAACCCTAGTTATTTCCGTCCTCCGATCCAAATATCCCATTTTCACTATAAAGGCGTCTTTATACATTTTACTTATCATTTGCCGGTTTTTCTTTGATTTCACTTACTTGTTTGCTCGATGAACTGTAATATTCTCTCTCGTTTAATCTTAGGTTTTCTAGGTGACTGAGGGTCATATCCGGAAGGATATTTTGCATGTTATTTTGCATAATTAGGTGAGTGTTTCTTGTTTGCTATATTTTTCTTGACTTCATGACTTGTGTTCTTGTTTGATAATGTGTTAAGTGCTTTCAAGGATTTCCAAAACGAGTTTTCTAGGCGAGCGTGTACTTTACCGTGCTCAACCTAAATGAAACGTGAAATTTTCAATGATTTAATGATTGCTACATTAGTTGCGCATGATGTAAGCTTTTTGGCTAAATTGGGCCCTGCCCTTCGTTACTGATCGACTCGAGTCAGAAGCGGACTCGGTCGAGCGATATGGTGACCCTGGGTGAATTTGGTATGCTCGAGTATTACCTTGTAGTCTGGTGGAGCCTGGCCAATTTTCAGGAGGGGGTGAACGAAACGAAAGAACGAACGAGGGTTTTATTTACCAAAATTGCATTTTATTTAATTGACCGGAGGAATAAGAGGAATGACAGGAGAATGAACGAACGAACGAATATATGGCTCCCTGTGAGCCCATATCCTTTTAATGAATGTTTATCGCTTTCCATTGTACTTGTTTCTTGAATTATTGGTTATCTATGGTTAATACATTGGCTTTATTGTTGCTTATGTGTTCGGAACCTCACTGAGCTTTTAGCTCATGCCTTTAGTTTTGTTTTCCTTAACAGGGGAAGGCGAGCAAGGACGAGAGCTCTGTATAGACTAGCTTGGTCTAGTTCTTTGAAATTTCTTTTATAATGGTTCTCGCCCTAGTGCTTGGCCCGGGCTGGATGTATGAGGAATTGAGAACCTTTGTATAGTGGTGGTTGTACTTCTTTTGAGATGGATGTACATAAGTTGCTTTAAGTTTTGGATTGTTGCTATAGTTATTCGTGTGGTTTTATTTCGATTTTGCTTGAGGAACGACTGAGTCCCGACGAGAGTTGGGCAGGCGGCCCGCCGAACCCTTTGGTTCGCCTTAGGGTGAGGTGGGGCTGTCACACTTATTTTTCGCATAAGTGTGTGTATAAAATCATCGAATTAGGATTGAACCGATCCAAATGATTGAATATTGACTTGATCACTTCGCCGGTTCAATTAATGATCCGAGTTTCAAAACATTGTTGAAAACTGTTCAAATAAGCACAAATCAGAATCCAATTCCAAGACAAATTAGCTTTCGAGGAAGAAAAGCATAAGTGCAAATTATCGACTGTGGAGTGATATTTATACAAGGACATTAAACATCCCTAGAATTACCTAGGCTTCTGGCACGTAAGAATGCAATACTTAAGCTGACCATTTTTGAATCTGTCGAACAATGACGGCATCATCAGCGCCCTGATGCTCAATTGCCTCCATCCTATTAATTGAAATTGAGAAAAGATGAAGAAATGGTTAAGAAATATGGTATGCATTGATTACAAGATAGATAATGGTACTGAATCGGCTATATATGCGAGTGAAATAGACATTGCTTACCAACATGTCTAATATACGACATGATTCCCTTCCATGACAACGTTGACTTCCTCATTTCTGCATAATGTGGAGCAACGTGTGGAGACCAGTCTGCATAGTTGATATCCTAATTAACAACAGGAGACTTAAAAAATCAAGAAAAGGCGGAAATGAAGAAAGATAATGATAGTGATCGAATAAATGAGCAGCAAAAGTCAACTGCCATTAATACCTGAAGAGAGCATGACTTGAATAAATTTATATAATCGGCAGCAGAAATCCACTTAACACGGTTTCCACTCTCCGTTTGGTTCAGTAACTTTTTCTCATCTGGATGCAAATCCTGTTCAAGGGGTGAAAGATCCCTGTGGCACCAAGTGAGTAAAATAATAGTAGCACCAGGGGCAGCCAACCGACTCATCTCATGAACAAACTACATCAACAGGAAATAGCATCAGCAGAATTTAATGTTACTGACCTTTATGTGATACGTACATTCAACAAGAAGATATATATATATATTTGGAAAAGAATGAAAAGAACCAAAATAAAGAGGAATAGTAATTGTAAATTAACGAAGCTGCGAGAAGGAAAAAAAAAAAGAAAAAGAAAACCTTGGTTTTGTCGTTTATGTGATCTGCACATTCAATACACCAAATTAAATCGAATGCACCATCTTCAAATTGCTGATTCAAGGCATCTGCCACCTCAAAAGAGACCTGATACGTATGTTTCAGCAGTTGTTAGGGAAAGAAAGAAACACTACTGATATATCTTGATCACGATTAAAAATTTTCTTCTTAATTTTTCTTTCTAGCTAGTGTCATGGTGGCAGTTACTTGGAATTTGGAAGGGAAACCAATGGTAATCATGTGTAAAGGAACCTAGTTCCCAGTTATTTTACTAAATTTAATTGAAGTACAACTTGATCTAAATTTAAGACTTGGCATAAATTCCATGAAGATACAAGTCTTGCTTTCTATTAAAGAAAATATTGGGGAATTTAAGAAAAATGATTGTAGCAACTTTTTCACAAAATTTACTGGTAAATGTGCACAAACAAGTCCGCATGATATACAAAAGTGAATACAAGTATCTTTTATACATAGTCAAAATCTAAAAAGTGCGTCCTTTTCATAAATATATACACTCACCAATTTTTCCAAAATCATAGTGGTGGTATTCATATATTCTGTCATTATTCCTTAATAATTGGAAAAATCAGAATATGTACTTACATAAAAGTGTAAGCGGCTAGGGTGGTTTGGCAATTCAATAATTTTAGCACGCTAATCGTTCAAAACAAAAGTAAGAATGCAAAGTGAGAAACAATAAGAAAATCATATTCTAGTAGGAAGTAGACTAGATTGGAAATTGTAATGCATATATTCATACAAACCTGGCTTTCTAATCCTTGGGAAGCAGTTAGAACACGAGCTCTTTCGGCCTCAACAGGGCTTAGGGTGATGCCTTTAGCTTGAGCATCATATTTACTTGCTAGGTACCTGGTGCTGCCACCAATACCGCATCCAACATCAAGTATGTTTCTTGGTTTCTTAGATGGATCCTCTACATATTATCCCATGATTAACAATGGCGGTTAGTTAACCACTACAAAGGAATGAAACAAAAAAATAGCCAAGTTGGAGAGGAGAAAAACTAGAAATTATAAGGAGCATGTTTCACTAGGAAAGAAAATAAACGCGTTGAAAAAGAATCAAACCATTTTTTTTTTCCAAGGTGTTCATGAACTAAACCTAGAGTATCAACTGCAGAAATAGCCTATAATTGCTCAAAAAAAAAAAGTCTATGCTTAATATATATTCACATTGCTTCTGGCTTGTACAATTTACAATACTAATCTTGTAATTTGACCAATTTGTGATCTAACCTTTTTAAATAGCCAAATATTTGTGAAGAAAGTTAAAGGGCAAAATACATTTTACCCCCTGGGGTTTAGCATTTTTTACAAAACCTCCTATGATTCAAAAGTTATACATAATCCCTCATAATTTTGATTAAAGTGTCAAAATGATGATAGAATTTACATTCCACAATGGAGTCAACTAAAATGTTAAAAGAACCACTATGTAAATTTGAAAATTATTTATTAACTACGGGAGATTATGCATATATTTTGAAAACTATAAGGGGATAATACGGTAAAGTACTAAACCATAAGGGGGTTTTATAATAAAACATAAAATCATGTAGGGTTAGAGTGTTATGCATATTATATTTATATATTTTAGTTACTTCAACTATTTTAATTTTTAAAAAAGAGTAATTTCAACATTTTTTATGGATTCTGTTATAAATTATCATTTCCGTCATTTTGATACTTTAATTCAAACTATGAGGGGTTATATATAACTTTTGAAACTTTAGGAGGATTATGTGAAAACTTGTTAAATCAGAGGGAGGTAAAGTGTATTTTGCCCTAAAGTATAATTAAAACTACTTAAAAATGAGAAAGAAAAGGAAAGACCAAAAAAAAAAAATTGCTCTCTGTTTTTTTTTTTCTTTTTCTTATGCCTATAGGCCTACAACAGCTATTGCTCAGATCCTTCCCAAGTTTACTATCCTCATCTACATCTGCATATCCTTTTGGGTGTCGAATTTGGTGCTTTAATTGAAAATGGTCCATTTTATCATGAACTGAAAGTTTTATTTTCTTTCTTAGCTCTAAATAAGTATTTATCTTGAATTTCTACTTCGGTCTCCAATTAGAACGCTTTTTGGCATAGAAGCGTTAAAATTTATGTGTAATATACCAATAGATTAATTTGGATGCATCACTCTCTTTTGGGATTTAAACTCAAATATTTTAATTTAAAAAAGAATTTTGTTTACCTGTAAATAAACATGAAGAAAAATTGTTAATATCGAGGACAATTAAATGGTGGTCCATGCAACCAGACATCAATGACCGACGGATATTGCTAGTGAAATCATGTGGCTTTGGTTTTGCTAAAACCGACTCTAATTATAGTCAACCGCAATAATAGAAGGGAGAATGGACTAAGGTAATAGCTATTTTGCCAATTTTACTGACTTTGTTTAAAAAGCATAGTTATTAAACTTGATCAACATTGCTAAATAAATCAATTAACAAGGTGATCCAGTGATAGTGAGATAATTGTGCATTTTACTTGTTGATGTTTGATCTTGATTTTGGCCACTTATTGTCCAAGAGTAATAGGTTTTTGCTCATAATTGGTATATGCGTCTATTGCAGGCGATTGGTGTCAAAAGTGGTAAAAAGAGACAAATTTCTAGAAGACTAGTCATTTCAGAGCGTGCCCACGCCAAAGACCGTAGAATTACGTTAAAAAGACGGACCTTGTGACCTATTCCTGGATGCTGCCGCTACTCTTGGGAGACGTATTTTGAAGTTGCGTGGAATTAGGAAATATCTTCAGAGTCCCTTTTGGCAACAACTAAAGAAGAGAAATAAAGAAAGGGAATCCTTATAGGAACAAGCACCTCGATTAACGAATTTGGCAGCGGCGGAGACACTATAAATAGGACAAGCGATAGATTAGTATCTTATCTGGTAACCGGAGTCTTTATTTGGTTTTTTTTCCTCCTGAACGCAAGTTAGAAAACTAGCGGCCGCGTCTTTTTAACTTCTTTGTTTTTCAATCAACAAAACTCCATGAAAGTTTTCAATTGCTTCATCGTTATGAGGCAAGGCTAGTTCCTTTATCTAGTTGAGGAACAAACAACACCCGGTGCACGGACAATTGTGAGATTTTTTAATTATTTTAAATTCTGCATTTGTGAGTATTTGATTATTCCTTGTTTTAATAGCCTATTATTGTTTGGATTTATTGGATCAATGTGACCAGTTGTTCAATTATCTGAATAGTATACTGCCAATTAGGACAAGGGTGCGTATCACTTGATTGTCTTAAATTAGTGGTAAACGGCACAATTTCATTGCCTCGTAAGCAGTCTAATCTGGGTCATAGGAATAGTTAATCTAGTTTAAATGAACCCGCATGTGTATTTGTTAACTAGAATTGGGTCTCTCTAATTCGTAAGGCTGTGAATAGATTAAATCTTTCGAACGTCTCTAGGGTTAGCTATTTTACAAGGGAGTAGTTTAAGAGCGTCTCTGGACTACTGTAAAATTAAGGAGAGATTGGTAGTTTGGCGATTGCTAAATTGCTAGAACCAATTTATTTGCAAGCATGTGAATTATTCTTGATATCTATGATCAATTGCGTGAATCGATGCCGAAATTATTTTCTTGACTAGGTCATGTCAATTAGTTGTTTATTATATTTTTTAACTACTGCACTCTTGCGAATTAGAAATTCAGTACCTTAAATCTTTAATTTGTTATTTTTATTTTCCTTCCTAAAATCCCCGAAATTCTCTGTGTGTGATAAATTTATCAGTTGCTTGAGGAGACGACCCTACTCACCACTATACTCATTCAGTTTTGGAAGTAGGTCTCATTATAAATTTTATTTTTGGTAGTTTGACAGCCACTACCAACCATGGGACTAGGCTGGTCTAATTAAACCGATTAGCTGGATAAGGCAGGCATTCGTTTAAGCTCGGTGAAAGCTTGCGGTTAAATTGGAAGGCCAAAAATCTGGGCATTTTTGGGGGGAAAAATGAAAAAAAATGTATTTGAGAGGTAATCCCAAAATACTATTATAAGCAAAAAATTTTCTTTCAAGCGAGAATGCTATGGCCTTTTCTATATATTTACACATTATTTCAAAATTTTCGATAGATTTATTAGAACTGCCAAACATGCTTCTACTACACTATATATAGTTTGTACCTATTATAATATAAAAGCACAAATATGACATTATTGGGACAAGTATAATGTGATTTAAAAGTTAAACTATTCAAGCTAATACAAGTTAGAGTTATCCATAGTAGCTATCGAGACACATTCGATGTGTGTTCAATTTATCAAAAAAAAATTTAATTGAAAGAATCACATAAATAGCTCAAGTAAATATAACTATTTTATGTAATATATAATCAAAAGTGTATTATACAGCAATGTACCATATGAAGCGGCATTAAGATTTGGAAGAAATGGTTGATTGACTAGAGAAGAATGGATATCTTTAGAAGATGGTTTGGGAAGTAATAAAAACTGTTGATTAGAGAGAACGTGAAAATTGGAGACAGGTAACTTTGGTTGAATAAGATTTATGTGTCAGTTGATAATAGAAATAAGGGTTAATGAATAATAGATATAAGGGTAAATTTGAAAATGCATAAAATTAACACCAAATTAACTATCTACACAACCTTTATTATTGTAAAGATAATAGCTTTTATCTTTTTACTTTTTCATATTTTTAATTTCCAATAACTTCATTATACTATTTTATTACTTTATAGAATTCCATCAATTCAATAAGTGACTTACTAGTTCAACCACGATCCCACTGACTTAGCCCTTACCCCAAGCTGGATGGCTTCATTAGATTTAATAATTGTGGACATAACTTCAAGTTAACAGCAACTAACTAATTTTTTTCATTTTTTTGCGGCGGGGCCGGTCAGGGGTTAGGTGGGGTGGGGAAGAGGGCTACTTGACAAAATTACATGTATTCAAAATGTTGGATTGTGCTTTGCACATACCATAACGTTAGTTTAGAAAACTGAACAAACTTCAACGGCAAAATTTTGTAATTGGCTTGAATTGCAAATGAGTACTTAGGATCTTTTGGAAATATCTGATTTTGAGAAGCAATTCTAACAACTCTTATGTGAGGAGGCCGCGTATTTGACAAATGTTTTGCTATCACGGGACTCGGCTGTGATATGATAAAATCACAAGATATATATTTTTTAATTAGGACAAATCTCATTGAAGGTAATTGTAATTAACCCAATTTTGAGTGATACCAGTGTAATTATGTGTTGATTTTTCAAAGGTAACAAATATTTTGTGATACGAAAAATAAGATACATGACTAATGGAATTGGTGAAGGAATAATATTTTAAAGAGTTTACTTACAAAAAGCTATTGAAAATCACGATATATATAAGTGACGGATATAAATATGAGAATTTCTAAAATAAAGAAGGTGAACCATAATTTAGTTTGCGTTTATCATATAAGCCGTTTATCACATGGTATAGGATTTTCTTGTTTCAAATAAGATTCATGACTAATGCTATTGGCCGAGGAATAATATTTCATCTTAGATAATTCTGCAATGTAAGGTTCCTATTTGGGATTACGGAAGCTTACTAAAAAATATTTCACATGGTAGATTTTTTGAAAAAAGTACTTATTAAGTTTCTAATTATATTGCGCGAGTGCATAATTATACAAGTGTCTTTTTTATTTGAAATATATTTATCACTTTATTTGGTTCAAAATTCATGATAAGGTGGTCAAATTTTATTTTTTTTCAAGACACAAAAGTTATTTCAAAATCACTATTTTGAACTTGGCTAAAAGTGCTTTGAGATCAAAACCTCTGCCCCTAAATTTCTTCTATTGCCCAAAAGTTTCTTTATTAAAAGCGTCGGATTACCCTCAGTCTTAATTCTTTAGGACTTTGAATATGTTGACTTCATGAATGAAAGATTCTATCCAAAGCTTCATCGCCTTGCCTACCGGTCTGACTCCCTACATCTTCGGCCTAAAACAAGTTGATTGTCATGGGAAATGACAAAACGAAGTCAAGAATCGAAACTTAATGGGCATCTCCAACCCAGTGAAAAGCTTAGCTGTGCAAAGTACAGTTACATTTCGTAATTTCAGCTGTCAATGCATATACTTTAGCAGAGGAGGGAGGGGTGGGGTTACCTGATACAGAGGCAAAACGAAGGGCCGCCTCAATTGTACGAGTCTGAGCAGAATGGACATCAGTACCTGGGATAATGGTGCTAGAGTCATAGAAGCCGATGTGAAAGTGATCCCCAGCTATTTCCTCCAGTATTTTGGAATGGACATCATATGCCGTCGCGATTGCCTTATTCATCTTCTCACTCTCCGTCTTTCCCTCTGTATCCATGTTCTTCCCTCCCACTATTGTTGGTTGTATCGCACAATCCTGTTGACGTTCATTCCTCAACAACTTTTTAGTGCCAAACTAATGAAGAGCTGAACAAAAGATGAGCTTTTTACAGGACTCATAATTGCTTTTATGGTGAAGTACTCCCTTGATCCACAAAGCCCGGCACAATTTTTTTTTTTTTTTTTTTTTGGTGGACTAAAACCTACGTTTATTTGCTTATTTTAAGGTAAGAATATGTATAAAACTTGAATTTTTAATTTTAAGACTGTCAAACAGGAAATGTCATGCACAAGATTACCTTAAGAACTTTCTTCAGAAGCATATACAATTTCTAAAGCAATATGAATTATTGGGCACAAAAGTTTTTTTTTCTAGTTGCTCCTTGTGGAGATACTAATTTCCTGCTGCAAGACACCAAGTGTTACTTTGGGAATACTTTTGGGAGAGTCTTAGGTGTGGAATCTTAAAGAGTATTTCTGCAAGGAAATGTTCTCATTTCAGGGAACAATTCCCGCTCTTTCCCCAAAGGAAAGAATAACAAAATTTGCATTAGTATGACATTACCAAATGGATGTAACCTGGAATTTTTATTGCAGATCTAAGCAAAAGAGAAATCTCACGTATTAGCAGCTTACTCTACCAAACCGAGATTGAATATTTGGAGGATAGTAACATGTAAGCAAACAGCACAGGATTCTCCCAAAACTATGAAAAACAAACCTTTGAAACTGATAGCCCACAACATTTTTAGGATAAAATCAAGTAATGATAAAGTGGACTACAGGAATTGAGAAACAGGTGCATCATAAGTACCTAGCAAAGAACAAAGCTTCTATGCTCCTCGAGATGCAAAGCAGCAGGCAAGAAAACTTGAGAGAAGAACGATGAAGCAAGAGAGAGAAAGAGAACAATGTGGTGCCGAGTATATTGCCTTCTCAGACTATAAAGGTAGTAACATGATACAATCTTTTACTACCTTCCAAGTAGCAACCTTCGAGTTTTTTAAAGTTTATACTTACGACCTTCATTGAATGGGTTCATACTAAATAAACATTAATCTCCAAGGTACAAGTTGGATTTTAATTACAAAATCAACCTTGTTATGCTCTTAAGAGTTTTTTTTTTTTTTTGGTTGATTTCATATTGCACTCTTCAACTGTATTTTGATTCCTACTTGTTCCTTAATTCTTTAATCCCTAATCCATACCATGATTTCTACTTTGATCCCTAAGCTATAAATTTTTTTGGGCCCCTAAGTTCTAAATTGAGACACTTCAGTTCTTGGCTATGCTCAGACTCCTACTTTGGTTTGCAAATTTATTTTTTCCCTCTAATTCTAGAATTCTTTTTTGGCTTGTTTAATTTGATTTTTTTATACCCTCACAACATGCAAACATGCTGCTCACTTGACTACTACCCTATTAGTTTTCGAGATTTGTTAATGATTTTGCTTAGGTTTAAAGACAAAATGTCCTAGTTAATAATTTAGGGACCAAAAAGAGATTTGAGAAATAATTAGAGGGTGAAAATGGAATTAAACCTTAGTATTTAGAATTAATCTTTCATATACTGATATTCTATACACTGTCAGTATTAGATGAGTGGCAATTATGAATAATTTGAATTTGAAATTCAATTTTTATAAATATGTTATAGATTGAATGGTGATGATATATATTTTATTAGTGTATATATAAAATTTACTCTATTATTTAAACTATTCTTCCTTCTTAATAAGTCAAACCCTGAACTTTCTATTACAACATAAAGCGTATCGTATATAAAAAAAAAGTGAGGCATTTTACCAATTAATTTGCGGTTGGTTATTATATTCTAAAGAGTATGCAATCTCCTTTTTGTATCCAGTTATCATTCTGTTTTCCTAACTATATAATTTGAAAAATATTTACAGAAGATATGCTAAAAGGCAAATAATAAAGGACCAAAAATCTCGATGGCCATTAAACTATTTTCTGCATCTACTTTTGACCATCAAACTATTTTTTGTCTCAATTTAGCTACTCAACTAAGTAATCAGTACATTGTAGCCATTTCATTATATTTTGCTCTTAATCTACAAAATAAACCTAACATGTGCAAATCACGTGTCAAAATCTAAGGGTTCATATGTCTACTGAGTTTCTCGACTTGAAGATAAAAAATTTCAACTACCACTAAACTGCTCTAATAGTATACTTTTAACCACTCATTTATTTTTTGATTCAAAATGACCACTCAACTCACAAATATGTATATTAGTGGCCTTTTGTCCAATTTCGGTGTTAAACCTAATGGAATGAGTTGCATGTGCTCTGCACACACTAAAACTATAGGCGAGTTCATCCAAATATATGTGACAAAAATCTTAAATAGCTGTTGAACTATACAAATAATATATTCTTAGTGATCTTTCGTTCAAATTGGTCACTTAACTCACCAAAATAGTATATTAGCGACCTTTCAACTATAAAATTTTATCATTAAATCTACTAAATTAGTGATCTGCTATATTAAATTTACTATATTAAATCTACTATATTAAATTTATCATTAAATTTTATATTAGCGATCTTTCATTCAAATTTTATCATTAAATCTACTACTTTCAACTATTAAACATTCTAATTTTTTTTTTGTTAATTAAAAATCTAAAACTCTAGATGGGAAAAAATCTAAAAATTTGACCTTACGAAATTGTCCTGTTTTGGGTATGTGAAATGCACATAGAACTTATTCCTTTAGCATTAACAGAAATATTTGATGGAATGACTGTTAGCATACTGATTTAAGAGTTTAGTGATTATATTGAAACAAAAAATATTTGAATGGCCAAAAGAGTACGAGGGGAATAGTTTAGTGGCCGTTGGACTTTTTAGATTTGGATTGAGAAACTTAGTGGATATGATTATCCTTAAATATTTACACTTTATTTGCATGTGTTTGGTTTATTTGTAAACTAAGAGCAAAATCCGATGAAATAACCAAGGGTATATTGATTAATTAGTTAAGTGATTAAATTGAGACGAAAAATAGTTTGTTAGCCAGAAGTAGATGCCATAAATAGTTTGGTGGTCACCATTTTTTTTGCCCAATAATAAAAGAGCAAAGTTTGTTGTGCAACGTGCATGGTGGTTCACACGTGCAAGTCCTCCATTAGTTCCCTTGATTTTCCTTGCAGATCCCAGAAAGAATATTCCTTATGGAAACGAGCTAAACAGTGTAAATTGAGTAAAACTATAACAATAAAGAATCAAAATAGTTATACTTCCAAATGGATAATGTCCAAACTCCTAGAAAAAGTGGTCAATCTTTATTATACGGAAGTTTGTCAAAATAGTCCCTCATATTTTTAATAAACACTGTTTCAGCCACTCACGTTCAAAATCAATCAAAATAGTCTCTTAGATATATTAAATAAAAATGTGCCCATTTAATCTCAGAACTCATTTTTGATTAGTTTTCATTTCCAAAAGCACACTGTGTCTTAGGTTCCCACAATTTCAGTGGCAAAATGGGAACATTCATTTCACTTTAAAAAAAGAAAAAAAAAATTGATGACAATCGCACGATCACTTCTCTAGAAATCCTAATTCTTATCCACCAAACCCATAGTCGAACAAGAAAGCATAAAGGTCACTTGCAAGTTACTCTTTCATGTTTGATTATGAGGTTGGTGGATAAAAATTAGGATTCTCTATTCAAGAGGTGGTCATATGATTGTCTTGTGCTTTGTTTTTTTTTTTTTTGGAAGAAAATAAATTGTGTTCCCATTTTGCCATCAAAATTGTGGGCACCTAAGAGGTGTGACTTTTTGGCCAAAAAACTAATAAAAAATCAGCTCTGTGACCAAAAGAATGCATTTTTTTAATATATGTTTAAGGGACTATTTTAGCTAATTCTAATTGTGATGGGCTAAAAAAATTATCAAAAATGGAAGGGACCAATTTGACAATTTTTCTTTTATTATAATATTATCTGCATGTGTAATATTAATGGGATCAGGGGCTTTACAAGTTTTGTTTTCCACCGGTTTGCTCTTTGATGTAACTGGGTTGGAAAATGGTATAACAAAAGTTTAAATATATTGTAATTGATTTGAAATACAGTGCAATAAAATGTGAAATTACTAACTTATCCGGAAATCGAGTAAAGTACAACCCGAAATCCAAATCAGGGGCCTTTCTAGAACTAAACATGTAAATCCCATTTTTAAAAAATTATTAAATTGCAAAGATTGAAATGCACAAGAAAGACGTAATCTCAAAGAATCAAAATCCAATCTCACAGAGTAAGATTGGAATCCAAATCAAAGAGATCGACAACCAGAATCATGTGATCAAGAGTGCAGCTATTACTTAAGAAACACTTTATTCTTTATTACTTAGAAAACCACTCAAATCTTTATCCACACGTGAATCACCAGTTATACCTTTGATTATTTTCTGCAGGTATGAACTATGAGGTCAATTGGGTGTATCCACCATGTAAGAGGCAAATCAAAACTCAGAAGAAATGTAAGAATCTATATCCAGAAACCATTATTGCGCATGACAAATTGTTTTATACGGAAACAGTACCCACCACATGCGAGCCAAGTTAGAGCTCAGAAGAAATACGTGGTTGCTGCGGAGTCAATCTCAAGAAAACAACGTTGCACCTAAGACATTATTTTATTTTTAGCAGAAAACCTTAATTATAAAAGTAAGTAGACGGACAATCATAGAGGTCCAGTGTCGACGCATCCAACGCTAGCTCACCACATCTTTGGATTGCATTTTTTGCCAAAAACTTTTGTGAGAATTTTTTTATTATATATTCTAATTACATTTTTACTTTACATACATCACATTTTAAGAAATACATTATAATATACTTTTTATATAAAAACTCTCAAATTTTGTCCTCAATTATGATTTACTCTTAAGTCTGTCATTATTGGTACCCTTTTTCAGCACAATGGCATAAAAAAGACAGTTATTAATCTAAGAAACAATTATTAAATTGTAAAAATTGAAAGGCACAAGAAAGACATAATCTGAAATAGTCAAAACTATTGGAAAAATATTGGGGTCCAAATCGAAGAGATCGACAACTAGAATCATGTGATCAAGAGGTGCAACTACCACTTAAGAGCAATGAATTCTTTGTCAACTCATGAATCACCCAGTTGCATTATTGATTATCTGTCGGTACGAATTCGATGTATCCGTCACATAGGATGCAAATCAAAGCTCAGAAGAAATGTAAGAATAGACATCTAGAAACAATTATTATGCATAATAAATTGTCTTATACAGCAAGTTAAATTCTATCTAGTTCAAATCAGTTTGTATAATTTTTAATACATTCGGTGTAAATTTGTATGGTTTTGATATAAGCATCAAAATAATTATAAAAAATGTGCTCTTTTAGTCCCAAAACTCACTTTCAATCAATTTTTAAGCCTAAAAGTGCACCTTCTCTCTGGTTCCCACAATTTCAACGGCAAAATTGAAACGCAATTTGTTTCTCTTAAATAAAAAATACATCACAATCACATAACCACACCTCTAGCAAAGGAACCTTAATTCATATCCACCAGATCCATAATCAAACAAGAAAGTGTAAAGGTCACCTGTAGTTTACTCTTTCTTCGATTATGAATTTGATGGATAATAATTACGATTCCCTATTCAGGAGGTGATCATATGATTGTCATGTGCTTTTTTTGGAAGAAAATAAATTGTTTTCCCATTTTGCTATTTAAATTGTGGGTACCTAAGAAAGGCACACACTTTTTGGCTAGAAGACCGATCAAAAAATGAGCTCGCGGACTAAAAGGATACTTTTCTTTTGTTATATTTGATGGACTATTTTGACTAATTCTAATTTTGATGGACTAAAAAAAGCTTTTTTTCCGAAACTTTAAGGGACCAATTTGGCAATTTTCCTTTTAAAATATAATCTACATGTGTAATATTAATAGGAGCAGGGGTTGATGGGGTCTCACAAGTTTTATTTCTCACAAGTTTGCCTTTTAATGTAACTGAGTTGGAAAATAGTGTGACAAAAGTTAAAATATGATTTGATTGAGTTGAAAAATGGTGTAATAAAATATGAAATTACTAAATACCCGAAATCGAGTAGAAATACAACTTGTCAGACCTCGAATCGAGATCAGGGGGGCCTCTTCAGAACTAAACATGTAAATCCAATCTAAGAAACAATTATTAAATTGCAAAGATTGAAATGCACAAGAAAGACATAATCTAAAAGAATCAAAATCCAATCTAAGAAACAATGATGTAATAAAATATGAAATTACTACATACCCGAAATCGAGTACAAATACAATTTGTCAGGCCTCGAATCGAGATCAGGGGGCCTCTCCAGAACTAAACTTGTAAATCCAATCTATGAAACAATTATTAAATTGCAAAGATTGAAATGCACAAGAAAGACATAATCTAAAAGAATCAAAATCCAATCTAAGAAACAATGATGTAACAAAATATGAAATTACTAAATATCTGTAATTGAGTAGAAATACAACTGGCCAGGTCTCGAATCCAGATCAAGGGGCCTCTCCAGAACTAAAGATGTAAATCCAATCTAAGAAACAATTATTAAATTGCAAAGATTGAAATGCACAAGAAAGACATAGTCTAACAGAATCAAAATCCAATCTAAGAAACAATTGTTAAATTACAAAGATTGAAATGCACAAGAAAGACATAATCTGAAAGAATAAAAAATATTTGAATAAGATTGGAATCCAAATCGAAGAGATCGATAATCACCAAAATCATGTGATCAAGAGGTGCAGTCACTACATAAGAAAAACTCTATCCTTCATCAATTAGGTAACACTCAATTCTTTTATCCACTCGTTAACAACCAAACGATTATATTTTTTCTATAAAACTTCCCAATAATTACAATCTAAACCCGCTCATAGTCTCACAAAATATGTAGTTAAAAACTCAATTTTCTTTATTCAAACCCAATTTTTGAGCAGGTCTGATCAATGTCTGTTCAACTCAATTGATTAACTCAGACCGAATACCCACCAAATCCTCGGTTCAATGTTTAGAATCGGTCGGTCCGTATACTTTAAAAACACTCTATTATATGGTGATAGATAATTGGCAGGCATGGTGGATAGGAAAACTCGTGAAACCAATGCGTTGGGATTTTCAGCTGCATATCTTCATGGGACAAGATTCAGAGAGCCATCGTATTTCACAGCTGCCATACATTTCTGGACCAGTCTTTCATGGGAACAGTAAGGACAGTCCCATATATAGAATAAAAGATCCAATAATGAAGGATGGCTTGACAAATATGACAGCGCTGTAACTTGGTTAATCAATGGGATGGCACTATGGCAGGTGGACCCTAATGTCAGAGCCTTACCTGGTATTCGAAAATGATAGACACTGGCGACCGCCTGGACGAAAGGAACAGCTGAACAAGTGGTGGTGGAATGTCCAATGAGCAGACAGTGGTCTGTGGAGGTATCAAAATAGGTTATTTAAACGAATTTAAATGGTTATAATTTAATTTTTTATTTTTTTACATATTGTCTGATAAAAAATAATAATATTTTATTATTATTAGATTGATAATAAATTCAAATTTATTTGTTTAATACTTGAGTTTAAATATATAATTATTTTAAATGGGTATAAATAAGTGATTCGAGTTAATCCACTGCCTACTAATTAAATGAGTTTAATTTGATGCCCATTTAGACCTATTTAAAATTAGTGGGTGGGTTTGAACGAGTTATTGAAGCGTGAGTTTGGGTGAATCAACATAATTAAGTTTGTGATTGACACTCTAAATTAGAGGTGGCAAAATGGGCAGGATGGGCGAAATTTGCTTGGGTTCGAAATGGAACCGAATCATATGGGTATGGACCTAACCTTGCCCATATGTGTTTTGGAACTAACTTGGGCGGGATCACATTGAGATAGGTTTAGATTGATCCCGCCCAATACCCAAATCTATTTTCTATATTTTTTTCCCTTTAATTCTTTTTTATTTTTTATATAACTTTAATATTTTTATTTATTAAATTTCTTTTGATCTTATTGTGAATTTATATTTTCCTGAATTCATTTACACTCTAAAACGATCAACAGTTACTTTTAAAAGACATAACATTTTGGTAAGAATGAACATATCTTCTCCCTGGATTAAACCAAAAATTGGATTAACAAATAAAGAAAAAGATAGATATACAGCCATATTCCAACCTTACCCATAATGTTGTCTGACACAAGGACTAGAAACAAGATTTTTTAACACCAAATTCATTCTTACTGACATTCTTAAAATTTCCAAATTTTGATACAAAAGAAATTCACATTAAATGCTGAATAAAGCTAGCACAGAAACGAAGAAACTGATTAAAAATTGATAACAGGGTTGCATATAGAAATCTATATAGATAGCTCAACAATTAGCATAAAATCAACATAAAGGATGCTAACAGTTGTTAGTAAAGCATTAATTCTTGTAGACACCAAAATTTTACCAATTCATTTTATTTTTATTGTTATCTTTATTTTTTTAAAGTTGTTTAAATGAAATCATTTTTACTTAACTGGTTTTCTTTTGTAGGAAAGTGAAGAAAGGAAAAGAAAGAAAATGGAAGTGAAAAAAAATCAGATTTTTGCCAAAAAAAAAAAATCAAAGATGAATTTTTGGATAAATGAAATTTTTTGGGAAGATATTTAAGCCCAATGGGTACCCAAGTATTTCCCAACATTTTCCATCAAATAATGGTATAATTGGGATGCATCCCATTTTAAACCCAATATCAAATTACAATACCCATCCCGCCCAAAGTTCTTTTGGACATGGGTAGCTCATTGGGACTTGGGACAAATTCCTACCTCTAACTCTAATTATAGGATACCCCTCCAAAAGTATTTGAATAAGATCGGAATCCAAATCAAAGAGATGGACAGCCACAATTATGCGATCAAGAAGTCAAGCTACTACATAAGAAAAACTCTGTCCTTTATCAATTAGGAAACACTCAATTCTTTTATCCACTCATGAATCACCAGTTATATCTTTGATTAATTTTTTTTTTGTAGATACGATTTATATTTTTCTGTAAAACTTCCCAAAAATTACAATCTAAACCGGCTCATAGTCTCACAAAACATGTACTTGAAAATCAACTCGTGAATCACCCAGTTATATCTTTGATTATCTGTGGGTACGAAATATGAAGTCAATTAAATGTGCATAAGGATTCATTATAACCGGTGATTCTAAGGATTCATTACTCACATAACTACACACGTGAAAGGACATGATACTAATGATTCATTACTCACATACTAAGGATTCATACTCACTTTAACCTCTTGACTCCTGACCCTAAATTCTATTGAGTCGATGTGTCAGCTTGAATTTCAAAACTCTGCTATGTATTAGTCCAAAAATTGTCTACATATCAATCAATGTATGCACGGATGTTTGCCATTTTACCATAGTGAGAATAAAATGTTTACTTTTAAGAGGATACATTATTGGTGGAATCAATATATATTTAACTCAAAATAAGAGCTATGCCGATCACAAAATTAATTTTTACTTCTTTTGTCCTACTAAAAGTGTCATTCATTTTTGTATCCTCCACAATGTTCGTCATTTCAAAAAGGTTCACATGCTTGTTATTTTTAGTATTTGTCTATTCTTAATCATTGTCTTTTTGTGACTGATAGATTATAATGAAGAATTATCAATTGTTTCAACATCCTCCCAGGACTTGCTTAAAGTGACTAATTAGGAAGAGACAAGCACTTGTTCACCAATTAAAAATAGTATTCTAATCCAGGCTCCTGAAAATTGGTCTTCTAAGTAAATTGTTTGAATTGATGCTCTCCTAACAAACCTCCGCTCCAAGAAAAAAAAAATTCTACATTAGGGGATACATTAGCAGAAAATAGGGGAAAAAAAATTGTAGGCTGCAATCTAGTAACATACGTGTTCGAGATGCTCTAAGAAATTGAAGTATATAAAACTTTGATTGTCAAAAGTAGCGCTACTACTCCACGGAGTTTTATTCGAATACAGATAATCAAACATGAGGCACACGAATTTATTGATTTCTAGTATTACACATTCAGACAAGGCGACTTAAGCTAAACAACTAAAATGCTGAAAGCACTTGAGCTCTTGGATATTACTAGATTGAAGAAGTAGATGGAACCAATACAAAGTCCTCTGCCGGGAAGAAATGGCAAACAGGGGCAGTGCCCGGTTCGATACCAAGCACTCGGAAGGAAACGTGATCATGGCTCCATTGGGAGGTATCCATGTGACATCTTGCAGTAGCTTCAACCCTATCACCATTCTCTCCAGATAGAACAGTCCTGTATAAATGATTATCACCCGGCTGATAGTGGCAACCGAAAACTATGAAAGGATATGGCATGCTGTGACAGCCAACCATATTTAGAGTTGAAATTCGTTTAGGAGCTTCTGTGATTGTATAGTTCTGTAATCTAGCAGCATTAGATTTTACGAGGCGATGCGTTGATAAAACTTCAATATCGGTATTCAATCCCAAGATCTTTCGTGCAAAATCTACCAATGACTCGTAGGATGTGGCACAAGCCTTGGATTCTCCCTTCATAGGCTTAGTCTCGCAAGCTCGGAGTGTATGTTCCATCACTTGGGCTTTGCGAGATCCTTGAGGGAATGAAAAGTGTTGAAGAATCTGTGGGAGTTTTGCCAATGAAAAGGGGATAGCATCGGCTTGTTCTCTAGGCCAGAGATCAGGAGAGGACAAAGGACTAGGATCTCCGTCAGGGAAAAGGATACTCAATGTTTTGCCTAACTTGAGATCATCTAAAACGAAAAACACGGTTGCTCTTGGATCCATCTGATGCATCATGTGGGATGAGGAAAGAGAAGGATCGTGCATTGACTTCTTTTCATGGACGTGAGCAACATGATGTGTCTTATCATTTCGATGAGGATTATTAGCATCCATGCCCTGGAGCCTGATTGCATTAGTACCACTATCCTTGGCCTTGGGTATGATATCACAGGCTCCCTGTACAGGTTGTATAGTGTTGTAAGACAGCGAGAATTAAGTCCACAGCATATAAATCACAAAAAACAATTTATTGTCAAAGTAACTTACCAGGACAATCAACAGATGAAGGAGGAGAACACAAGAAACAAGTGCTTTGGAATCCATCAGTTGGTAGGTATTATTTCCCTTGCAAGTCCTCTTTTGAAGGTTTTCACAAGACAAGAAGCAAATAATACATATATATGGATACAATGAAGCGTGCTCGAGGAACTGATTCTTCTTTAACATATTATAATTACAATTTTACCCCTTGAAAATTACATCTTTGTTTTCTAATGTAATGTCTCATCTTGGCCTATGTTTTTAAAATGAGTTTTTTTGGAAAACTAGTTTTTATATTAGGAATCTATAGTAACAAGCTCCAAAAATAGTCTCAAAATCACTACAAATACACACGATCTCAAATACACCTAACAAAAAATATATATATATAAAAGAAGAAACTACCAGCCATTTCTTCTTCCATTCACTGCCTATCACCATCCGCTGCCACCAGCACTTCCCTTTCTTCACTGCCACCACCATTCCTCCCCCTTCCCTCCTGACTCCCCTTCTCCCTCCCTCCTTTCCTCCCCTTCCCTCCCTCCACAAGAAAGCAAGTGGTACACCTATGAGTCATTGCATCAATTCCACGGCCTCCGCATGGATCCGCATTCAATATGGATCAATCTTTTTTTTTTTTTAATTTTTATAGATAATATGGTGGATCAATCTGGAATTTATTCTTTTTGAGTAAAATGCACAAAACTTTCCTATGATTTGCACGTTATTGAACCCCCTTCTCATTCAAAAATATCCAAAAGACTTTATTGGTTTAAACTGATAGGTAAGGTGGATGAAAACCGTCTATATTGATATAAAGAAAAGTTTGAAATTCCCATACTACCTTTACTTTTAGGTAATAAAGGTTAATTAAGGGGCTTAATTATAAAACCATCTCTATTAGGGTTCTTTACCACCACTTCTTCTGTTAATGTGATTGAATAAAATCGGGCTATGCATTTATACCAAAATAATGACTTGTAAATTTTCAAAATAGTGACACTTTTTATTCATCATTAATTACAATGTGAATATCTCTATGAACTAAGTTGAGTCTTGAAAACACTGGCAATGTACTGTTATTTGAAATCGACGGATGATTTTAGGAAAATGCAAAATTTTTGGTAATTTGTGGATTGGTGTACGAAGGCAGCAACTTCTCAAATCGAACCAACCAGCCACGTGATCCATGCCATAGTCTTGCCAGCTTCACTTGGCTATCCTCTTGTATAAATAGCCGTAGCCCCAAGAGTTCTTACACCGTCAAAGTTTCATTTTGAGCTGTTCAAACTTCAAAGACAGGATGCGTTCATCTGTTGCTCTCGTTGCGTTCTTTTCAATTGCCCTGGTAAGATTTCTCAAACATCAGTACTCTATTTGAGTTCATAAGAGATAATTCTTTGATTGTTAGACACACTTAAATCCGTTAATTGCTCAGCATTATTATGATCCTCTCAATTAAAGCTATGTACTTGGAAAAATTCCTCCTTCTTCGCTTTCACACACTATCCTCAACTCTAACCACCCCCACTCCCGGCGCCGGAGGGATTGGAAACTCTTCTGATTAAGGAGAGCAAAGCTGACTTGGTGGCTTTCTAGTTCTATGGTCATAAAGCTTCCCTTTCAAACATTCCAATGTGGGCTGTACGAAACTTAAATGTCACTGTAACTTGACTTTTGACACTTTACTTTTGTTAGTTAGAGGAATTCATCTCCAATATTTCCATTATACAGGTAGAGGTAGGCTGAGAAGGTCTTGGTATAATGGGTAAGGTTCAGAAGCAAGAAATTAAAGGTCCTAAATTTATGTAAAAATCTTTTAAGTTATTCAAGGTTCACCTGTATAGAATGACACTTGAGCAAGACCCACAAGGCTCATAATTTGGTGTGCAGCCTACCTTCCCCGCTATATTTACTTACCTAATATATATTGATGCTGGTTTCTTCAATTTTGTCATTTGCCCCGAATGTGCAGCTTGCATGCTTCACGGAGGCAAGAAAGGACCCCAGGGGCATTTTGCGACCTGCTGCCGGTCCTGGTGCTTTTACTGAACAAAATGAGCACCTTGGGTCTAATACATTGAAAGAATTTGAGTCAAAGCCTGGATCCATTCTCCACGCAGATGAGCCTAGATCCATTCTCCCTTACCATGGTCGTGATGCTAATTCAAAGGAGGAGAAACCGCAAATGAAAGATTTTGAGTCAAAGCCTGAATCCTTTTTAATCCTTTACCGTGGTGACAAAGCTAACTTGCAGGAGGGAAAACCGCATATGAAAGATTTCGAGTCAAAGCCTGAATCCCTTTTGTTCTTTTACGGTGGTGACAAAGCTAACTTGCAGGAGGGAAAACCGTATATGAAAGATTTCGAGTCAAAGCCTGAATCCCTTTTGTTCTTTTACGGTGGTGACAAAGCTAACTTGCAGGAGGGAAAACCGTATATGAAAGATTTCGAGTCAAAGCCTGAATCCTTTTTGATCCTTTACAATGGTGACAAAGCTAATTCGCAGGAGGGAAAGCTACATATCTAAGATTTCGAATCAAAGCTTGGATGAATGCTCCTTTACCATAAGGGAACCCGCGATGATGCTAAGCAAAATTAGGATAAATCAAACATGAAAGAATCAAAAGTGAAGTGAAGGTCTGTATCGCTGCTTTTGTAGCATAGTCTTGATGTTGCTTCCAAACAAGAGAAATTCAATTCGCTTGAGACTGGATTTCTGCTCTGTCAAGAATAAGTGTAGTTGGTCTTAATTTCTTAGTGTTGGAGTGAAAATGTCTCGCTTGTAATGCAATTCCTCTATTAAATAAATGCTGTGTTGATTTACTATGGTGAAACTTTTAGTTGTGTTTAGTGCATCTTTGTTTCTCTCTTTTTTTCCTGTTTCTTTTTTTTTTCCCCAAAAAATCTGGAATAGTCTTGGTCAGTTGGGCTTCGCCATTATATTTTGTGATCAGTATCCACTGGAAAACAAAAATACTTTTGACTTCTTAAGCTTTCGATCTATTCGGTATATGGGAGAGGCATAGCAGAAAATTACTCGATGAATTTCTCATATGCAGCATCTATGGGAAGGAAAAGCAGACAAGATCTGGAAGGGATATTCTGAAATTCCACTGCATCTTTTGAATAATGTTAAAGAACTGTGACTATAAAGGATATTGTTCTCGGTACTAGGTAGTAGGCCCATGGTTCAAACACTAGGGAGAGTCGGAGACTGACGACTCGACTGTTCCACCTAACATTGGAGATCAAAGAATCGCTGAGAACTCGGAGAAAAACTCGATCGACTCAGACCTAGTTGTCTCTAAGACGAAGTGAAACGGGCGATTCGACCAAGTCATCCCCAATTTTTTGCCAGCTTTTGTTTCTTTTTGCCCTTTCCTATTTTGCTGCTTTTTTGTAAGAATTTCAGTGTGTGTGTGTGTTGTGTGTTTGTGCATGGGGGAGAGAGGGAAAATTCCAGCCGGTCTAACGCTGGCCAGAGTTGATGATTTCCAGCTTCCGGCAACTTCGTTAGTGAAGAAGGAACCAGTGCTGCAGCGGGCAGGAGTTTCCCGTGGGGAAGATGACTCAGTTTTTGAAATTCCAGCAATAGCCCCCTTAGTTTCTTTTACTTTTAATTTCTGCCCCCGATTTTTTGTACTTTCTAATTCGACCCCAAGACTTTACCTTAATGTTTTCAATTAGGTCCTTAGCAGTTAACTAGTTGGCTGTTAGTTTAATTAGTTTGTCATTTGTCAAGTTAAGCTGTATTTAATTTTATTTTTCCTTTTTGGAAATGATGTCACCCGTATAGGGCATAGGTGCATTTAATTATTGTATTTTTATTTTTATATTTTCTTTCATTTTTTTTCTCTTAATTACTTTTGATTGTTATCGAATGTGATATAATGGGACGCCAAAGCATTGGTTGGTGGCTTTTCCAGTAGAAGCTTTGGAACTAATTATCTCATTCTTATTGGTTTTTTCTATTTATCATGCTATGTTTAGATGTTTTATTCTACTTTAATTAATTAAAATGCACGTTATGTGTTTAGCTTAAATTAATTTTTTTGCCTTAAAATTAGAAGAATAAAGTTAAACTTGCAATCGGTTTTTATCGGGTGTAGAGGAGTATTTGAGGATACAATCTTGACCTTACCCTCACAAATGTAGCTCATGAACTCATTTTTTTAACTTGTTTTTTTGTTATTTTTGTTTAGCATAGTTTTTTTTTTCCTATTTTTAATATTTTTTTCACAATTTTTAGAATACTAGATGCTTCAAAATTTACTTTTCATCGATACTACGACCAATGAGTGTCAAACTATCCTACACAATTTAACTTGATGCTTCAAAATTTTTAACTTGACAAACTATCCCACACAAATGAGTGTCAGATCATAGGCCAAAGCATCTCAGACAAATCAAATTTTAGAGGCAGGCTCTTTAGAAAATCAAAATGTAGAGTTTGCTAAGATTGTGACCAAGTCTTCTATTGTTCAGTCTCTTCCTAGATTGTCTTTATTCAATGTAAATTCAAATAGTATACAAACTGGTATGGATGCGTCATTTGAGTTTACGAATAGCCAAAGCGTAACTTTGATACATCATCAGAAAGAGAAAGCTCTTACATTGAAAGTTCAAAGATCTTAGAAAAAACATTCAATTCAGCAAGAATGTATGAGATCACAGATTATAGGGCCTCTTCCAAATGTTTCTAAATCTATTCAGCCTATTAAACCGGATTTTGTTAGCACATTTTCACTGCCAAATGCAAATTTGAATAGCCTACACTCATGTATGTCTACTCCATCGGAGTTTTCAGTAGGTGAATCTTCCACCTATAGAAATCGGCAGAAAGAGAAAGCGCTTAAGATGACAGTGAAAAAAGCTAAACAAAATTAGTTGGTTCAAGCACAGAATATAGGATATAAGAGTTTGCAACCTCTCACAAGTACAATTGAACAGCATAATCCTGAGGTTGTTGAGATTTTAAATCAGTCTAATCAGGTTGTTTGCCAATTACAATCAAATGAGTCCCAGTTTTCAGGTATTTAATATAGCACTGCTTATTAATATAGTCCTTCCCATCAAGTGAATCATTTCATCAAATTTCAAAACTCTTTTTACCTTCTTAGAACAATCTAACCAGTTTCTTCCTTTTCTTTAAAATAGAAATTTTTTTTTCATTTTTTAAATATAACATTTACTTTTCCTACTATAAATTATTTGTTCTAAATGCATTGAATTTAGACCCATTTCATCAATCATATAATGCCGTTAATTTTTCTATTTTTAAAATGCATAGACCTTTCACATTAACATGAAAGGTATTGTTTCTAAAATTTGTTTAGTAATTGTTGTCAAACAATGACTATTACCACCTACTTCTCTGACAACAAACATTTCAGCTTTAAATTGAATACTCAAAAGCATTTTTTTTCATTTACTCAATTAAATGTGTTTAGTTTTATTTCTACTTTATAGTTTATCTAATTCAAGAGGTTGATATTGAACTCTACTTTACAGGAATATTTGAACAAAATCATGGGAAAACTAAGAGAAAACGTGCAGGTCTTTTAACATTTACATTTTTAAATGACTTGAGTATTTTACATTCCCTTACTGTTTATTAAACAAGCAAAGTCATTTAGAATCTATCTTTTATTGATGATAGGAAGAGTTCAAAAAAAAGGTCGAGACCTGTTAGATTGCATTCCAGGTGTGGCAAGCATTCTTCCAAAACAGCCAGATTACCCACATTGTGGTGCAAAAATTTTTTTCCATGAAACAACCAACTTTTGCTGTTCTAATGGAGACATAGTGTTAGCTACCAACCCAATTCCAGCTCCTTTAAAAGAGCTATTAACTTCATCTTTAGAAGAGGCAAAATTATTTAGAATATGTATAAGAACAATTAACAACATTTTTGCTTTCACTTCTTTTGGAGTTAAATTTGACAAGAATCTAGCAAAGAGAAGTAAAGGAGTCTATACATTTAGGATTCAGAGGCAAATTTATCACTTCATCAGTGATCTAGAGGCCTCAAAAAATTTGCAGCTGTATTTTCATGATACTGAAATTGAGTTGACAAATCATTTAAATGCGTGCCCAAGGCTAATAGAAAGTATCATCCAAAAGGTTATGAATATCCTTGAATACAATCCATAAGCTCGATTTTTCCGTGGTTTAAGAGAGGTTCATAACCTTGATACTTATCATATTGTCTTGATAACACTGCCTGGTGTAGACCAAAGGGTATTTAACAAACCTACGGTCTCCCAAGTTGCTGCATTGTGGGTTGAAGGAGAAGAAAATGGGGCAACAAGCCAGAGGAATACTCAAGTCCAAACTCATGGTGGTCATTGTCACAGTATAGAATATTACTATGGCTGTTATGACCCCTTGCAGTGCCCTCTTCTTTTTTCTTTCGGTGAACTTGGCTGGCATCAAGGAATCCAAAAAAAAAAAAAGGAAAAAAGATCCACAAGAAAAAGACACGAAATAAGAATTCTGAAAGTTTGATTTCTCTAATGCTTGCTGCAATTGCTGAAGAACTATTATAGATGGAACAAGATGGTAAGTACAGACAATCTTATTCATCTATTTGTAGTTCAATTCAGCATAGTAACTTAACTAATTATTCTGTAATTTGTCTACCAACAATGGCGAGGATTGATAATGATCCAAATTTTGTTTCTGTTAGTGAGTATTATGCTTATAAGTTACAGATAAGGGATAATGATGAGTCTTTTTTGCTTCACTTGGGTAGATTAACTTAGCAATATATAGTGGATATGTTTGTTAAGGTTGAATCTCAAAGACTAGATTTTTTTAGATCACAATAAGAGGAAATAAGGAAAGAGTTTTTGTAAGAAATACAAGACTCTGTGGCTGCTGGTGAAACACATGCAGCAAATATTGGTCACAAAATTTTTTTACTAGTAAGCTTTATTGGAGGGCCAAGAAATATGAGAAGGAAATATATAGAAGCAATGACCTTAGTTCAAAATTTTGACAAATCAGATATCTTCTTGACCATGACTTGCAATCCTAATTGGCCAGAAATAAAAGAACACCTAATTGAAAAAGAAGAAGCACAAAATCGGCCTGATTTAATTGTAAGAGTCTTTCATGCTAAACTTGAAGAATTAAAAAATGAAATCCTCAAGAAAAATATTTTTGAAGAAGTGGCAGCGTATACATATGTTATAGAGTTTTAGAAAAGAGGCTTGCCACATGCACACTTTCTCTAATTTTGAAATCTTAACATAAAATGTTTAGACCTGAAGAGTATGATAAAATTGTGAACGCTGATATTCCAAACAAAGTGAAATACCCATACTTATATAGAATGGCTAAAAAACACATGATGTATGGTCCATGCGGTGTTTTAAATCCATCAAGTGTGTGTATGACTAAGAATGGCAGGTGTAGGCATTCCTATCCAAAGGATTTTGTGAGGAAACAACCCAGACTATTAATTCTTATCCAGTATATAGGCGAAATAATAATGGTGTTAAAGTCAAAGTTAGACAACATCACTTTGATAATAAATGGGTTGTTCCCTATAATGCCTAGTTACTTGCTAAATTTGATTGTCACATTAATGTTGAGATTTGTTCAACAATTCAGGCTGTTAAATACATCTACAAATAGATTTGTAAAAGGCATGATAGAATCAGTTTTCATATTAATTCTGATAATCCAAACAGCCATATTGATGAAATCTAGCAGTATCGGGCAGCTTGTTGGGTCTCATCACCTGAGGCTACGTCGAGACTTTTTCATTTTGCTATGGGTGAAATAAAACCTGTAGTAATTCATCTGCAGCTTCATCTAGAAAATTATCAGCCTGTAAGTTTCAAAAAGCATCAAAATCTCACCAATGTTGTGAGCAATCCAAGAAACACAAAGACAATACTTGCTAAATTCTTTTACATGAATAGAATAGATTAGAAGTTCAGACACTAAATTGTACATTTCTGAATTTCTAAACCATTTTGTTTGGCTTCCTGATGAGAGACGTTGGAAAATGAGAGATCAAAGGGACTTTGTAGGTAGAACAAATTCAATCCATTCGACTGAAGGAAAGAGGTACTACCTTAGGCTTCTTTTAACAAAAGTTTGTGCTCCTAAGTCCTTCAAAGACCTAAAGACTTATAACGGAGCACAAGTTAGAACCTTTCGTGAAGCAGCACTTTTAAGAGGGTTGCTTCACGATGATAATAGCCAAGAATTGTCTTGAAGAGTCTTCTCTCTTTCATATGCCTTATGAATTGAGAAGACTTTGGTATATTCATGTCGTAACAATCCCAGACAATTATGGTTAAACTTTGAGGCTGTAATGTCGAAGGATTGTCTAAGGTGTTCAGATTTGACTCTTAGAGAGGTCAGGAAAAAGGTACTGCAACAAATAAGTGGTTTTCTTGAATCAATGGGAAAAGGCATAGGTTTATTTGGATTGGTTCCGAATGATAGAACCAAACAAGAGAACT